>NW_005871065.1:5047788-5077848 GCF_000147115.1 Myotis lucifugus | reverse complement strand
CAGTATTTTACTGTGGCTAAAATCCATTTCCTACATTTTACTAGTTTGTCAAGGTATACAGCTGCATGCTTTTGTTAACCACACAGATACTAGAATATACATATATCTCTAGACTTGGGATAATTGTTGAATTCTGCCACCATTATGGTAAAGTGTAGACATTGATAAACTTTTCAAAGATGCTTGCAAAGGAAAACATCATAGTAACCTCTCAGTTAGAGATCTTTAAGTAATGTAAAATTTGATTAATGATCAGAAAGAGACTGGTCTAAAATATTTTTTTGTTCAAAAAGCAATAGAATGAAGCACAGTAAAATCCTAGGTTTTGGCAATTGAAATATGGTAGTTAGCTGTGGGATACAGAACGTCAAGAATTATTGGGTAAGACTTTTTGGGTTGCATTTATCTAGGCTGTTATTTTCATGGTAAAAGCAAGGGGGGGGTAATTAAACTTTGTTACTAACCTACTGTAAGTAGAAGTTTATATTTGGTTTCTAATAAAAAGTGGCCCAGGGACTATCTGTCTGGGGTAGGGAATGCCTACTAAAATGTACTCTGTGGGCCTAACTCTAAAGTAATTGGAGTAGGCTCTCTAGGGGTGGGACCAGCATGATGTATTTTTATCATGATCCCTAGCTGATTCTTCTGTACACTGGAATTAGGCCTTCTTATAGAATATAGAAAAGGGTGGGCCAGAAGGTGTTGAGCACTATATATTCTTCCCATTCTGCTTCACTAATTGTAAATTGAATCAGAAAAATGTAAGCTAGAACTATAGGAGTTTAGGAAGTGAATTCTCCTAAGTTAGCAACTCAGCTTTAAATAATTGCACACAGAAATACTCTAAATTCTTTGCCTTAATATTTTAGCTTTTGAACTAGCATGGATCCCAGACAATGAAAAAAGAACAAGAATCAAAGGAAAATAATCTGGATGCAATCAATTCCCTGATGGGAAAATAGAATGGAGTTGAGATCAGAGGAACACTGCAGTAAAAGTTGCTTAGTAATTGTACCGTATTATACGTTTGTCTGTATACTTAGGCTAACAATCCTGTTGTGCAATTTGCATTCGGTGTTTCTTAGTTAATCTCTCTGGTTGAAAAAAGTTTCAAGTATTGTTAAGAAGAGATATCTCAATCAGTTGAACCTAAATGGATGCTTTTTCAAAGTTCCAATTTCTGGAGTTGTCAGGAAAAAAAAAGTGATACTTCTGCAGAATCTGCCTGAACAAGATCTGTACCTGCCTGAGTGTGTCATGCATTACACAAAGAATGCAGGCAAAATTACAGGGTTATTTATTCCCATAGAAGAGACAGAAAAGGTTCTAAGCAATTCAAATGTACCAATTATAAGAGGCTATCTGTCCATTTCAACCATCCCACCATTGATTAAAACAGTTCTGGAATTTCAGTTTTTGCTAAGACCAAGTTACATTCTTTTGAACATCCTCTGGAGTAGCAAATCCCTGTAATCTGAAAGTGGTTTTGATTTGGAGGAATAACCTGTTGATACAGTCATTCCCTGGGCATCTATTTTAGTTAGTCAACATTAAGTCACAACTCTAAAGTAATAAAATTAATTTTCCTGGATGATTCACAAACAGGTTCCAAAAACAATGCCAAATGCAAAATTACTAATATTTTGAGCATGAACAGTATGACTATCATTGACAAGGAATTTGCTGTGATATAGGTGAAATAAGCCTGGTCATGGAGTGTAAGGATCTGTATTAAGTCATAGCTCTGAAACCTTGATTGCTTACAGTAAGAGTTAAGTGAGACAGTATGTGAGAAAGTGATTTACAGAATGAAAACACAAATATGTTGTTATCGATAAACATACCTATTGCTGAGCTGTCTGTTTTGCAGAGCAATTCCATATGGATGAACAAGCTCAGGTTTTTTAAGGAGTTCATATTTTGGTGGTTACTATTCAGTTACTTATTAGTAATTATGTTTATTTAAACAAATATTCTTTGGAGCAGATTTCCAAAAATTTTCATTTGTCTGGACATTGGTCTCTTCTAGAAGACACTGAAATATAATGAAACTATATTTTAAAATACAGAATCCTTACTCCTCCACATTTTTTAATGCAAGTAAATTAGAATCATTTATATTTTCCTACTCAAGACTTTGAGGACCTGATGTTTATAAGAACTGGTAAGTTTTTAAAAGGAGAAATATGAGTATTTTTTATGAAAATACTGGGCATATTTATATTTTCATTCTAAATTTCAAAAATAAGAAGGCAGATTTTAATGACCTTAACTTTTATAATCACTTGTTTTTGAAAAATGTCTTCAATATGTGATAATGGAAAAGTGACATTTAGTTATCATAAACCACAGGAAAGTCTTTAAAACATTTTAAGTTATTTTCTCTCCAATGCACTTTTTAAAATAAATGGGATAAAGCAGAATGGATTGATTTAATATGGATCATTGCTTCCGGTTTCTTCATCACATTGTTTTCAAATCCAGTGAATAGGAAGAAACAGGCCAAAATAGAGGTTTGTTTCTTCCCCAAGTAAAAGGCTTATCCCTGAATAATTTTGGCAGCCTCTTCATGATATTCAAATGACAGTGTTAAGTATAATTCTAAAAGCCTTAGTGCATTCTCTTAATTTTTCACTTTTTCATTTTGACATTAAATATCTGGTTAGGTCCAAACTTTGGGTGAAAGGTCAAGTGACATGGTTAATCTCTTAACCCCCATCAATAAGGGCTTTTAAAGAAAGATCCTTCGGTACTAAGGCAACAGGCCCCATGCACTTGATTAAGGTAATGACAGAAAGCAGAGATGGAGTGGGAAAGAGAATCAGGCCATGGGTGAGGGTAATATACAAATAGTGACACATTTCAAATGCTCACGACTACTCACCTTCTGAAGATTAATTCTTTATGAAATCAGTTTTTCAGTCTTGGCTATCAAGGGTCTGGTTTTCCAGCATTTATTTTCCCAGCCTTCCCATCTCCTGTACTTATTCCACAAGAGCCGAAGCAGAGACTCTGTGTGGAATCCACGCATGTATTCCAAGTCAACGCCACGTGTATCCAAAATGTTATTACTTATCTTCAAAGGAAGGAAATTATCATTTTGTACCAGACACTTAAAGAGACATAATATTTTTTTCTATATAATCTAAAGCTGGGAATGAGAAAATGGAATATTCTTGTTTTAAAAATTACTTCAAAAATAAGAAAACGGGCCAAAATGGTCTGCTATATTAAACTTTAAAGCTTTGATTCCAAAGTACATTTTTAGTTCTTCTCCAGATAGAAATTTGCTACATAGTTTATACTCCCATTACTTTGTGTTTCCCTTTAAAGATTTTTTAAAGAGAAGGGATAATATTTTATTATTTTCCCTGATGCCCAGCACAGTGCTTAACTCCAAACAGACACACCATAAATGCTTATTCATTTTAACACACCTATTTGTTAATCTTTGAGAGGGTACGAGGACATATCCTGCCTCTAGAATTTATCTAAACACCTTCTCAAGCAGTATTTTCTAATAGAGATAATTCCTCAGGTCTTTGTCAGTCTACATTTTTTGCTATCAGTTAAGAATTGTCTTGATAGCAGCAAATGAATATTCATTTGGTACTTAGTGTGTGCCCCTGCTGTGCTAAGTTCCTCAGGAATAATATTTTACTAATCCTAATGGACTCTTAAATATAAAGCACACTTATTACCCCCATTATTCAGAAGTGAAAGTGAAGATTGGAATGTCATGGTCAAGGTTACTCAGCTAGGCAGTTGCAGAGCCCTGGGTTGTCAGTCTCCAAATTTCCTTCCATCTAAGCACTGGCAGGTACAGGATATACCAGTAAGTGAGAGCCCAAGATGCTGATAAGGAGATAAACAAGTTCCACAGATGCTAATCTTCACAGTTTGTTTAAGTCATTATCAAACCTTCCCCCACCCCATCGCATCCTCTTGGTGGAAATAAAGACTCCTCCATGCCTGGCATTTTCCTGATTTTTCCTGTCCTATCTTTGGACAGCGGCACCCCCCCCGCCCCCTCCCGCCGCCACCCTTTCATGCTCTGCTCTGGGCTTCTGCTGCTGGATCTTTGCTCAGCTGGCTTCCCGAAGGCAGCTCCACTCAGCAGTGATGCTGAGACTCCTGCATTTAACACTCCTCGGTGTTGTTTACAGAACTTGGGAACGCTTGTGTATACCAGACTGGGGAGACTTGGATCTCTGTGCAGGTCTAGAAGTGGACTCTGCATTTGCTCTCTTCTCTTCTGTGACTCTCCTTTCCCTTCCCTTCCCTTCCCTTCCCTTCCCTTCCCTTCCCTTCCCTTCCCTTCCCTTCCCTTCCCTTCCCCCCTCCTCTCTCTTTCTGTTTAACTTCTTGTTCTCCAGTGTCTCAGCTTGCTTTATTTCTTACTGTCCCTGGCATTTTTCCTGATATCAGAAGCAGTTTTGAATTATTCTAAATCCAGGTTTCCATACTAAGCAACACCAGATACCGTATTTTTGCCCTATATATGAGATAGAACAAAAGGCTCTAAAAGTCACATGTGGAGTGAGCCTATCCCATTGAAAACCTGAGCATTAGGTACATATCAATAATGTCTGTTGTTGTCACATTCCCCACAGAGGTTCTGATGGGTTTTCTGAATGCTTCCCAGCCCAGCTCTGGGTGGGGCAATTCCTGCCTGGGGACAGAGGTGAGGCACTTGGTAGTCTCAGGTTATCCTTCCTCCTTTCCATCACTTAGTTAATTCCTCATGCTCCCACTTTGACATTTTTACCTGGAAAGAATAAGGTTGTAAAGAATACCACAAAAAGCCTAGCCAGTGTGGCCCAGTGGTTGAGCGGGGACCTATGCACCAGGAGGTCATGGTTCGATTCCCAGTTGGGGCACATGCCCAGGTTGTGATCTTGATCCCCAATAGGGGGGCGTGCAGGAGGCAGCCAATCAATGATCCCCTCTCATCATTGATGTTTCTATCTCTCCCTCTCTTCCTCTCTCTGGAATCAATAGAAACATATTAAAAAAAAGAATACCAAAAAAAGGTTCAGGGGAATCAAGAGATGCGTGAAAGATGGGAACATGGGAAATTCTCCCTCATGTTGATGGTGGGAGGGCAAGGTGGGGGATTTATGAGTTCACTGTATGGTTGAAAGCATCAGCATCATTCTAGCACAGGGTCCCCTGAGTTACTATCTGATAGGGATGCTTCTGTTCACTGCAGTGTGACCACTCTGTGTTCCTCACCTGGTCCTACAGCACTCTTGCCACTCATCACACCTGTGGCAGATATCCAAGTGCTAAGGGATTTGCTCTGGGCAGATTTCCAAATCCTGGTGTTTGATACGTGGCCACCAACATCTCTGACACTTCGGTCTTGTAGCTTTTACTCTTGTCCATCTTTGGTCAGTCCTCCAATGGGCCTGGGTGATTTCATTTATTGCTTCAATCAGATCGTGTCACTGGCCAGATTTGAATCTAAAGCTTTTCCCATATCCTCAGAGACTTTCACGCTCTGGTTCCTGGCTTCCTCTGTGACCCATTTCCCTCTACTCTTCTGTGTGTTCACTCAAGATCAGCCTCTTGGGCTGCTGACTCCCACACCTACAAGCGTGCTTCTGCAGGCCTTTGCATGTGCCGTTAGCTCAGTCGGAAACATTCTGCTCTCTCTTTTCACTCAAGGCTCTGTTCAACTGGCATCTCCTCAAAAAGGCTTTCCCTGGCCACCGTGTTTAAAATAAGACCCACTTGTTGCCCTTTGTCCGCTCACCCCACTGGCTTTCAAACTCATTTATCTATTACCACAGTATAAAATACATTTTGTATCATGACCTCATATCATAAAAATATTTCATAAAACAATATATATGTCTACTATGGGGGATGGACTCTAATGCATTCTACTGCATTTCATCTCATGCATTCTAATCATTTCACTAAAAATTCATGATTTTTAATTATTTCACCGCCAACTGAATGATTACAACCTATTGTGTTATAAATACTGTCTTACCCAGTTTAGTTTTTTCATAGCAAATATATTCTGTATACTGTTTGTTTGTCTGCTAGAGTGTAAGCTCCATGAAGGACATGAGAATGCATAACTTAACAGGTTTTATAACTGTTGTATCCACATATAAAAAGTACTCAATAAGTACTTGTTGAATGATTGACAGAGTGAATGTGTTGAACAAAGATTTCAGTTTCAAATAATGTGTGTATATTGTATCTCTACTGAAAATTCATACTACCCATTAGGATATTCAAAAGTCCAAGATGTTCTCTAGTGAAGGAGCCAGTTTGGTTTTGTTAACCCCAGGATTCAGAAACTTAACCCTTTTTTAGAGCACATTTGTTAGTGCATCATGGGACATTGGAGATATTCAGATCATGGTTCAGAAAAACAACAAAAAAATCTAGCCACATAAACCAGTACTGGATGCTGAGCACAGGCTATCGTCGTGGGGTCCTGGAGCCATCGCTTTCTCACCCTAATGGACGCATTGGCCATTCAGTTACTGGATGGTGGGAAGGTCCATAGATCCTGAGGGAGGAGCTCAGTGGTTTGAGCAGCAGGAATAGGGACACGTGGATAAATTGGAACCGCAGTGGCCATATTTCAGTCTAAAGGAGATATTTAAGTACTATTATAACTGGGGTTGTCGTTCTTGTCAATACTCTTGAATGTGTAGCCTTAGTAAAACTTACTTTGCTTTATTTCTCTAATCATTATTTCTAGATCCATAGTTGGGTGTAATGACCCCTAATGAGGTGGCCAAGGGATCGGGGGAGGGAGCAGAAGACCAGCATCACTTCTTCCTTCTCTGAGTCTAGAGGAGGTCAATAGCAAGAACCTCCCTAAGAAGCAGGAGGAACAGGCAGGGGGTCGGTAGGTGATGCTCAGCTGCTGATGTTCATAAAATTGTTTCTTAAAAGGAGATATTTAGAAGGCCAAATCCTTGGATGATGAGAAATTAGGCCATAAATCAATGTTAGCTACCATAACTATTATTATTAGTTTTTTAAAAAAATCATTTTAACCACAGCCTGGGAGACTATATGACTTATGTTACCTACATTTAGTGCTTTCATTCTGGAAGTAGCACCTCAGCTTTTATGACTGTGAATTTTTATTCTTTCTTTTCTTTCCTAATCAATCCTTGATCCTATTTTCTTCTTTCCTTTCCCTCCTCAAAGATGTAAATTAAGCAGCAGAGTTGTTTGTCCACAGTTACTCTTTGCCCAATTCTGTGGGTCATGAGGTGGTACTGCACTTCTTTCTGTCACTTCCACCTGTCGGGACATTTATTTTATTTGCTGTGTCTCTGCAGTTGCATGTTATGATAAAAGCATGATCTCCCAGGTTGCGCTCATTTCTAGGAGGGAGATTTGGGCAGCACTATAACATGGTGATATTATTTTTAAATCCGAAAAATCTTTCAGTGCTCCTGTTCAACACTTCATCAGTTTTTAAGCAAGGTGATTATGGCAGGTATTCCAAAGCAATGACCTAAGATCTTTATTCATGTCATCTGATGTCAAATAAAAGGCAAGAGAGTGACAGCTGTAGGCAGAACATCTCTTCCAAGGTGGCACACTTAATCCTAAAAACATGGGGAGCGCATTGTCTTGATGAGTGGAAGGGTGGTATCTGAGGAGGTCTAAGAGGTGCTGCAAGTTCAATGCTTCAAGCAAACCTGATGCTTCAGGATAGTTGCAAACATGTGGAGCCTTTCTCAGTGGAACGACGTTGTGTGAATCTCTAATGGAAAGTGTTGCAAAGGTATCAGGGAGCCACCAGGAATTCCTTCTGGCTCCAAAGATTACCAGCATGCATAGCATCCATAAGACTGAGAGCCTGAGTAAAAATGCAGTTCTGGCTCTGCCCTGACTCCTCTCATGATTAGCTCTGTGTTTTTTACTTTGCTGAGGTGGCCCATAAGTTAAAAGGGACAGAGTTCTTCAGACAAAGACTCTTGCTTCTCCAGCACTCAGTGTAACCGGCCTTTGATATGGGACACATTTGAGTTCACTTTCATTTTGCCACTTGTTGACCATGCAGCTTTGAAAGAGTTCCTTAGACACTCTGTGCTATTTTTACTGCATCCATGAAGTGAGAATAATGATTCGTATGTAGCAGGCTTACTGTGGTCATTAAATCATAAGCAGGCAAGCACTTAAGCTTGCCATTCTGTGTTCAAATTCCAGTTCAGCCACTTGTCAACTGTGTGTGATGTTGACAGTCCATCTCCAACGCTCGGTTATGTGGTTATTGCAAGGATAAAATGTAATCATGCATGAAAAATTCATAGCCCTGTAACTTCTTTAGAGTAAGCCCTCAAGAAACATCAGGCATTGTCAACACAAACAGTATTAAGGGCTAGGTTCATAGTAGGTGCTTAATAAATGTTAGTTCTCCCATCTCTAAAATACTCTCTAGTCAGGGATTTATTGAGTTATTGCCTGCTAACACAAACTTTCTGACTAGGGAAGTTTTTATGGATGTTAATTTTGCAATTTTGCCCTCGAAACTTTGTGAACCATCTTCTGTGGGAGCCCCATAGCCAGAGTAATTTTGGGACAAGGGCTCTTTGTCTCAGATATTCTGGCACAAAAGAGAGGATGGGCCATGACTGATTCTACCGGCAGTTAAAGATAATTGTCACACAGATTTGGGAGGTATGGCAGGAAGGAGCACAGACTGTGGGATCAGATGAGAGGGGTTGAATCCTAGCCCACCAACCAAACTCCTTTTCAGCTGTGTGGCCTTAGGCTAGTTTTTTTTTCTTTTCTTTTTAAACCATCCTGGACTTCCCTCTTTTCAGCCGGAGAATTACAATGCAAATAATGCCTGTATGAAAGGCTGATCCAACCAGATCACTGACGTAAACACTGCCTGTGTTTTGCAAACTAGAAAGCACTATACAGACATTTGAAGAAGTGAAAAACCAAGGAAGTTACCTCTATTAATTTAAGTTTTCAGAATAGGATGGTTTTAGAAATACCAAGTCTGTTGCATCCAGGGGAAAGCAACAGCCTTGCTTTAATGACTTTCATAGCAAAGCAAATGATTTGCTGGTTCAAAGGTTTTCTCCAGAAAATAAAGGCGAGGAATTTGGATCCAAATATGGTTACCTCTAAAGCTGCTTCCATATTTAAATGTTATAATATATAGCATTTTAAAGACAGATCATGGGCAGGTGTCTGGAATTTAGTGTAATTCCAACATTCCAGTTAAATCATAACATAAAACTTGAGGTACACACAACCAGACGGTGAGGAATAACATTTGGCATGGATTACTCCCTGTTCTATGACTATATCATGATTATGGAAAAACATAACCAGATACACCTCCCTGCTTACCATTTTATTTCTTAGGTTGAAGGTATATAGAATTTGTTGTTAATCCATGTGCTTTGGCCGTGCAGTAGACATTTTAATACTTGGCAGATATTTTCAGAATTTCATTTCCTGGGTACATGGTAAGTTTGCAATTCCTGTTCCCCTGTGTTTGCCCAGGTGATTCCTTCCGGGCAAGGAGATATGAGCGGAAGAGACATCTGTTAACCTCGGGCTACAGCATTTGAATTGATGCTGTGAGACACCCAGAGATCCATTTCATCATGTAAAGTGACTGGCAGCGTTGGAGATGGTGTTTGCTCTATTAGCTGCGACCCTGAGTGACCAAGAGAGAGCAGAGGCCTTACTGATGTGTGATGCACTGCCAGTGTAAGGGGGAGATACCAGAGTACATCTCTGTAATTATAAACACTGGGGTTTGGGAAGTCACAACCTTGCCTATCCCAACACAGATCTTATCTCTGTCACTTACTGTGTGACCCTGGGCATGTTACTTAATCTTTCTAAGCCTTAGATTCCTCATCTGTATTTTTTCATTGGGAGATTATACTCATGCTAAATCCACAGGGTTGTTGTCAGAATGAAATAAAACAACGTAGATAAAGTACTTAGGATAGAACCTGGCATATGACAGGCATTAAAAATGAATTTATTATTATTACTATTTTATTAAAATTATAGGATCTTAGTATTTGAATGCAATCTTTTGTTTTGCTTTTTCGTCACAGACAGAGGATAACACTTAGGTTCCTTGACTACTAAAACAAGGTTCTTAATATGTAGTACATGACTCCCTCTGAAATTGCATGATAAATTTGTGCAAATAGAATTCCTGTCTTCCATCAGATCCTCATTGGAGTCCATCACCCAATGTTGACCATTGCTTCTATAAGGTCTCTACTGTATCTAAAATTTTATCATTCTATATGCCTTGCTTAAGTCAAGATATGTCCATGTGGTCCTCTGGTATCCCTAATTACAAAAGAAAAAACAAGTTAATTGGCCTGACCTCTTGCACATTGCCCATTCCATTTCCTCATGGGCCTGGGTGTGATTTTTCTGGGTCAGGAGGCATCTGTCCTTTGGGGAGCAGCTGTATGGCTGCTGCTGCTACTGGCATTGCCTCATGGGCATTTTCCAGCGCAGGCTCTCATGAGGCAGGCAGGGTTACAGCATGTGAGGAAAACTGGGGCAACAGTATCTGGTAATAAACAGGAAGCAGAAACGGAGACACTCTTAGAAGAGGTGACATTAGGGAGGGGTAGACAGTTAGGAGAGACTTCCCAGTCGGGGCTGGATAGCTGTAGTTTAGTTCTCGACTGGTGTCCAATCCAAGGTGGGAAGGAGGAAATGATTCTGGAGAGGTATGCTGAGCAGGCATGTAGGAGCACACGCAGACAAGTCTAGATGGTCCACCCGCTTCAGGGAAAAGGTTTGTGATAGATATTCCCCAGGATGACAATAGGCAAATAGACATGAAGACTTATCCCTGTTGGTTTTGAAGGCAGGTGGAATGAACTTTAACTTGCTAGGTGAAGATGACCTATACTTAAGAGAGAGCTAGGGCTGGAGCAGAGATGGAGTCCATCACATGCCAATGTTCTCTTAATTAGGCTTATCACCTTTTTAGTCCAAAAATATTTACTAAACATGAATTAGATGCCATACACTGTGCTAGTTGCTCTGGATCCAAAGGCGTGAATAAAGATTACCCCCTGTCCTCAAGGAACTCATATTGTAGTTGGGGAGTATACAACAACAAGAACAACAAACTCATAGGGCAGATAATGGGACTGAATGATTGTGTGTTCTGACTAGCATTAGATAATATTACCTGACTTGCTTCCAGACAGGAGTGTTCTCTCTTCCCTTGTTCCCCAGTCCCCCAGGATCCTATTATAATTTTATAAGCATGTTTTTGCAAACGTGGGACTTCCTTTATCTTTCCAAGTCTAAGCTACTCTTTTGAGCCTGTGTTTGTTTATGGGCTCCTGCTCCCATAGCTCCCATCCTTTTTAAAAAATAGTTCCTAAGCTCACTAAAGAAAACTAGAAAAATCATTGTTTTCTTTAGACATTTCCATCTCGACTTCCACTTGAAAACATAAGTGATTGTGTCACTAGAATTTTCTCTCTTTTAAGAGTCTCTCATTTATCCCCTTTGGGCCTTCTTTCCTTTGAGGTGTGAACCTAGAAAATTAAACTGAAGTTTTTTTCCAGGCAATTTGAAATCATATCTTCTTAAAGCTGATTGTCATTCACATTTAAACACTCAGTCCGAGTACTCTTATTCCTCCTTGTCCTTGCAGGGGGCTTTATTGTTTTCCTGGTTTTATCATTTCTATGATATCTTAGGTAGGCCATTCTACAAAGGAAGAACCTGAGATCTATGATCTCTTCGCTTTATTTCACTGGCAACACTGTCATGGATTGCTAAGAGACAAGCAGTATACAGCCCCAGTGATCTGCCCAGTTTCTAGTCATCTGTGTTTATAAATAACCACTTCAGTTTGACACCAGGGAGCCTAGTGTTTTTGAGAATGCATACATAGGAAGGAGTTCAGCAGTGGATATGAGAAAAGAAAAATGAAGGGCCTATTGCAATAAGCCTTAGTAGCACCAACTTTGGCCATAGAAGTAAGACAGGCAAACTGGCGGCGTTCATAGCAAGAACTATTATTGCTCAAACACATCTAAGTAATTAGTAACACATTCTTGTAATTGCTTCCCAAATGGCCGAGGCATTTGGTTTTCTAAAACAGGATTCTGAAAGCTCTGATATATGTGCTCTGTGACATATATTTGCATACATTCTCCTCTCTTCCTGCCTCGTCGTTGAACTTCTGTGCACAGAAAATTGATCCATTTACTCTCTTTGTTTCTCTGTTTTTGGTGTTTGATTTGTAGCTTCCTCTCATCTCTTCACTAACCTTGACATGTCTCCTTTCTCATTTTGAAGTTTTTAATTATCTATGTCTTGCAGTTTTTGCCATCCTTGTACAATTTTGTCTCTTCAACAAAAGCCCTCAGATGGAAGTCACATCAGGTTCAGGAAAGAACATTGGGATGCTGTGGGCCACAAGGTTTGAAGTGGCTTCGAACCTTTCAGTGATCAATTTTTTTTTGAAGGACCAAAAAGGGGTTTGTATTTCTAAGGGGAGAAAGCATTTTTTTTTCAAAGCTCAAAAGAATAGGACATCAAATAACTCTTACAAAACAACATTTTGATGAGTTAAGTGTAAATGAATCAGAAACATAAGGATTGAATTTCCCTTAAAATACACATGGGTTTAAAAATTAAGGGGAAAAGTGCTTGGCAAAATTCTTTTTGGGTTTGGCCAAGTCTGATTCCTTTGAAAACGAGTTCAGGACATGATGCCAATCTCAAAATGCTTCTGGGTTCACACATCTCTGGTTCAAAGTGCTCTCTTCCTCAGAATCCTCTATTTTCCCCTTTGTTCACTGATGTCAGGACTGTGTCCCCTCAGTAATTCCAATCAGAATGACATCCAAGAACAGAAAGTTCATGTGAAAATTCCCATGCAGGAACTGCTCATGACAAGATCTTTGCAGAGTACGGAGTAGGCGTATTATGATTCCAACTACATATTGAATATCTATTAGCTATGAGGCTCCTAGAAAACAATGAAGAATCAAGTATGGTCTCCCTAGTCTCCCATTCATAATCCATGAATGCCATATGAGCTGAAGTCCTGCTGGGCCACAGAATTCACTCCACATGGTTCATCTATGTTGCCTTCCTTCACGTGCTCCTGAATTTAATGATGAGTCTATTTATAGAGATGCAGATAGGGTTAAGGATGAATAAAAGGAAAAGGCTATAGAAACAGTGGGCCCCCCCTAGGGCTGAAAGGACAAAGGGGAAATGGAGTTAACAGAACCCAAGGACAGTTGGAACCATGAAGAGAGGCCATTGTTTAGGATCTGTGGCCATGGCTGTGTGTGCCTACTGTGAGAGACAGAGCATTAGAAAAGGAAGGGGCAGGGAATAACTATAAAGGGGAGCTGAAATGCAGTCAGTGGTCTCAAAATGGCAGAGAATTAGCTAGAGGGTCAGTGAGGTACAAACAAAGAAACTAAGCCGTTGAGCAGCTGAAGAAGAAATAGTTTCTGCCTCTATGACTGAAGGTGACAGTGTAGATAGAGCTTGAAGCAACTTAACTACACTGGGGTAAGATTTTGATAGGTGAATTTGGAATGGTGGGGATAAAAGCATTTTTAGGTGTGAGGCATGACATAAAGAGAGCATAAATCACAAAGTATGTCAGGAAAGTTAACTGATCTGTATTTATAAGGGGTGGCAAAAGTAGGTTTACAGTTGTTCATATGGAAAAATAATACAATCATTAATAAATAATACAAGAATAAGCTCTTTTGCCCACTCACAACTGTAAACCTACTTTTACCCCACCCTGTTTAAAAGAGCTGGTTTATAGAGGAAATTTGAATAATATGCTAAGGAAGGAAGTTGTATTAGCCTGAGTTCTCTAGATTTATGATACGGAATTGGCTCATAGCATTCTGGGGGTTGAGAAGCCCCGTGATCTGTTGTCTGCATGCTGGAGCTCCAGGAAAGCTGGTGGTGTGGTTCCAGTCTGAGGCTGAAGGCCTAAGAACCAAGGGCCGATGGTGTAAGTTACAGTCCAAGGGCCGAAGAAGGCTGACGTCCCAGCTCAACAATCAGACACTCACCGGGAGAGAATTCTCTCTTGCTCTGCCTTTTTGTTCTGTTCAGGCCCTCACTGGATTGAATGAGGCCAAACCATATGGGGAGAGCTATCTGCTTTACTCAGTCTCTAGATTCAAGTTCTAATCTCTTCTGTTAACACCCTGACCACCCACCTAGAAATAATCTTTAGCCAGATATCTGGGCACTGTGTGACCCAGTCGAGTTGACACATAAAATTAACTATCACAGAGATTGAGCTTCATTCACAAGACAAAGTGGAGCCACTCAAGATTCTTGAGCCAGGGGTATAGTAAAATCAAAATAGTGTTTTAGGGAATTTAGCCCAGTTTGTTGGAAATGGATCAGAGAAGGGAGATTTCAAGGATCAGGTAACTAGAAGGCCTTGGAAGGCTTGATTTATGTGGCTTCATGTTCTGAATTATCTGTTTCGCACAATATTTATTGATTTCCTAATGATAGATGACATTTTAGTTATGTGGCCCCAATGAAGTTAAGACTCTTTTTAGTTGAATCACAATCGGCGAATGTATCATCACAAATTGTAACTATTATTTATTATTGAGCCAAATAATGTATCAGAATTTCATCTTTTCATTATAAGGGATTTTTGTTTTTCTTGGGGTTTCTAATTAGGTCAATTTTTTGCTTGCATAATTTGCTAGCCACAAATTTTAAGTACTTTCAAATGTTCATCATATCAATTGTTCTGTCAAATTTCCTCCTTTCCTAGTGTCTTCCTTTCAGAGTCCTCGATCCCCATTCTGCAATCTGAACTACTTGTATTGTATGGCTGCCTCCTGAGAATTTAATCTTGAATCTTCTGCAGTGGATTTTTGCTTTCTGTTTCTTGGATTTATCCTTTCCCCCTTTCCCTTTATTTCATTGCTAGAGTTTGTTCCTTAATAAGCCTAACAAAAAAGAGAACGTGCTAGGTTAATTTTCTGCTTACTTGCATCTATTCTTTCTCACCTACATTTGGCTGATAGCTTGATTTGTTCAGAATCCCTCTGAATTGTGAAGAGAGCTTTGCTGATGTCCCTTATATTCTTGACACTTTGTATCAAATCTGATTCTTTTTCCTCTGGAAGCTTCTCAGGTATTCTCTTTTAGCTCGTGTCCTGAAATTTCACAGTGCTGTGCAATGGTGTAGGTTCGTGATTTTTAATGCTTTTCAGCTCATGGCACATATAAACTAACTACTAAAATTCTGCAGCACACCAAAACATTTATTTTTGCTGATCTGACAAAAAATAGGTATAATTTTTATTGATTTACCAACAAAATTGATAATAGTAATTATCAATCTTTTTTTTTTTTTAAATCAGGTGCCTATACTTGTACATAGGATTTCTGGTACCAAGAATTAACCAGTCAGATGCAACCTTATGCGACATGACCAATAACATACAACTCTATTATATGACCTATATATTTATGATTCAAAACCAGGCATTCACACCAAATTGCTATTGTTGTGTTTGCCATTTTCATTTTTTTAGATGATCTAAGGGAAAATAGGTCAGTGCCCCTGACTAAATAGTCAGATATTGCATGTTTTAAAAATTCTTGTGGCACCCCTGTTGAAAATCACTAGTGTAGATGGTTTTGATTCATTGTGGTGGACCTTCAAATGGGTCTTTTTCAATGTAGACATTTGTGTCCCTAATATTTTTTGTAATATTCCTGGGATACTTTTCTTCTCTTTGTTTTTTTCCATCTTCTCCTCTTGGAATCCATATTAATTGGATAATAGACCTCTTTAATTAATCTTTTACATCTCATTTCCTCTCTAGATTTTTATGTAGTTTTATTTCTTGGAAATTTCTTTCACTTTATCTGACTTCTTACCTTCAGTTTTTTTAATGGTATTTTTAATTTCAAGAGTTGTTTCTTTCTAATTGTATCTTTCACATAATATTTTCTTCTTGTGCTAGAAAGGAAAAATCTTTTTCACATCTCTCTGATAATATGAATTAAAACCCATTTGAAGTAGTTTTTCTTTTGTCCAGAGTTATTGGTTTCCTCTCTGCCCCCCTCCTACTCTACTTTCATTCACAATGATCCCTATTTTTAAGTGGGAGTTTTTCTTGTGTTAGTTGATTCTTTCATATTTAAGATTAAGACAGTTTAAATCATGCTCTATCCATATAGTGGTATACTCAGAAATAAAAAAGAATAAACTACGATACGTGGAATGACATCTCATCTCAAAAGTATTATTCTAAGTGAAAGAAGTGGGACACAAAAAACACATACCATGTAATTCCATTTATAGGAATTTTTTGAAAAGGCTAAGTTCTGGTGATAAAAGCAGGTTAGTAGTTGCCAGCAGCCAAGGATTGGAGGAAAACTTTGCAAGGGGATAAGAGGGAAATTGTTCTGTATTTTAATTGTGGTGGTATTCATGTGACCATATATATTGGTTAAAAGTTATTGAATTTTATACATAAAATTGGTAAATTGTATTGTATGATATGCATCAAAAAAGCTGATTTAACAAAAATTGGAAATTCTGTGTGTGGATCAGGTTTGTTGACTTAGAGCAGCAGTTCTCAACCTGTGGGTTGTGACCCCTTTGGGGGTTGAAGGACCCTTTCACAGGGGTCGCCTAAGACCATCAGAAAACATATATAATTACATATTGTTTTTGTGATTAATCACTATGCTTTAATTATGTTCAATTTGTAACAATGGAATTGGGGGTCACCTCAACATGAGGAACTGTATTAAAGGGTCGCGGCATTAGGAAGGTTGAGAACCACTGACTTAGAGTCTTTGAATTGAGCTTATCACAGGAGAAGCCATTGTTTCATTGGGGATATCCTACACATGGCAATTTGTGGAGTCTTTACTGCTATTGTCTTTAGAGAAAACAATAATTGACTGGTTTTCTGATGTGAGCTGGTGTGCTGCCAGTTCATATATAGACTTTTAAATTATTCTACCTATTTTAATTATTACCAGTTTTCATTGAACCTGCTGTCTCCAAGTCCCTAGATTTTCGGTTTAAATTTTCTACAATATGCCATGTAGAAGAAACCTAATTTGGATCTTGAAATATATATCTAAATTTATACATAATACAGATTTTCCATGAGGAAACAAACAGAGAAAGAAAGGAAAATGTAAATCTGTCTATATATCATCTTTTTATGTAGAATTTCCATAAATTGTGAAATTGGGGCTTGAGATAGTTTCTTAGATCTCAGGGACCACAGAAACCTCTGCTGATGCTTAAGATCCACATGATGTGTAAGATGAGGCACTGGCAGTATCTAAGAAAACATTTGTCCCCAGGCCAGTCTTTAAAAATATATATTTGTAAATATCTAAAAATATATTTGAAAAATACAGTCCCCTCCCCAGCAGATACCCTATGCATTCCTTACCTAATTTTAAATAATATTTTAAAATTTCCCACATTTTCTATTTTTTAATTATTTTTTTATTTATTGATTTCAGAGAGGAAGTGAGGAGAGAGAGATAGAAACACCAATGATGACCTCCTGGTTCATCGCTCAACCACTGAGTCACACTGGCCCAGCCCCATGTTTTCTTTAAAATTTTTATAATAAATCAACATATTTTAGGTATTACTAAACTTCTCCCAACTCATTAATCCCTTTGCCTCACTCCCTCGTTGCCCTTCCAAGAAATAACCATCTTCCTGAGCCTGGTGTGACATCTCCTTACCTGTTTTGGTATTTCACAATAAATGATTAAAACAGCAACAACAAAGACATGGATATATTACATAAAATTTACATGAAAATCATCATATTATGTAATCTTTTGTCACTTGAGTATTTTTTTTCATTCAACTTTGTTTTTGAGTTTTATCTATATCGATAGAATTATTTCATTCATCTCAATAGCTGTAAAACATTCTGTGGGAAGAATAAACCAGAGTTTATGCATCTTTCCCCTCAGAGGACCGTTGGGCGGTGGACATGTTTTTGTGATTACATGCAATGCTTCAGTGACCTTGCACATGTCTTCAGGAGCACATGTGTGGGGGTTTCTCTAGCACAGTGGCTCTCATAAGCTCGGGTGCATTAGAATCAGCTGGAGTGCTTGTAAACACAGACTTTTGGACCCTACCTAGAGTTCTTGATTGAAGAGCTGCAGGGGAGCCCAAGTAACTGAATTTTTAACCAATTCCCAGATGATGCTGATGCTAGTATAGGGACCAATCTTTGAGAACCACTGCTTTAGAGTTGATATCTACAGGTGAAATTTTTGTCCATTGGACATATACATATTTTCTACTTTGCTAGGCATTTTCAAACTGCTAGGAATTTCTAAACATACAGAGTGTTTGTGCCAATATATACCTCCACAATCAGTGTATGCATTCCTATTTCTCACTATTTTGCAAAAACTTGGTGTTATAAGACATTAACATTGTCAATCCAAATATCACTTGTTTTATTTTACATTTTTTTCTCATTAATAGTGAGATTGAACACAATATATTATGTTTAATGTCCATTGCTTTTTATTTTCTGAGAATTCTATATCCTTTGCCTCTTTTCCTCAATTAGGTTGACTGGTTTGTTTATTTCTTTATTTTATTGATTTGTAGAATTTCTTCATATGTTCTGGATAATGGTTGCAAATCTTTTCTTTTAATATCCTAGTCTGTGATTTCATTTTTTAATATTTATTTTTGATGGAGAGAGGTATATTCATAAAATCAATGCCAGTGTTTTCTTTAGTAATTTGTGCTTTTATAATACTTTGTTTAATAATTTTTCCTGCTCTCATGTCATAAAGATGTATCATATATTTATACACTTAAATTTTCTACTTTCATTTTTACACTTAATTTTTAATTTATTTGAAATTATGTATATTATATAAGGTAAGAAGCTAATTTTTTTCCATAGGGGAATCAGTCACTACCTCTGTCTTAATCAAGATTTAATTCATTTTTGCATCGATTTCCAAACTTTTTTGTCTATTCTATAATCTCTTATCTAGTTCAGAACCAAAACTATACTTTTAATTATTTGAAATGTCTAGAAATTTTTGGTATCTGATAGGGAAATTCTTCTCTTTTCCAAAGTAATCTCATCTCTTTTTGGTCTGGCTGACAGTTCAGTTTGTCCAGTTGGGTGAAAAATTTGCTTTACATTTTTTAGTCGGCTCTATCGCTTTATTCAGTGTTGAAGTTTTTCTCTGAAGTAACATATGTGCTTATTGGGACTTCATTTCTTTTTAACAAAAATTTGAGATAGATTGAAAAAAAAATCACCCATGATGCAATAAAAATAATTGTGTGTGTGTGTGTGTGTGTGTGTGTGTGAGTGTGTGTAGGGCTTACAGGTAAAAAACAGAAGTATGTCAACAATAAAAGTAATAAAATTATTAGACTAAACATAAAATTTATAAAAACCTTTGCTTTGAGGATGAAGAGGGCTGTGTGATAAATATTTGACTTCTCTGGTAGAGGAAAAATTGTAATAGAATTACAATACACTGTCAGAAAGTAATAGAACATTTCATAGGGTCTATACAAAAATAAAAATTTGTTAAAAATACAGAAATGCATTGATAATAATGGCAGTGAATCACATTTTAATGTTATAAAAGTTAGTAGGTAATGAGATTCCTTCAATCCCTTCTTATAGTCTAACTTGATTCAGGGATATAAGTGAGAATATCTAAATCCTTAGGTAGGTACAATTTTTCTCTATTTCTGCTTTGGCAACCTAGGCTCCTGTGTCAAAATCCTGCCACTTATTTTTGTAAATAAAGTTTTATTGGAACATGGCCACACTCTTTTGTCTACGTATTATCTATGGCTGCTTTACAGCTACCAATGGCAGATTTGAAAGTTGTGATAAAGACTGTATGGCCCACTAATCTGAGAATACTTACTATTTACTATCTGGTTCTATCCAGAAAAAGTTTTCCATTACCTGCTCTAAATGGTCATTCCTTAAATTATTAACTTTATATCTAGTTATATTTTGAAATCCCCCGTCACCTTTTTGTAACACAGGAGGCTATAAGCCAAACACCTTATGGGCACAATGGTCAAGGTGAGGCACTTGGCCAAAATGATCCCTTCATGTCCTCATTTGGGAAGAGAATGTACTCACCCCATATACTCTTTCTATTCAGGGATTTGATCACCCAAAGAAAAAAGAAGAGCTTCCAGTTTGCCTCATCAACATACTCCTTCCTTTTGCTGTGCCTGGAGGGTAGTTCGACCTCCTATCACCTACCCCTCCATCAGTCACCTAGCCTCGGCGTGCTTCCTGGACTCTAGTGAGCAGTTCATGGGAATCCTGAGATGGCATCTTTCTCCTCAACTGGACTCAAGTCCTGGTAAGTCCCGTAAGTTTTGCAACTTCTTTCCCCATAGACCCAAAGCTGAATTCCTCTCAGTTCCCTGATGATGTAATTTTGTTAAGATTATTTTTTTTGTAAGAACTGGTCCACTAAACTGTCATAACTCCAAACGTGGAAAAAGCACAACATCTAGAGCCAGAAGTCTTGTTTTTGAGTTCCTAACCTTGGCATTTACCAGGTGAATGACCTCTCGCAGGTTGCCTAATCTCTGAGTCTCAGTTTGCTCATATGCAAAAGATACTAATATTGCTTTGTCATACCTACTTATTAGGATTATTGTGAGAAACAAATGAGATATGTGAAAATAATTTGTAAACTACAAAATAAAACACACATGCTCATTATTATCACCAGCTCTCAAAGGCTCCCTCAACTATTTTTCCTAATCTCCAAAGGCTTTTTTATTTGCGTTCAGGAACCAGTCCATTAATTCTCCATTGCAGCCTCCTTGCCAAAGGGCCTTGCCATTAAGTTAGCATCTGTTTTTCCTGGAAAGGAATGTGGTGTCCCTCCATGCACAGCCACCCTCTACAAATCACTGTTCTAGAACCTGATATCTCAAAGCTGAGCTGTGGTCTCTGACAGTTTGAGAGTGGGGGTTAGGGAAGGAATGTTCCTTTTGCCTCTCCTTAATTCCATTATAGCCCTGGACCCCAAAGCAGTCCTGAATGTACTCAGAGACATACGTACTTTTCAGGGAACACTCTTTAATTTCTTGCCCAATTCTTCTCTCAAAACCAGAGGATGGAGGCAAAAGTGAGAATGGGCGTGCAAGTACCCCCAAATAAAGACTGTCCATTATCCTCATCTCTCTGATATATTTTTAGAATCCAGATTTGTGCCCGAAATTCCTACCTTCATGAGGCTCTCTTTTCTTCCCCCTTATGTCACCTCTTTTTTAGTTCCTCCCACTGTCTAGGAGAGAGAATTGGTCATTGGATTCATTCCATTGCAGGACATGGATAGGGTCACTTAAAAGGTGATAGGGTATTCTTTATTAAAAAACTAGAAGCCTGTTGCATGATGATTCATGCAATAGGCCTTCCTTCCCCTGGCTGCTGGCACTGGTTTTCCTCTGGCACCCGGGACCCAGGCCTTCGCTGCTCCGGCCGGAGTGGAGAAGCCAAGCCTCTTCAGTCTTCAGTTTTCACTCTGGCTGGAGCCTTCAGCCTTTGCTCTGCGCCTGCGTATGCAAATTAACCTCCATCTTTGTTGGGTTAATTTGCATAGTTGCTCTGATTGGCTGGTGGGTGTAGCGGAGTGACACCAATTTGCATGTTTCTCTTTTATTAGTGTAGATATCATCATGTATGAGGGCCTTTATTCTTTGTTTGTCTTCCTTGTAGTCCTTTAGAGCATGTGCATTGTTTTCTCTTCCATCTTCAGTATCATGGAGTCAGTCCAAGAGTGGTCAGATTGCAAGATTTGGATTGAGCGTGGGGATGATAGAGACCCTCACTGGCTATTAGAGAAAGCTAGTTATCTTACCCCGGTCTTGCTAGAACTTTGAATTGGATGTTGGACTAAACTTAAAATTTGATTAAAACAAAACAAACAAATGAAAGCCATTTGCTCTTGTTAGTGTTCCTTTTGTGGACATTTCCCCCAGGGCTCTCATGGAAGGGGTGGTGGTGACTAAGATGTCTTTATTCCATCAAAAGCTCACACAGTTTACATCAGTGAACTCACAGATAAATTCCCAGGGTGGTCACTGACCCACTGTTTCTACAAATGGCTATTCTCTGTATCCTGGGTTAAGTTCAACTGGGACACTGTGTTACAAGCTGTAATCTAAATTTTCTTCAATTGTGAACTAACTGCTTTCTACAGAAAGGAAAAATGAGGATTACAAAAAAAAGCATGACCATGATATCTTTGCCAGATAAAACATAATTTGCTTTATTTTTCCCCTTTGCACCATTAAGAGATTTATTGTCTCCTATTTATTTTCAGCACTTTTCTTCATTTCTGGGAAGTCTGACCTGCCTAAATCATTATTGCATCTGAACAGGGTTTTGCAGACAGATTTCCAGTAATGGGCTCAAATAATGGGCTCTATTTGGAATTTCAATGGCCCTTTAATGGCACACAGAAGGGCAGTGCTTCTTACATGTTTCCTGAGGAGCAAACATGAGTAGCCCCAGGGGGCCAGTGGCATAATCTGAAGCAGCCCACTACAAATTTTAAACTTCTCTGTAGTCATATATTATGGAAAATTTGCATTCTACACCATCATATATTTGCGGTACCTTATATAGAAAAATGTCTGAATGTTTTGATTGGCATTTCAGACAGGTGTACTGTTCTTATTCTGGCACAAAGTGCTGGTGATTGCTTACTGTTACTGGGTAGGTGGACCCCCGTCTGAGATGTTGAGGTAGGGAAATTGGATTTGAATCTTGATTCTGCCACTTTTAGTCGCCTAGACCTAGGCAAGTCCCTTATTGTCTCAGGATGTAGATCCTCGTGTTTAAAACAGGCTGTTGTGATGTTTGAACCTACAATTCGAGGATTCCTTTTTGTTGAGTAATTGCTCAATGTGGAAAGGGAAGGACTGATTGGAACCAATGGGAAAGTCTCAGTCTTGGACCATTTTGAAGATGATTAAGGGCGGGCATTTTCATGAAATTTAACTGCCCTTATTATGCAATAGTTCCACTTTATCACATTAGTTTCTTGGGGATGTTTATAGTGTTTTTCCTCATAGAGTGCCAATGTTAGAAACAATAATTCTCAGTGGAAATTTTGAAACAGCTGCCAGCCTCAGGCTCCCAGACTCACCCCTAGTGAACCTAAATTCAACAAATATTTATCAAGGAACTTTTCGGTGTCCATCACTTGCCAGGTGCACTGAATAATATGGAAAAATTGTGAGCTATGGCTCATACTCTCAAGGACTTGAAGTCTTATTAGAGAAAACTCACAAAATAGTTATAAAAATTAATCAGTAATAATATAAAATATATAAGAATAGAATGCATAGAGATATAAGAATAGTATATATTTGTCAGGGACCTACTAAATAGCATACTTAGCACGTTTCTTCCAATTCTCAAAACAACTCGGAAAGATAAAAACAATTATTTCGTTTTACTGATATTAAAACCAAGGCCCTAGATCAGACTTTATAATCAAGCACCAAAAAGAAATAGATTTCACAGCATCATATGTTGGCCATCATGTCCTACAGCCCTGAGTTATTCTGTATAAGTGGGCTTTTCCCACACTGATTCTTGAATTGGAGTATTTTGCATCTAACGCAGGTAAGAATGATAACCTCTCAATTCCCAGAAGCAAAGCTGACATGACATTTATTCAGTACTTGCTGCTTTAGTCAAAGGGGCTTACTGCTATAAAAATAGCCATAAATTTTGGCACCATGGCTTAGAATCTTCTTTGCACCCTCTCCCTATTTCTAGCATAGTACCTGATACACAGCCAGCCAGCCAGAAACTATCAATGCTCACTAGTATGCATGTACTACTTTACCTTTCCCAGACTCCTTTGCAGTTAGGTCAATCATGTGACTGACTATTCAGGCCAAAAGAGTGGCTGAGATGGTTTAGAATCTGAAATGCCTTTCCCATCCTGTCTCCTCCTGTGTGTCTGCCTGATGATGCCAGAATGACACTGGGACCACAAGATGACTGGTCCCAGATGGAAGACACCTGGGTCTCTGAGTCTCCGCATGGAGCACTTCCTGGAGAGCCATCTCAACAGGGACATCCACTTTGGACTTTGTAGAAGCAAACAGTAAATGTTATTGCATTACAGCAGTTAACCTATCTGACCAACCAGTACAGCAGGTACTGAATAAATGCTTACTATGTGAGAGACATTTATGTGCTTCACATTCAAATAGCCCGGGGAATTTTTAAAAAGCCAGATGCCCAGGTTACATACCAGTTTAATCAGAATATCTGTAGGATGATGTCCAGAGATTAGTTTATTGTTGGCTTATTTTGTTTTGTTTTGTTTTCTTACTTCCTAGGTGATTCCATTGCGTAGCCAAGTTTGAGAACCAGTGCATTGAATCAGTGCTTTTTTAGAAAGTATGGGCTGTGGATCTTGTTCCACTGATATTTCTTATTCTTGATGATCTCTACATCCAGTGAGATTTAGAGGAGCTACTATAGCTTCTTTACAAAAAAAAAATCTAAGAATAGCTCCATCATGTATTTGTGTAAAATTAAAACTGAGCTTAGTGCCCTTGTCAGTTTGGCTCAGTGGATTGAGCTGCAGACTGAAGGATTCCAGGTTTGTTTCTGGTCAAGGGCATGTACCTAGGTTGCAAGCTTGATCCCTGGCCCTAGTCAGGATGCCTGCGGGAGGCAACCAATCCATGTGTCTCTCTCACATCGATGTTTCTCTCTCTGTCTTTCCCCCTCCCTTCTACTCTCTCTAAAAATCAATGGGAAAATATCCTCGGGTGAGGTTTAACAACAACAAAAAACTGAACTTAGCAAAAATGGTAGTTATTCTTTTCCTAAGTTAATCTCTACAAAGATTTTCTTCTTCTTCATTCTTCAAAGATCAATGACTCTGGAATAGCTGTTTAAGTTTTTAGAATAGAAATGTTCATTTGTCCTCATTGGTCAACTATAAACATTAAATAAATATTATTAATAATAAATTAATGAGGCATATCTTAAGCATAATTAATTTGCTGCTAGAGCATTTTTTTTATGCCTTTTAAATTTGGAATTAATGTTACCAATAGGAGATAAGATTCATATGAAAGGATGGACACCAGACACTTAGAAATCCTCATAAGCATGAAACATCTATATATATAAAAGCCTAAGCGACCGAAAGACCAAACAACCGAATGACCAGTCTACCGGTTGCTATGATGACTGACCACCAGAGGACAGATGCTCAACGCACAGGATCAGGCTCCCTCCTGTCTGAATCAGGCCTGTGGGGATCAGGCACCGGCTACCTGACATCCCCTGAGGGGTCCCAGATTGTGAAAGGGTGCAGGACAGGCCAAGGGACCCCTCCAGTGCATGAATCCATGCACCGGGCCTCTAGTAATGCTTATGAAAGTACAGCTTACCCACAGCTCAGAGGGCAAAAGAGTATGGTGCAAGGAAGTGAAAAATCAGTGTGATATTATCACGTTAGCATCTTGATGTCAACAACTGTATTTTGAAGCAAATGCCTCAATGTGCTTCTAATGGGATGGAGCACTTGGCCCAACCTCAGAGACCGAAAGGAAATGGCAGGTTGTCAAGGAGATAGTGAATCATTCTCAAAGTTGAGGTTCTGCATGTTACCAGAGTTTGCTTCTTCAAGGGATCACTGATCCAGTGCAAACATTTTGCCATCATTTTACATGCTATGTCTCAGTTTCTCCTTCTGTAAAAAGGGGATATTTGCCACCGTTTTGAATTTCGGGGGTGCTAAGTATGCTAATTGCAGAGCCACATCTATTACATGATATCAGTTTCAAAAGTTAATTAGGAACTACCTAGTATTTACATTATTCAATTCTAAGCACCAAGATTTTTTTAACCTTTTCGCCCATCACCTACCCTATCATCATCCTTGAATTATTTCATGTTATGCTTGGCATGTATTTTTATACAATTGTGCCATAACCCTTCATGGTCTCTTAGAGAACTGTATATGATATGTCCATGTAACATCTCCGTTATCTCTTTCTGTTTTTAATTTGTTGAAGTCTATATTTATTGCACTTATTTTTTGGTGCCTGATAATTTGAGATAAACTTAGGTACACCATCTTTAAATCAACCAGAGATATGTTTACAGTTGACTAAGATCTTCAGCCTTTCAAAAGAGTTTCAAATCTATTTGAATAACTGCCAAAAAATGTGTTGTTAATTATCTATTCTGAGCATGTAAGGTTTACTTTCTTATGCAAATTTTGACAATAAGCAGACATACAAAGTAAATGTGTACGTTAAAAGAATATTTTTATTTAAAAGTCTATTTTGATCATAGCCCATTAATAGTTAATAGTAAGGGAATTGGACCACTTAGGGAAAGGTTTACAATTTTTTTTTTTACTCTTTCCTTAACCATAGAGACTACTGACAGAGCTATAGCTGCTTTATTCATTAGATTCTTTTATTTTCACCTTTATTTATTTTTAATATCTAATCCTCTTTCTACTTATTCAGTTTCAATCAAGGATTTTATTTTCTTGAAATAGTCTCCCAAGCAGTTAATTCTGTTACTTGGTCAGCAAGAAATTAAAGCAGTGAACTGAAATTAAATGTCTGCTCTCAAACTTGAGTTTAATTAAATTTTCTTACCAATAGATTTAGTATATTTTGGGTTCCTTATGGAATTCGTATCAGTAAGATTATTTTTCCTTTTCTCCAGGCCCTGTGCTCATAACTGTGCTGTGTATGTGAGTGTGCTGCTGTTGTTTCCTTCATCAATAATATTTTATTTTCTTTGCTTATGCTTCCCTCTAGCACCCTTCACTTTATCCTTCATGTATATAAATCAACTTTTTACTATATTTCCTATCAAGACTCTGCTAATAATATTTATTTCCTCTCTTACTTGTGGCATGTATAATTTGACTGCGTGACATTTTCCCTCCTATCTCAAGTGGACTATACATATAAGTGAGAGCCTGGGTTTGAGTTTTCTTTTTTCGTTAGAATACACATAAGCTTTGTAAAATTCTGGTATGTATTTAATGTGCTTTTCAGAACTGTTAGAAATGATTTCCTTTCAGCCTGTTCAGATTAAATTAATTTTTTACTGACTCTTTGCTTCAGATTGATTTTGCTTTTAATAAAGCATCAAATAAAACCAGAAATACAAACCAACTATTCTCTGTAAGAGAAAACAGTAGAATTATAAAAATGCAGCGTCAAGATGTCAGGTAGATATGTTTGGGGAGATTGGGAGCAGGGAGTGATAGTTCCCATTCTCCTGTAAGAAAGCTCAGCCCCACCCCTCACTCTTATTATATGAGAAAAGATTTGTTGTTGAGTTTTAACAGGATGTTACTGGAAATTGAACATTCAGAACTCTAATTGAAATACTCGGTACTAGATTTATAGGTCCTTTCTTCGAAATTCATAAATTCTATTTCTGGAATAATTTGATTGCCACTATTAAAAATTGAGTCTGTTGAGTGAAGAAAAATTGAAGCCCTGCTGTTGAGACCCTATTGTCCATCTTTTTAATATCAAGCACATAGAATCAGAAGACCATCCATAGAATCATAGAGACATAAGGAATAGATGACAGGGTTACAGATGGTTCACTAAAAATATAGTCTCATATTCCCCTGAATGCTTTGAGGAGTATTCACTAAATTTTATAAACTGGTACATGATAACTTGTTTTAATATCCTTATGAGATTGAGAAAAATAATGAACTAAAAAGCAATATTTAATCAGAGCTACTCAAATATTCATCTCAGTTGGGCTGCTTATCCAATTGAGACTCATCCCAAGTCTTTAAAAACAATTTATGATAAAAGTTATCTTAAGATACATAAATCTCCAAACTTACTCCTCTTGCAGTCTTCTAAAATTCAGCAAATGTCACCTGGAGTCTTCTAGTTGTTCTTGCCAAAAATCTTGAAGTAATCCTGAACTCTACTCATCCACTTATATCCCATATTCAGTCAACTGGCTAATTCTTTTTCCTGTGTCTGGAATCTTCTCTTATTTTACAACTTTTCCAACTTTTTGGGATTTTAGTCCAAGCCATTATCATCTTCTCCTTAGATATTTGCAATTGCTTCTTTACTGCTGCCCCAGCTTCTACACTTGCCCCCTTATTTTCAAGCCAAAAATCAGAACAACATGGTTAAAAATAATCCAGATCATGCCTTCCTCAGCTTAAATTCTTCCAATTGCTACCCATCTCACAGAGTAAAAGCCAAAATCTTTACAAGGCCTACGTGGCCATCTTTGCCTCCACCTCCTCCAATTCTATCAGTTAGCTCTTACAGTATAACAAACTATCCCAAAACTTGTTGGCTTAAGACATCAAGCATTTATTATTATAGCTCACAGCTCTGTTGGTTGGCTGGGTATCAACTGGTCCAGGCTATTCATCTGCAGATTGGGTGGTTTTTGCTCTAGACTGACCTTAACTGGGTCAATTCTAGTCCTGGATAGTTCTTCTCATGCTAACGGCAAACATGTAAGAAGGCAAATAGAAATATTTTTGTAAGACTGTGTAAGCATTTGCTGTTAACTTTTGTCATCATCTTAGGATAATGTCCTTTTCTTTTATTAGTAGATCTCATTTGGAACAAGGGCTCTGAACAAAATGGCGGTAAGTTGGGGCCTAAGTGAATGGTGGTCACCAATACTTTTTCTTGCTGAGTAACCAAAGAGCTTTAAGAGGTTGTTTCTGCATCTGTGCTACACTGTGCTTACCATTTTAAAAACTTGAGTACAAGTTTTTATACACGAAAGCTTACTGTTGTGGTGATGCAATGTTTTTAAGGAATAAAAGAAAAGTAGTGGCCTAGGAAATATGATATGGTACAGAGAAGAGGATGGCAAGAAAAGGACTCAAAACAGAAAAGGGAAGTTAGGTAGGTAGGGAGCAAGTTTAGAATGAGAAGTTAGAGAAATGTAAGCTGCCAGCTTTCTCTTTATCCCTCCCAGAAATTCTCAGAAATTTTGGAGATTGCATTGGCCTTCTTGCCATATGAATGATGGTATCTTTAGTCATGTTTTTGGGTGTCAAAGGAAAACTGATCTCAGAAGCTGAAGGGATTGGTTTCTTTGAGTTTCACACATAGCTTCAAGACATTCCTTCGCCGAAACCGGTTTGGCTCAGTAGATAGAGCGTCGGCCTGCGGACTGAAAGGTCCCAGGTTCAATTCCGGTCAAGGGCATGTACCTGGGTTGCGGCACATCCCCAGTGGGGAGTGTGCAGGAGGCAGCTGATCGATGTTTCTCTCTCATCGATGTTTCTAGCTCTCTATTTCTCTCCCTTCCTCTCTGTAAAAAATCAATAATAATAATAAAAAAGACATTCCTTCTTTTTCATCATATTTTTTTCCTGAAAACTTACTGCTTTTTTCCAATTTTTGTTTTGTTTTCTGTTCAAATAAATTTTTTTCTTAATATAACTGGCCATATATTTTCCTTTGCTACTCTCTGATTTAAAAAATTGATTTCAGAGTGGAAAGGAGAGAGGGAGAGGGAAAGGGAGAGGGAGAGGGAGAGGGAGAGGGAGAGGGAGAGGGAGAGGGAGAGAGAGAGAAACATAAATGATGAGAGATAATCACCGATAAGATACCTCCTGCATGCCCCACACTGGGGATCGAGCCCACAACCTGGGCATATGCCCTGACTGGGAATCGAACCATAGGTCCACGCTCAACCACTGAACCATGCTGGCTGGGCTACTCCCTGATTTTATTGCCTGTATGATATTCATTTTTAACCTACATATCTTAAATTTAATGATGCATTTAATGAGAGGCCAATAATTCCTCATGCCAGCAGTTTATTTATGTTTGCTGCAATTGTCCATTTATGGTTACTACTGACCCTGAATAAGGATAAACTATTGAATTCCATGGGTTCTGAACATATTCCTTCCTGCCCCAAATGAATAGCAGGAAGTTTAGTTCCTCATGGTACTGGGGCAATCACCTTGCCAATGTGGTAGCTCCTT
>NW_005871065.1:5000498-5047255 GCF_000147115.1 Myotis lucifugus | reverse complement strand
CCCTGGTGATCAGTGTGCTCCCACAGGGGGAGCGCCATTCAGCCAGAAGCCAGGCTCACGGCTGGCAAGTGCAGAGGTGGTGGTGGGAGCCTCTCCTGCCTCTGCAGCAGTTGGATATCCCTCGAGGGCTCCTGGACTGTGAGAGGGCACATGCCAGTCTGAGGGACCCCCCCTGAGTGCACAAATTTCGTGCACCAGGCCTCTAGTATATTATAAGAAATCCTGGGTTGGTAAACCAAGTATTCCATAAGGCCTCAGGTAGTTGTGTTGCCAGAGACATTGTTTGCAGGGAAGATAAACCTGTAAAAAAATATGTGTAAATTCCAGTAAGGATGAATTTCTGACTCCTCTAGAGTAGAAGGAGTCTGATACAATCAACCTTCCACCAACTAGCTAGCTAGTCTTCTTGAGGGATGCTCCCATACTGAATGTGCAGCTGCATTTGTCAAAAACAGTACCGAAATTCATCTTGGCACACATTGTTGGATCCATGCATTGTCTCCATCCCTGCCACCATGGATATTCTGCTCATGGATTGGTTGCATTAGCATTGGAGAGTGATCAAGGAGAGGTCATCTGATTTCCAAGAATAAGTTATCATTTTATCTGGTTACTGGGTGCCCCTTTAAAGCAGATATTCTATAGTGGTCATTGTCAGATGACAAAAAAATCCGAATGCTTGTGCCCATTAACATAGCTTCATCCACATGCTTCTTCCCCAAATTTTCTTGCTTCACAAATGATCAAATTGCATTCTTTCCAGGTTCCTTACAAAACAGCTAGGTGATTTATCACTGCTGCAAATTTTTGTCTATCTATACACTTTAAACCACTTTTACTGCCATAACAAAGGAAAAAGTGACTATAATGCTTGCAACTCTGCTAATTGGAAGGATTTCCATTCATTGCTGTCTTCCAGGGCCTCCCCAGATGGGGTTGTAGGGAAATGACAGTCCCATTTAGTGCAACATTAATGCAGCACAATCCAGGCCCAAGTGTTTGTTCTTCCTGGGTTAGCTAGTTTTAGGAAACCACCCATGGGGCTATAGGTTAAATGAAAGAAGAGGCTTCAGTGCAATATAGGTAGGTGACAAGGCACGTGTTTATGAAACTTGTGCTTTCTGGATCTGCTTATGTCCTATCCCATTATACAATGGAGTGTTGCTGTATACACCTGTCTACTTAAGACTCATTAGATCTGATTATATCCAGGTCATGATAGCAGCTCCTGCTACACAGTCACTTAATATCCAATGGTCAGGCACTTAGTGTCCACTAGGGTATAGGAAGATACCAAGAGTATTCTTAAACAATACTTGATGTATAATCTTTATTGATTAATGAAAATAAAAGACTATAATAATAATAAAATAAAAAAAGAAAGATACCAAGAGCTACTTTTAAAATGGCACATCGTTGTCTATTGCTGATGGCATGGCCTTGTGTCAGAGCTCTTCATGTCTGTATGACACTTGGATCAGAGCTTGTCAGAGACTCCACACAGCAATATTAATTTACCATATGTACCTCTAGTACCATCAATTTGTTGGGTCAAATATCTTTAGTGGCAAGACAGTGTCTACAGTTGTCTGGACCAGTTGTACAGCCTTCTCTTGCTCTTGGCCACACTCAGCCCTTGAAGCTTTTTGAATCACCTGATAAATAGGTTTCTCCTTGGCTTCTTATATCATAATAGCTCTACTCTAGAGTTCAGGGAACCATCCTGATTATCCCAGGTGCTATGGATATTCATTTCAATTATGCACCCAAGGTCCAGAAGCTTTGGAAGTGCTTGGATCAAAATTTAGGTTTGATCCAATTATGGCTCATTTTATTCCAGGGCCAGTGCTACTGTGTAAACCGGCATTTTGCCTTCTGCACCTCAACTGAATTCAGCACTGCTGAACATTGTAATGTTGATGCTACAGCATGCCAGGGGTTACCATCAAAGAGGTGCTATTGCTATCTGATCAGGGAGTGAAATTCCAATTCCTCCTTTGACACCCAATTTCTGAATCTCATTCTAATGATCCAATTTTCCAGAGCTACTCCTTGTAACAATGATTTTTGCTCAGGCTATGCCTGATGAAAGGTTTATATGCAATTTGTTTTAGAAAGTGATCTTCTGGAATGGAGTAGGGGAATGGGTTGAATAAACTGGAGAAGGAAGGGAAGCAGGAAGGCAGGAAGGGAGGGAGGGGGGAGGGAGGAAGGGAGAGAGGGAGGAAGGAAGGGAGGAAGGAAGGAAGGAAGGAAGGAAGGAAGGAAGGAAGGAAGGAAGGAAGGAAGGAAGGAAGATCACTGTGTGTTACTAGTATCTAGGCCAGCGGTTCTCAACCTGTGGGTCATGACCCCTTTAAATATACATCCTGAATATCAGATATTTACATTATGATTCATAACAGTAGCAAAATTACAGTTATGAAGTAACAGCGAAAATAATTTTATGGTTGGGGGTCACCACAACATGAAGAACTGTATTAAAGGGTCTCGGCATTAGGAAGGTTGAGAACCACTGATAGACCTTAGTCTCATAAAGAATCTTCTAAGGAGCAGTGAAAAACACTGAGATATCATGTATGGTAAGGACTAATAGGTTTTAGAAGCTATTCCTGTTTTAGAAATTTTAGTGGTCAATATGAAGATATATGAATTGAATAAAGCTATACTTAGGCGAATTTGTAATAATCTGAAAGAGATTGATGTCAATCTTGAAGACAGTAATCAGTGTCAGGCCTTAGATTTTGTAGTATAAAAATGTTTCTTAATTATGTGTTTTAAATTATAATATGTATATTTATCCAAATTGGTTGATAAATCGGGTGAATAGCTGAGTCAAGGATTAGGATCAGGAAAGTCCAACCTCTCCAAAATTTCTTGTTGCTTTTTCTTTATTTTATCTCCTTGCCTAGTCTTATTTTTGAAAACAATACTACCTAATATAACTGTAGTGTGAGCTGCATAAGTAATTTCAAATTTTCTAGTAGCCATGTTAAAAATGTAAAAAATAAACTGAATTTATTTTAATAATATTCTTTAATTCAAATATGTCCAAAATATGATGATTTCAACATATAACCAATATAAAAATCGAGATATTTTGTATATTTTGTTACTAAATCTTCAAAACCTGATGTGTATTTTATGCTTAGAGCATATCTCAACTTGGACAGGCTGCATTTCAAGGGCCGAATACTATATATAACTAGTGGTTGATGTGTTAGACGTGATCTAGAATGTTCTCTATTCTTGGCCTGGTTAATTTCTACTCACCTTCAAGGCACACATCAAATATCATCTCTTTTGAGGAGTCTTCATAGTCCTGCCTTTTTATTTCTCTCCCTTACAGATTCCCACAACAATAGCAAATGTGTGTGTTATTAGTATACTAAGTATTTATACAAATCATAGCACTTACCCTGATTTATAATTCTTTGTTAAATTTTTTATTATCACCACTAGACTCTGAGTTCCCAGAGAGCAAAATACTATCTTTCATTTCTATAGCTCAGAGTCTTACTAATTTTTAAAATTAAACAAGTAACTGGAATTAATATAACAAGGTGAAGTTACTATATATAAATATAATGAGACTAGGCCCCTAAAACCAACCCCATAAATACAGGATTGGAGAAATGTGGTTTAGAAGCTGTTCACATACATAAGACTTAAGAACTTTAGATTTAATTATTAATTCAATGGAAGCAAATATTAGCATCTATATTCCCAAAAGACAGACGCCCATTAAGTTTGTATTACCAACTACTGCACATAAAAGGAAAGAGGGGAGGTAGACTTTCCTTTTTCAGACCACATACAGAACAAAACTTTTGGTGATACCATTTTGGGAAGAATATAAACAAACTGAAATGGAAAAGACATAAAACTATGTTATATGAGCAGTGGATTCAGGAACTGAAGATGTTTAGGAGAGAGAAAGGAATGACCAAGAAAGATGACATTCTCTTCAAATATTTGGAGGACAATAGAGAGATGATGGGTTACATGTCTGAGCTTCTAAGAAATAAAAATCAGATTTACTAATGTAAGCTGTAAGGATTCAGATTTCAATCTTACATAAGCAAATAATTGTAACAGTCTACAATGATGCCTGAACATCTGAGAAGGATCTTAGATGTTTGAATGAATGAATAAATAAAGTGAAGTGGGAATTGATCACCTCAGCAAGTAGGGGATTTCTATTTCTGCAGTGTATTCAAGTACAAGTTGAACAACAATTAGGAAATGTTGTAATGGGAGATGGACGGTGAAAATATATGTAATCTATTCTTCCTTCCCAACTATGAATTCTTCTTTTTCTATAATTCTATTCACTTTAAAGAAAAACAGCATTGTTTTTACTTAAGTCAGTGTTGACAGTGTACATAGCTAAGTTATATATCAGTCATAACAAACTCTCCAATCAAAACAATAATGTCATTTTCCCTTGAGTAATTCTCACTAGGTTTTTTCTTTTGAAAGACTCAGTTGGTTAAAGAAAGTTCATAATCAGTGTTTTCAGAATACATTGTGGGACATGAAGCAAACCTCACACCAACAATGCATTATTATTACTTATTTATTTTTAGCAATTAGTCATGGAACAACATAGGTGCCCAGAATTTTCTGGACACATAAACATGAAACCTCTGCCTCTGAGAGCCTCCAGTTTAGATTGAGACAAATGCAAAACAGAAAACCTGAGTTTTACCACAAGAAGATGAATGGGCATCATTGATAACTTCATGTGTGACTTCTTCCAGACAATAATGCTTTATTTATTCAGAAAGTTTCAACTAGAAATCAGCTCAGGAAATATTTTAGTTCTCTGGAAGATAGTGCGATCAGTATTACTGCAGTTGCTTTGAACACATTAATTTGCTTTGTTACAGTCTGGACTGGATGCCTTCTACATTGGATATGGCCACCAATCCCGGCGTTACGTTCACCACCATCTTGGGGATTTCTAGGACTTCTCCCCTGTGTTGCTACTGAAAAATCCAAAGCTCTGTATACCTTCAGATAATAGTGCCTTGCACTGTCAAATCAGCTTTCCATATGTTAGCGTATTTGACCTTCCCTCTATGTGAGCTCATTTTAGGAAACAGCAGTGTCTATTCACCTTCATATCTCTCATGCCTGGAAATTAGGGAGCGCTCAGAACCAAGTGCCTGGCTGATGATTTTCTCTCTAGATTCATATAAAAATGTCTCTTTGTTCTCAGTATTCTGAGGAAGGGGTTGTTAACAAGTAGCTCCATATATAGAAAGCAGATTTGCTTAATTTGTGCATCTTCCTTCTGATCCATAAGGGCACTTTTATTCAAATTTACCCATGTGAATTCTCCTGTTTAAAACCCCCTTCTGTGTGTTGCTTACATGTTGAGAATAATGGGAGTCTATATGTATTTATTGACTGTTTTTGATAGATCTGTATTCTTTAGGAGACCTGGCACCACACCTCCTATCCTAGAGGAGTTTCCTAAAAGGAGTTCTTTTCTCCTATGAGATAGGTTCAAGTTTGTTTGAAACTGATATAGGAAATCAAATCTTCAGCCTTATTAACTTCATGAATCTAAATGCCACAGTTTCCCACGACAAAACATGGTTGTCTAATGAAAACTCTACAGTGAGGGATTGTGCACAATTTGCATGTAGGGCAAAAATAGTAAAATTTTTATTAAATAAATCATTTTTTCCTATAATGTAATTAATGACAAGATCCCCAGGTACCACACTGATCGCTGTGTGTCTCATAAAGGAATTCTGTCTTACATCCATTCACATTGATTTCAAGGTTTTCTGTCAACATCCAAATCCATTAAAAACAAGCAAACAGAAAAACAAACAAATAAAAAATATCAGCAGGAGACTAATTGTATACAACACTAACTTTAAGATTTTATTTTGGAAACAAGTTACTATATTTGCTTTCTTTTTCATGTATAGCTTATGAAGCATGTCAAAACTACTTTGCATATAGGATGATAGCATCTGACATACCTAGGTGTAAGGGAGTGAACCTGTACACAGAAAATCATTAGGGCAGGGCAAATGATAAACTGGTGATAGAACTGTGATTACCTTCCCCACATGGAAGATAAATCTATGAGTGCAAGTGTCATGTTGAAAGGTTGAACAATTATTTCCTTATCCATCACTGCCAATTCCTTCAATTTTATCTGGACTGTGTTGCAGCTGAATACATCTTATGAGTTATGTCGCAGTTTCTGAAAGATGAATTCTGTGTTGCAACTGGCCCAGTGTGTTTGCTGTAGGCCCATCTGTCTCAGTAGTTCTCATTCACACACTAGCTATTTTTTTCATACTTAAGGATATTTATTGCATCTAAACACCCAAAATCCCAAATAACAGGCAGGAATATTTTAGACAAACCCAGGACATATATCAAAGTATTAAAAGAGAGACAAATAATGGGGCAAAACTCTCTGTTGAGTGTCAATAACAGGTCCTTCCATATCACTTAGCCAATATTGAGTGGATGGCAATTCAGGGTTTTTAGTTTTCTCTTAAATCAAGGGGTTAGTATGATGAAATGGAGATAAATCTGATTATGATCATCTTTCCAATGGAGCAAGGTACTTTGCCTTAAAAAGATGTGAAATTCAAAACTTAAAAATTTAATCCAGATAAGAATTGAAAACAGAATTATAGAATGCCTGGAATGGAAGGGACCTTAGAATTCTTTGACTATAAAACTCCTGCTAATGGTTGAGACCCCTTCAAAGCATTGAGACATGATATACCCAGCATTTGCTTGAATGTTTCTTGTGGGGAGGGACCTTCAGAGACTGTGCTATCCTATTTTCATGCTCTGTTTGGACTATTTGATCATTCACTCATTTATGCTATGTTAGAACCATTTGATCATTCATGCCATTCATATTTATTAAATGCTTACTGTGTCCCAGCAATTGCCCTAGGAACTGAAATCCATATGGTTCCTGCACCCCTCAGTATTCTTTTATTTACAGTTACAAAAATTGGTCCAACCAACACAAAGGCATTATTTAAGCAAAGGAAAGATTTTTTTTTTTAGTGAAGAATTTAGGAGAAAATCTGATTTTAATGTTATTGGATTCAGGAGCTCAAATGACTTCATCAGGAGCAGGTTTCTCTTCATTTCTTTGCTCTCTCTTGTCCTCTATGTGGACCCCATTCTCAGGTAAGCTCTCTACCTTGTAATGTCCAGGATAATATGTCCTCAATCTTAAAGCCACTTCTCTTCAGTGTGCCATCTGCAACCACAGTAAGGATAATTCTGCCTTTATATGACAACCTTCAACAATGTCTCACCTCGAAATTTTTCTTCTTCAAAGTGATTCTCCATTCTTTCAGGATTTTATCTCCATTTTCTCCATTCTGTCAGGATTATACCACCCCCTATATCTAGTGCTTACTAAACATTTCTTGAAAGTACAAATGAGTGAATGAATGAATGAATGAATGAACGAGAAAAATTTTCCAAATTAGTATATGAATACTTCAGGTGTCAAATTAAGTTTCGCGTAACTCAAATGCTTGTGCTCTTTTCATTCTCCCGTGTCACTGCTCTGTATACACTCATTTAGCAAACAAGCAAAACAACAGCAACAAGTCACAATGCCATATGTCAGGGACTGTAACAAAGGGCAGGACAAAGCTGCGATTGCCTCCATTTGATGACCTATACTAAATACTAAATTCTTTTTTTTAAATATATTTTATTGATTTTTTACAGAGAGGAAGGGAGAGGGATAGAGAATTAGAAACATTGATGAGAGAGAAACATCAATCAGCTGCCTCCTGCACACTCCCTACTGGGGATGTGCCCGCAACCAAGGTACATGCCCTTGCCCGGAATCGAACCCGGGACCCTTCAGTCCGAAGGCCGACGCTCTATCCACTGAGCCAAACCGGCCAGGGCAATACTAAATTCTTTAGAAGTTTTCTGACCAGTTATGTTATTTACTACAGACTGGTAACTGATGGTATTGAGCAAATGTAAATGTATAGGTAAGTTGAGGAAAACGTGCTTACAAAGTTACATTGTCATCATTTTTTATGCTTTTAAATTTATATCCCCTATGAAATGAACAGCACTAAAGCAATATAGGACAGTAAATAATACATTTTATTAATGTTCAGGTTTGTTCCCTCTGATATCTTTTTTATAAAAACTTAAAATTGTATTGAAATAATAGCAAGTATGGGAGCTATGTGGTAAGATCCACAGCCCTTGTCTCAAAGAATAGTATGTGTCAAGTCAATGGAGAGTTTATCATATTACAGTGCTGCGAATGAGCAAGCACAAGCTACTATGGGGCCCCTCACCCAGTCTGTGGAAAAGCTGGGGTTAGAGAAAACTTTTCAGAGGAGCTGACAGCTGATGGTTGAATAATTCATAGGCACTAGACAAGTAAAGAAAGGGACCACTCATCATTATGGCAGATTTATGGTCATGGTATGGAATTATGAAAAGTGACCCTGGATTTTTATTTCTCATCCTTCCCAATATATTCTTGGAACAAACCACGTTCTATTTGGTATCATCCATTAGTGTAAATTATATCTGGTTGACTTCTTAGCATGCCTTCCTCTGGTAACAGCACAAATGTAGAAAACTGCCTACATTTCCTTATCCAGTGTCTAGTATCTGTGGCCTCCTGCCTACCATTCTTACTGTAGGAGTGGGCATGTGACTCAAGCTGGGCCAATCAGAGCACCGCATTCTCCCAACCATAGTAATTGTTCAGTGAGGAGTTCATGCCCAATCTAGACCTGTGAGACTCAGTGTGAGGACTTTATAGGGAACCACTATAAGGAACATGCTTCTCTCCTTCAGAGGTGCTAAACTGGCTATTTGGAAGCCAGGTAGGGGTAAACATCTTTGCACCATTTGCTGAATGCTTAACTGAGAGACATTTTGATATAGAGGAATACAGCAAGAGCAATGGAGAGAGAGGCAGAATAATGATTGCATAATTGAAGGACCTGTATCCATCTGTGCCTGTTGAAGCAAGCTTACTGTTAGGGAATTTTATGTATACAAGTCCATATAGTCCTTGTTATGTTTGAGCCAGTTTGAGTTGGGTCCCTGTCATATGTAACTAAAATATTCTGCTCAATATATTTGAGTACTTTAGTCAAATGTATTTAGTCTCTAATCAGTACTCAGGAATGCCAAAAAACAACAACACATTTTTATTTTGTTGATTGGGAGAATACAGATCTCAAATAGATTGGGCACTTCCTAAAGTCTGGTCTGTGGTCAGTTGTACTAGATAGAACAGTGGGAAGAGCATACTCTTCAGAATCAGAGCAGGGAGATTGGAACCCCAGTTCCATCACTTATTTTAGTATGGCTTTGGGCAAATCATTTGGACAAAATATCTGCAGATTAGTTTTTTTTAAAAGGGATGGCTCTTTGCATCATATTTATAATCTGAGTTTCCTGTGAATAATCTGTGAATATGATGAAATTAGATTAAGAGCAAATTAATAGCACTGCCCTCTTACATTCATTCATTCATCAGGAAGTTTCAGTGCCCAGAAGGAAGCCTTCAATAACTGCTGGAATTCCTCCTGGACTAAAAATAAGAAGCCACCAGTGGTGGGATAAGCCAGAATCATATACTATCTTTTGTGTCACTATCTGTTGGAAGCAAGCTTAAACAGTACAGCTTAGGCTGAAATATTTTACCAAAATTTTAGCACATCAGATAATTTAATGTTAATCCTCTAAACAGCATAAATTGTCTGGGCTTTACTGAGTACTTATCATGTGTCAAGCACTGCAAATTAGTCCTTTACATTAATTAATTCATTTAATCCTCATGACAATCTGCATGTTATTATTACACATTATTAACCAAATTTCACAGATGAAGGCTCAAAAAGATTAAATAATTTGTCCAAGGTTACATAGCTCATAACTGGTAGTGATGGAAGATGAATCCGTGTACCTGGTCCCCTTGCACCACATCCCTTCCTAGGATTGTCATTTGATTTCATGGGGTTGTTTTGGCTGGATATGGTAGCAGGGTGTTGTAGACATTGACATGCACCATTTTCCTTCAGTGAGTGAAGCTTTGTTTCTGAGTCAAGATGATCAGGTCTGGCTCCTTTAGAACATGTCTTCCCTCTAGGATAAGCATGTCAAACTCATGGCCCGCGGGCTGCATGCCTTGTTTATTTGTGCTGGGGTCTTTTCTGCCACTGCAAGGGTTCATCTGGAGAAGGGCTGCAACGAAAATTAAATAAATTACACATGAAATATAAATTTGGGAGGCATTTTGGGGGAGCCAGGGGAGGCTTAGCTCTAGTGACTAAGCTCTTCGAATCTCTGGACCCAGGGCTTTTTATTCTCACATTTTGCCTTTTAGCAAAGCAGATATACATATCAAAGGTAAGGTTTGGTAAACAGGAAAGGATTATCAGGTGGGGGAACTGCCCTCAGCTGTCTGGCAGCAGCAATAACATGCAGATCTTCAGCCCTGCTGAAGGTGTCCATCAGCCTTCTGACAACTTCTCGCATTTATTATGACCTGCTGGACTTAGCCTCCAGCAATTTGGCCCATGTTAGCCTTTGAGTTTGACATGTTTGCTCTAAGAGAATCCTCAGGAACACACACGAAGAGATTTCTAGGGAAGATGAGTGTTGTGACCAGTTCTACCTATTGATTTCACATGATATGGCCTGTTTCAATCTTGTTCCGGGTCCAGGTGAAGCCTAAGCCATTTGCAGTCTTTGGGTGGAGAAGAAACATGTATCAGTATCCACAATGTGCCTGTTAAGCCTCTTCTCAAACCTGTGAATAAAAAGAATGAAGGAAGCATCTTCTTAATTGGGTTTATAGAAGTGTCACCCATCTACTTGCAATGCTAGTCATTTCTGGTCTTGATGAGTGTTTTTCTACATGTGAACACAGGCCATACCTTTCTGACTAATGCTAGGATTAGCCAGTTGATCCTGGTCTTTATCTGTATGGAAATGTAGTATGTGTAGCTATTCACCAGTGCTTAGAAACACAGCTGAAAGGTGATGGAGGCTTTGCTTCCTTCCTCAGCATGGCATTCCACATCTATTCAAATCACACTGTCCTAAAAAAATATTACCTCCTCAACAAAGTCTGCTCTAACTCTTCTAGCTCCCAGGCTTTTCTCTCTCTCACCTTAAAATGGCTATAGCCCTTGTAGCTAAAGCCAAGGTTTCTCGAGCTCAATACTATAGGTATCCAGGCTGGATAATTCTTTGTTGTGGGGGGCTGTTCTGTGCTTCAAAGGATGTCTAGCTGCACCTCTGGCTTCTACCCACTAGATGCCAGTAGCACACCCCTTGCCCTGCCCCGCCCGCTTACCCACTCCAGTTGGAAGAATACAAAATATCTCCAGACATTGCCCACTGTTCTGGGGGAACACAATGGCTGCCAGGTGGGACCACTGGCCTTTGCCAAACATTTTTATTTAAAATGTTCTGCCATAAAAGTCTCGAGTTTTCCTTGTTCATATTTCTTCAACAAGATGGCAGACATCATGCATTATTCTATGCTTTCTGTTTTTCCAAATGTGAAGACAGAAGGAAAGGAAAGTCCACTAGTATTTGTTAAGTGCAAACCTTGTGGCTAAACTTTTTAAAGTGCTTTGTGTATGCCAGTTCATCAATTTATTTTATAAATACTTATTGAGTACTTACTAATGATACTGTAGAGGCAACATTCAAATCCTGGCTCATCTGTTGAGTGTGACCTTGGGTAATTTACTTAACTCTCAGTGACTAAGTTTCTTTGCCTGTAAAATGGGGCAATAACATCACTCATCCCATGGGGTTACATGGGTGGAAAAGTGTAAAACATTTAGAACAGGATCTGGCACATATAACTGTCTGCTGAGTACCAGCTGTCACTGTAACTGCACACCAACCCTGATTTTGGTGCTGAAGAATCAACAATGGACAGGAGGTCTTATCTTCATGGAGCTTATATTCTACTATGGTCTCCCATAGCCCTTATAAAAAGGATGTGCAATATAATTGCCCCATTTCACAGGTGGGAAAAGTTCAGCTAAGTGAAAGGAAGTAATTAGCCCAAGCTGTGAACTCAGTTCGCTATAGTAACAAAGCCATACTGAGTATCTAATAGGTGCTCAATACACTTGTTGATGTCTAGCTCAAGAAGGAAATTATTTTCCTTCATTCTTCCCCTCCTTTTGTTTTCTCTTTTCTAAAGACACTCGGAACCTTTCTTGCAAGTTTTACAAGTATATTTTGCTTATCATTTCACATTTGAAGATTTCTTTTCCTCGTGACCACCCTGCTACCTCTGCTGATGAACCAATCCTAGCCTTTAGATACATGAAATTTCATTGAAAATGAAATGTCCACAGTGATTCATCTTCACAGCAAATGGATAATGTGTACTTTGGAGTTTCAAAATAGAGATGACTCAAGAAAATCATATGCTTCCTGTTTTTTTGTTAAAAAAAACTTTTCAAAGATTTGGGTGCTCCTCCACCCCTTACCATCATATTAAATATGATGACCATAATTGGGGTGCACATCCAAAGAGAACCTAAAATAGGTCATTCCTTTCCAGTTTTAACATTTAGGAATATATTTATCAAAATAATAACTTCAGCTATTTCTAGCTACCTTTCACATTAACTCAGAGACTCTCCAGTGTGTCAATAGACACCATCTGGGGCCTATCACCACATGGAATGTAGTGGGTGATTGGATGATCCAATAACACTCTTTGTTGCTCTCTCTCTGGACATGGGTAAATGAGGCACTAGGGTCAAGGACAAGGGCCGCCTTCTTGCTAAATGACTCTTCTGTTATGATTTTCCCAGGACCCCACCCATGTGTATTTACGGGTGCTCCTTCTTAGTGGGTGTGGCAGAAGGGCAGTAGCCAGGCTGGTTAGGCTACAGTCCGGGAACGTGGAGGAAAACCCCCTCTGTGTTTTGCCTCTCTCAAATCAGTGCTTCCATGGGAAGGCCAGCCAGTTCCCTGGAAGCTGACAGACCACCTGAAAGAATACACTGGGCAAGAACTTTGCTCGTTTTAGGTGAAGATGAAAGAGATGAAGTTTTCAGAAAATTCCTTGACTTAAAAGAAAAATGCTATGTATTTGCAATTGAATGTTTGTTTGAAAAGAGGCTCCCTGCCCAGTGACCTTACATGTCTAAGTCTGGGAACAAAAACCATATCTAAAAAAGAAAAGAAAGAAGTAAAGAAAGAAAGGATGAAAGGAAGAATGACTGAATGAATGACAGAGCAGACTTTGCGGTTGAATTTCTAGGGGCCTTCTAGCTCCTCCAGGACTGGTCCACGCTCATACTAGGGACTTTGAAATGTCCTTTGGTTCTATGCGTGTCCCTCTCTGCTTCTCACCGTATGCTGTCAAGTTTTGAAAGTCACGTCTTACCTCCAAGTTATACTTCCAAGTCCAGGTTCCCAAATCAGCTCTCCCTTCCATCCCAGGATCAATACCTGGCATATTCGAGCAGGTGTGTTACTCTGTCATATGGCAGCTACCACACGACTCTCGGGTTCAGTTATGCTTTTCCTCTCATCCCATGATATAAATTCTTTAAGGTGTTTGTCAGCTGCTGAAACTGCTGAGGGAAGAGCCGGGCAGTATTGTTCCTACTCTGCCTCACATGGAGAAAACAATCTCATCTCTGCCTTTACCCTGCCAAGTCCCTGTAAGTATTTGGCACACTGAATATGTTTACTATCAGTTAACAACATGAACGATCCTGGACTTCCTTCTCCACCTACACTCATGCACACACAAACACACACCACATTTAAAAACACCAACAGGACACCAAGTTTCCGATTGTGAGCACTCAATTCTGTGAGAAGTGCATTGTCCTTTAAGGGTGCAGAAACTTCAGATGGCTGATTTGGAGACCATACAATCTTGCTTTGCTTCAGGAGAAATTAGTCACTTCCAGAAAGAAGTGCTAGAGATTGGCAGTGAACAAGGCACTCGGACAGGCACCTTGTACTGGCCCTGATTCTGCTCTTTAGTTTTCTATTATTGTGTCTTTGATGTGTTTTCTTCTCTTATTTTTCCTTCTTCATTAGACATCCAGCAAATCAATTTCCTCCAAGATGTTCCCCGAAAGCAGTGGTCTTTCCCTTCTCTGAACCACCATTACAGTGTGGGCAGCTGGCTGCTATGGTAATCCGATGCTCTTCTCTGGCTGTTTTTATGACTGGACATGTTAGCCTTGAGCTGAGGGTTGGGTATTACTTGCTTTTCTCAGAATCACATTGCCCAGCATAATGATGAGAATAGTGACGGCTGCTCTATAAATGTTTACAGAATGAGAGGAATGAGTGACTTGACATTATATTTTAAAATGTGAGGGATCAGGTTACAGATAAAGAACACAGTTATTGACACTCAGAAGATTTAAGTTCAAGTTCATGCTCTGCCTGGTATCAGCTCTGTGAATTAGGGTCAGATGGAGATCACAAGTCTTTCCTGAGAAAAACTGGGGAAAGAATTCTTATATGAATCACATGAGTTGATGGAGATATTGTGGTTTTTGAATTGTACATTGTGAAGAGATTTTGGTTAATATTTGAGTAATAGTTAATACTACGGCCTCCCTGTATTCCATTCTTCTCTTCTTCCTCATTACTCTAATGCTAACAAGGATTTTGTCTTTGGCATAAGAAAGAACCACAGGTCTACTAATAAGTGCATGATGGGTTATGAGTAGATGGACCAGTGCCTGTTTTCCTTCACTGGCTCACCATTCCTCTGTCCCTACTGAGACACACGTGTGAGGGTGCAGGTTCGGGCTATGGCTGCACACAGTGACTCTGTTAAAGAAGATTCAAAAACAAATAGGCCCTGGCCAGGCAGTTCAGTTGGATAGAGCATCATTTCAATCCTCCAAGGTTGCAGGTTCTATCCTCCATCAGGCACATACGAGAATCAACCAATGAATGCATAAATAAGTGGAGTAACAAAATTGATGTTTCTCTCTTTCTGTCTTTTTACCTCTCTCTCTAAAAATCAATAAAAACAAATACATATATACACATGATATATATATATATATATATATATATATATATATATATATATATATGCACACACACACACACACATAAATATATACTAGTATCTACTACTAGAGGCCTGATGCATGAAAATTTGTGCAAGAGTAGGCCTTCCTTCCCCCGGCTGCTGGCACTGGCTTTCCTCCGGCACCCAGGACCCAGGCTTCCCTCCTCTGGCCACCGGCAGGCAACCAGGACATGGGCTTCCCTCCCTTTGGCTGGCCGCAGGCACCCAGGACCCCAGATGGCTTCGTCCAGCCCTGGCTTTATCAGGAAGGACGTCTGGTCTATCTGGTCTAATTAGCATTATATATATATATATATATATATATATATAGAGAGAGAGAGAGAGAGAGAGAGAGAGAGAACCGGTGGTGATGGGCTGCAAATATATTTCCCTTTGCACAAATGAATTAACCAGTCATACAGTTTCATAATTCTACTGGGTTCTCAGTATGGTCTTGAGTCAGTCAATCATTAAAGTCATGAAATAATCCCTTTTTGTGATTGCTGAAGTAATTGACAGTGTTTTCTGGTTCAGTTTCTTCACAGGGCATTTTTGAAAAGTAAGGGAGAATAGAGTAAGTGCTAAAAATAATTGCTGCACGAATAAGCCCCCAATTAGCCATGGCATCAGAGGAGGCCCTCTCTTCATCACTGAAGAGGGTAGTCTCAGACATCCCTTTTCAAGAATAATGCTGGTAACCTCTAAGTTGAAATGAAAAGGGGAAGAACTCAGATACACATCTCTACAGAATCCACATACCTAGGATTTTTCAGTGTACATTAGGTTGTGTCAGTACTGTTATATTTTATGATGTTTGCAGCAGTGATTTTTTTAAAGTGTAGTTTTAAAAATAGAAATGCAAATACAGAGGGCAGAGAAAAAACGCTCCATTGCATCAGTATGAACATTTTTATAAGAATTTTTTTTCTTTTAGCATTCTGATCTCTTTGAAAAAGCTCTCCTTATGGGGGAAAAATACACCTTCTGACAGCCTGGAGGAATTATGCAATGTGCTTTGCACAACTCCCTATGGCCTCAGGTAACAATGTAAATGAACCTTATTAGACAATATTTTTTCACCGTGCATGTGAAAAAATGATTTTTAAATGAGTTTTTTCCTTTTGGATTTAGTAAAACTGCTCTCCTTGAATGAGGAGAAGTCACACGAGAAGGAATTAGGGCATATTACAATTCAGCTATTTGAGTCATATGTAAAAAGAGAAAAAAAAAATTGGCGTTTCTGAGGTGGAAAAAGCTAGGTCTTCCTTCCCAAGATTCTTGAAAATAACTGCTGAAAACCCTCACACTTTCAAAGAGAAACTTCTTTAAAAGTTGTCACTAAAAATAGGGGGATTATATGGGAAGCCAGTGTGCATGTGTGTCAAGTCAGAGCAGCATAGCAGGTGTGGGCTGGAAACTCAGGGTTTGCGATTTTCAATCTGTGGGCCGATTGAAAGCTGTTGGCCGGAAGAACATTTAACCCTGGGGAGTTGGGTTACCTGTGTTTCTCACCCGTTCAATGGAGGTCTTAAAGAAGTCTAGATGAAATTAAATTTAGCCGTAGCATTTGGCTTTGAAGAAAAAACCCACTGGCTACACAAAGGAATGAGGAACATAGTGTTAAAGGACTACTGAGAGCCTGGCTCCTGCCTGTGGTGGCTCAGAACAATGGGAAGCATTCCTGAGGTGGTGGGGACCTCATTAGGGGGAGTAGTTGTTTCAAGACTTGAGATCTTCATTTGTGGTTACACCTTGAGAAAGCAAGCCCCTAATCCAATATGACTGGGCAGTCTTCTTATGGGAATAACAATACGTACTTGGCCACAACAAAGACTGTAGTAACACACACTGTTCTACAATACAATGGTGCCACGGGCTGGGGGAAAGGGGATGCAGAGCTAGATGGAGGTGGTGGTTGCACAACTTTGCTAGTTTACCTAATGTGGCTGAATTGTTTACTTTAGCATGGTTAATCTTTTTTTTTTTAATATATTTTATTGATTTTTTTCTAATCAAGATAGGAGCTTGCTGCCCTGACTGGTTTGGCTCAGTGGATAGAGTGTCGGCCTGCGGACTGAAGGGTCCCAGGTTCAATTCCGGTCAAGGACATGTACCTTGGTTGCGGGCACATCCCCAGTGGGGGGTGTGCAGGAGGTGGCTGGTAGATGTTTCTCTCCCACTGATGTTTCTAACTCTCTATCCCTCTTCCTTCCTCTCTGTAAAAAATCAATAAAATATATTTTTAAAAAATTTAAAAAAAGATAGGAGCTCGCTCACTGCAAGCAACATTGCATCACTGCTGGAAGATGTGTGTAAGGTTCTTTGAAACGATTGTGGTTAGGATATCTGCTATTTATAATTCTGTTTTTACAAAAAGAAGGCAAGAAGAGTCTTCGTTGGAAAAGACACATGGCTGAAATAGAAGCAACATCTCCACATTTCGAAGGGGAGTTATTATTTTGAAAACAGAGTTATTATTTTTTTAAAAAACAAACTAATGTAATAGATCTTTTCTGACTGATTTTAATGTGCAACAATGGGACTTAGCATTCTTGCACGGGGCTTAAAACTTGACCTTCATTATATTGATGGCACACAGCCCTTCTGAGGCTCCTTGACTCATCCTCACTTCAGAAAGCACTCCGTGGAAGGGTATGTGGACTCAGGAAGCATTTAGTCGGACTGAAAATTGATAAAAGAGAGCTCCACCAGCTTGCCCTACATGCCAGGACATAATCACCTTGCTCTAAATTGCCCTTCTGCTAAGGGCTCCACCAGCCTTTTTCATTTTCCAGTTCCCTCCTTCCTCAAGTTCACCTCCAAGCCCTTAAGGAAAATTGCTAATCTCCTTGGACCTCGTCCCTATTTCCCTCGCATGCTAAGGTGAAAACATTCCGGATACGAGATGCCATACCAGGTCGGGACCAGTCAAGGGCCCAATTTCTGCAAAAACATCCTTTGTTTCTCTCCTAATGAAGCAGCTCACACCCAGAGTGCTCTCAGTTGTTGGGTTTCTCTCCAGGTGGAGCCCCAGACACCCGGGTGCCAGGGTGCCAGATGATTAAGCCTTGCTTCTAGCAGGGGTTGGAAGCAGCTGCTCCTATATCAACCTCTTTTTCTCTTAGCCAGTTGCGGCAGCGTCTACACCCAGCTGTGATGTGAGGTGCCCACTGGCAGCTCTCATCTCTACCGACAACCTTTCATCTCGATTCCCTATAAACTTTTCTTAATATCTGCTTGTTAAACCTGACAGAATGGCATTAGAACAAAGCTAACCTGGCTGCTGAAATGCTGGCAGCATCATCTGTCAGGCCTTTCTGCTTCTTCCTTTGATAAAGTTTTGCCCCGCTATTATTGTGGGGACCTTGTTGGATGGTTCTGAGGCCTCGGAGCAGAAAGGCATCCATGTGTTGCAGAAAGCTCAAAGGTGATGTGGTCCTGGGGCGTATCCTGAGTTGAGTCATCTATTTCTTCCTCTAAATTATTCCCAGTGAATATCAAATCAAACCTCCCCACCTGAGCTTATGTAAGTACTTTAAAAAAACCTTTAGGAAGCAAACTTTTAAACTTGGTTGCCCTACTTAAACCAGAAGCAAGATTTTGGACAGTTTTATAAAATGGTTATAAGGATCAGTTGCCTTCTTGGGATCACAGAGTAAATTAGCATCAGCATGAAGAAAAAAATTAGATCTCCTTAAATAAAGAGGATAACAACCATGTTTGTCCTATGATAGGACGTCTCTATCCCTCACTGAAACCCAGCTGGTGCTTGAATGAACATGATCAGGGATTAGAGTGCTGTCTTGAAAATTGGAAGGGCAAGCTTTGCAAATTTATCTTGCTATGAAGAGCCCACCCTGTCTTCAGACCAGTTAAGAACCGTTTCTCAGACCAGGGCATGCCCACTGCAGCTAACTCCCGCTCTCAGGTTTTCTCTTTAGGAATGACTTTCCACATGAAGTCTTTATCCAGGCCTGGTGAAGGTTGGATATGAGCCCTGGAAATTGCCCTCTAACACTTACTTAGCAAGATTGTTGCCAGAAGAGTAGGTGCTCAACCAATGCTTTTTCCCATTTGACCTAGAAGTACAGTGAAGAAGCTAAATTAGAGGGGTGTGGGGGTAAGTCAAAAGTGTTCTTTCTTCAGAGGGGCATCAGAATTTAGCCTTCAACCTCTGGACAGCTTCTGCCCCAACCACCCTCATCCCCACCATTGGCCAAGAAAAGATTACAAGGTAGTGTTTATAGAATCTTCATTAACATCATCCTCTCACTTTTTTTTATGCTGAATTTTTCATACTCACTTACTTTAACCTATGTGAAAACAAGTACTAGTTTTGAAATATTTTTGGTGAATACTTCACCATAGAACATAACTGGTCTAGATTACAGCTAAACCTCTGTGAGTGCTGTTGGCATTATATACCTGGCAAATTGGAAAACTCAGAGCACTCTTTTTATCTCCTTAAGTGCTTCTTAAAATATAGTATCCATTTGCAAGGAAGAAAAAGACATTCTCTCAAGAAGAGTGAGTCATCACTTTGGGAACAATGCTATGGTGTAATATTAAACTCAGTTCCTATCAGCTTCAAGTTTAAGAACAAACGAATGAGATGCCTGGCTCTTTGCTCCCCCACACCCAGACTCTCCTTCTCACAAGCTATGCCAGGAGGCTTCCCATCTCCAGACTTTTCTCCTTATACGGTGTGGTTTCTGCCATGAAGAAGTCTGCTTGGACATGGGAGACTTCAAGCACTAAATTATGTCTCCTGCTCCCTGATCACGGGCAGCAACTGTGCCAAGGTCCAAAAGAAGAACGGGGTAGGTGTGTCCTAATAGGAGACAGTATTCCTCCTCTAATTGCAGTGAAAGCCTTTGAAGCCATTGTCTGATGGATCTAAGAAGATTGATCCTGAAGGTGTGAGCTCAGATCTGCCAGTTAGGAGCTCAGAGTTGTAATTCTCGGGTTGGCAATGACTCATGGTAGGACCTGCGGCAAACTCACTCATCTGGGCGCCAATTTATTTATCTGCAAAACCGAGGGATTTAAAAAAATATATATTTTATTAATTTTTTACAGAGAGGAAGTGAGAGGAATAGAGAGTTAGAAACATCAATGAGTGAGAAACATTGATGGTTTTTAACACACAATTTCCTGATGGGGATAGTAGAAGGTTTAGACATGAATGATAGTGGCAAATACATGTGATGGAAAGCACTCCCAAGGTTTTATCTGCTTGAAACATGTCTGAATTTTTAGTAGGTTTTGTTAGTCTTGTTTCCAAGTCTGGACTTTCCTCTTTGGAGGTCTTTAAATCCACAGTGAGGAAATTCCAGTTCCCTTGAAGTTGTCATCTAATCCTGCTAACTCAGCACAGATGATTTCCTTTAAGGAGTGTGTCGCATGGTGGTTTTTCAAAAGAGATCTCACCTACCACGAAGACCTCCCTGCCACCCTTGGGGACCAGATGCCATGCAGGATGGGAACCAGCTTCTGTGGTGGGACCATGCTGTTTCTGAGCCCATCTTTGTAAAAGCCTCCTCGTGGTCTTGGCAGAGCTATTGCGTCAACCAAGAAGCATCATAAAGACATTCTCCTTTGTTGATGGCCTTCTTCCATGTCTGATGAAACAGCCCTTTGGGGGATAAAAACAGTCACAATGAAAAACGATGTGTCAATAACTGGAAATTAAATGAGTGTGTTAGTATTAATTTGTTACATTCTCCATGTGCTCTTCTGAAGAAGTGGTGTTTATATTCAGCGGCAGCTGCAGGCTCGTAGTAGGGTAAAGGAAGAAAGGACCCAAGAGAAATGGATCCAGCGGCCCCCACAGGGCTTCTTGCTCAGCTGGGTCCTCCTGTACTTGGCTCACTTACTTTTCTCCTTTGGAAAGGAGTGCAATTCCTAAGTGTTTCTTTCTCTGGGTGGACTGGTCTCTGCTCTCTGCTTCCCATATTTCAGGTCTCTGGAGGCCTGAAGCATATTTCTGTCTCATCTGCTTAGCTGTGCTGTTAAATCTCTGCCACCATGCCTGTCTCTTCAGCTCACCAGATTTCACACTCATTTGCCAGTGGCTGTGAAAGGAAATGACAGCAGAATTTCTCATGGACTTGGCTCCCATCCAGCATCGAAAACTTACTGAGTTGATGTCTCCCAGAGCCCCTTCTTTCACTCAGGTGTCCCCATTTCATTGGGCTCAGCAGATTTCCTACATCTGTGCTGTATAACATTGTAAAGCGTTCAGTCTGGAGACTCGCTTTCTCCCTATGCTTTCCCAACCCATGTGGAAGCCAAGGAGCCTCCCCATAGGTCTGAGACTGAAAAAGTGCAGATTTTATCAGTCCTGCTTTTAGCAGTGCCCTGCGGAATTAGGGACCTCCTGTTCAATGTTCCCTCTACTGCTTTTAAGGTGTGAACAGATGAGTAGGACCCATGAGCTGACAACCTCGCTGTGTGAGCACCAGAGATGATGAGCAGAGCTCTGTTAGTGGAAGAAAACAATGGAATGCAGGCATTCTGTTCTCACTCATTTACTTACTCATCCTTTCTTTCACTGAGCGCCTCGTGTGCCGTGCACCAGTCTTGCCATGGAGATATAATAGATGATGTTTGTTGCATGTGTCTTGCAGAGCAGGCCCTGTGCAAAATGTGAGTCTTCCACGACACTGAGGGACACTGGGGTTATCTCCACTTTAATAAGAGGAAATTGACACTTAGAGGTATTAAGTAATGTCACACAGCCAGCAAGGGACGGATCCTGGATTTTCATGCAGATAATCTCACTCAAAATCTTGAGTTCTTAACAGCTACACTACATGGCTTGAATGCTGGACTCTACTACACATTGTGGGAGATAGCAGAACAAATGTAACATAATTTTATGTTGTCCAGGAACTAAAGATAATAGAGGGAGCAAACAGGCATGGCACTGCTATTTACACGTTGTGAACTCGCATATGCTACTTCTGTGCCTCAGTTTCCTCATCATGAAAATGGATGTGATAAAATTTTCTATGTCTTAGGGTTCATTTGAGGATTAAATATATTAAGATATATAAAATAGGGCAATGTCTTGATTAACTCATTCTTTTTATTGTTAGTTATTAATATTTACTATGAATAAATAACAATATTCATTGTGTAACTACTGTATACCAGATACTATGTTAATCACTTAGGGATCAGTAGTGAACAGGAGATACAGTCTGTGTCCCCTTTTATTTTTCCATTGGAGTGGAGGTAGCCCAAAGAATAACTGTCACAGTAAGGAAATAAATGAGAGCCCTGTCAGACAATACTCACTCCTAATTGACACAGAGAAATAAATATTGAGATCAGTCATAACTTCACCCTAACTGCCCCCAAAACAAAGAAATAATTTGGAGATTGAGAGAGAAAATGGCGACCAGCAGGAAGGTAGGGAGGGAGAGAGTGTGAGAGCGCAAGGAAGTGATAGAGGAGTGTGTGGACGTGTGTGGTGTGTGTGTATGAGCTAGGGACAGTTAGATTCTGCAGGTCTTCTAAGGGGCTGCTAAACCGGGCAGTCTTAGGCAGCGGAGTCCTGCTGCTCCCCGCGCGGACACTCCTGGGCGGCCAGCACAGGCTCAGCGACCACGCCATCTTTGGAAACAGAGCTGCTTGAGACTAGGATCCTGGGCTCAGCACCACCCAGTCTGATCGCAGACGCATACCAGAACCCTGCAGCCACTGGGGACAGAGACCTGTGACCACAGCTACAGACTGCGGACACCAAAAGTTCAGAGATCCCCGCTGCAGATCCGTGAGTAACAGAGCCCATCCCCCCTTTCCGCAGGCTCGCGGGCAGAGCCGAGTAACTAACTGTTAGACCACCTCTTGCCGGGGCCTCAGTGCAGCAGGAACTTTGGCCTGGAAGTGCACGAGCACCCTGGAACTGATCCTTTGTGCACTGCCGGCTTCGGAGCCCTGGGCTGGTTGCAAACCAAACGCACGAGCACCGGGAACTGATCCTACGCCCACTGCGGGCTTCAGAGCCCTGGGCTGGGAGCAAACGCGCGAACGGGAATTTGTCCGCGTAGCACAGTCCCAGGGACCCCGTTTCTCGGGGCAGGAGGCAGCACCAAGCACCAGTGACTTGACTGTGTTTCTTATCACCTGTGCCTGAGATCCTGATTCCCTGTGCATTCATACTAAGAGCCAGTGAATCCATTTCCTGGTGCAAGGGCACACAGGGGCCCGGATTCTCAAGGCGAGGTCACGCAAAGCAGCAGAGACTCTGATACTGGTCTCTTGGGGAACTCTGACTCCTGGCGCATGCTAGGGGGCTCTGGTTTTCAACACGGTGCAGGCAGGGTCCCTGATTCTAAGGGCACATATGAGGCCACATTGAGCGCTGGCAACACTGACTCAGAGCGAGCCTGGCTCCCACCAACCAACAACAACCACACAGCTTAGTGTCAGAGCTCTTCAGTGACACTAGGGTGGTGGGAGGCTCCCACTGCACACAGCCCAGGCCCACGCAACTCGACCTTTGAACCATCGGGAGATAATCAGAATGAAGAAACGACACAACACCCAGAGGAAAGACAATGAGGAATCACAAAGAAAGGAGATTAATGAAGTTGAAGCATGCAACATGACAGAAAAAGAATTCAGAATAATGGTTGTACAATTCATTCACCGGATGGATGAGAAAATCAACAACCTATGCAAGAATCAGGAAGAAATGAAAAGTGATATAGCTACAATCAAAAACACCATGGAAAGTTTCAACAGCAGACTAAAAGAAGCAGAAGACTGAATTAGTGAGTTAGAAGATAAGGTAGAAAAACAAGCTCAATCTGAACAGCAACTGGAGAAAAAAATTAAAAAACAGGAGGAGAGCCTAAGGGAGCTTCAGGACAACATGAAACGAAGTAACATACGCATAATAGGGCTGCAAGAAGGACAAGAAGAACAGCAAGGATTAGAAAATCTATTTGAAGAAATAATGACAGAAAACTTCCCAGATATGGGGAAGAAAAAAGTTACACAAGTACAGAGAGTCCCAGGCAAGATGAACCCCAAAAGACCGACACCAAGACACGTCATAATAACGATGGCAAATGTACAAGACAAAGAGAGAATCTTAAAGGCTGCAAGAGAGAAACAGAGAGTTACCTACAAAGGATCCCCCATCAGATTATCAAACGATTTCTCAACAGAAACACATCAGGCCAGAAAAGAATGGACAGAAATTTACAAAGTGATGCAAAGCAAAGGACTGAATCCAAGAATACTCTATCCAGCAAGGCTATCATTCAAAATTGAAGGGGAAATAAGAAGCTTCACAGACAAAAAAAGGCTAAGGGAGTTTATCACCACCAAGCCAGCAATGCAAGAAATGATGAAGGGACTGGTGTAAAAAGAAGAAATAAAAAGCCCAGAAAGAAAACAGCCACAAAAAAATAGAAATGGCTACAAACAAGTACCTTTCAATAATAACTTTAAACGTTAATGGACTAAATGGCCCAATCAAAAGACATCAAGTGGCTGAATGGATAAAAAAACATGACCCATACATTTGCTGTCTACAAGAGACCCACCTCATTAGAAGGGACTCACACAGACTGAAAGTGAAGGGATGGAAAAATATCTTCCAGGCAAATGGAAAGGAAAAAAAAGCTGGGGTAGCAATACTTATATCGGACAAAATAGACCTCAAAGTGAAGGCCATAACAAGAGATAAGGAAGGCCACTTCATAATACTAAAGGGATCAATACAACAAGAAGATATAACCCTGATAAACATATATGCACCCAATGCAGGAGCACCCACATACATAAGAAAACTCCTGGAAGATATCAAGAGAGAGAGATCGACAACAATACAATCATAGTAGGGGACTTTAATACACCACTGACATCACTGGATAAATCCGCTAAACAAAAACTCAGCAAAGAAACAGCAATCCTAAATGACTCACTAGATCAGATGGACTTAATAGACATCTTCAGAACACTTCACCCCAAAGCCACAAAATATACGTTCTTCTCAAGTGCTCATGGGACATATTCAAAAATAGACCACATATTGGGTCACAAACAAAGTCTCCCCAAATTCAAGAAGATTGAAATCATAAAAAGCATCTTCTCAGACCACGAAGGCATAATATTAGAAATAAACTACAATAAAAAAACCCCAAAATACTCAAACACTTGGAAGCCGAATAGCATGTTATTAAATATTGATTGGGTTACCAATGAGATCAAAGAAGAAATTAAAAACATCCTGGACACTAATGACAATGAAAACACAACAATCCAAAACCTTTGGGACACAATGAAAGCAGTCCTGAGAGGGAAGTTTATAGCTCTACAGGCCTACCTCAACAAACGAGATTGACTTGAGGGGGAGGAGGAAGAAAATGTGCCGTAGGGAAGGTGTCTGGGAGCAGCTAACAGGAGGAAAACAGATAAACAGCAGGCAGGTCAAGAGCTCCATAGGCCACCTCATCTCCCCCATTTCTCCAGTGGGTGACCCCAGAGATGTGCTGAAGCTCACGGATAGGTTTGCCTGTCCTCTGTGCTTGGAAATAAAGCAAGGTTGGAGTCATTGGGATATTCCTAGAAACCCTTTAATTTTCCCTAGTAAATCAACTCGATTGACCAAAGGGCTGACATCAATTTCTCTGGCTGTTCAACACAGAGAATATGTATGTGAACAAGGGAGGCAACCTATTTAGGAGGAGATAGAGGTCTGTGTATTTATTTAATAAGTGCCAGGAACATGTTGTGTACAGGGATACCAGTGCAAGAAGGGACAGTCTTTATTCTCAGGCCACTTGAATCCTTTCCTTCTCCACTTTGTTTACACCAAAGATGTACTTATTTCACTCCTTGGTCTTACAGAGAATATTGCCATGGACATTACCCAGTCCCTTCCATCTCCCCAAAATGCAATTATTTGAAGACGGAGATTTAGGCAACTGCTTTGATTCAGAAAGAAGAAACAGGAGATAGGAGTGGGACTTGAAAACTCCTTTGAACATTTATAAAGTGATTTTTCTTTGTTTTGCTGGTGGTAAGAATCCTGGAGTATGACCATGTTGACCAGGAATGATGAGATGACCACTTATTCTTGTTACACACCCACAGTGACATGTCCTTTAAGCTTCTGCAAAGAGCACCTGGAGACCCAGGGCCACCAGAGTCCAAGGCAGCACTGACACCACCAGCATGTTCTGCCTCTTCCCCCTAAATGCCTATTTACCCTGAAAATGGGCTTTCTTTTAAGTTTGCAAAATAATAGGGTATATCCCCTTTTTCATTTGAGTACCGTTTTGCACCTCCCTTAGCTTTCGTTGTTTAAAACTGGTCATTCTTGGACGTGATATTCTTAAACCAGGGAAGAATGAGGAAATTCTACTGTCTTGGTGAAATTATCTCATTTAGGAATAATTGGTATTCACAGAAGAGATGCACATTTTCATCCACCTAGTAATGAACAAATTAACAAGACACCTACTGAGTTGTGTTAACAAAATTACCAAATGTAAAAGGAACTAATTACTATCCACTTCATCTAGACAAACTCAAACCTGCATTCATAATGGGCTTTTTGGCTGACGATGTAGACTGTGGAGAAAGGAAATGAACAGGTGCCTGGTGCTCAAAGATGCTGTTATTGGTGATTGTTTTGGGAGTGATGCCTATTTCTAGAGAAGGCCGAGATTGCTTCTAGAAGCCTTTCTTCCTTGCTGGTGAATATGTTTGCAATATTTCCTTTTGGAGATAACTGATTGTTATCCATGAAATAGCAACCAAAGCATACAGAGACGAATTTTAGAAATAGTAATTTTTGTGAAGAGATGTAGGCAGCAAACTGCCTCTGTGATATGGGGTCACAAGGGACTTCTGGCCCAGTGCCTAAACGGATTTAGTTTTGGGGAAGATTTCTGATAAAAATGAAACTAGGGTTCTTGTACGTAATACTGAAATTTGGGTGTTTACTCACATTGAATACTTCTTTTCCTGAAGATGTTTGAAATAGGCTGGTGACAGTTTTTCAGGCTAGATAATGGTTTGGCTTCACCTTCATGAATTAAATCTAATTTCAGTGAAACTTATTTTTCTTAAAATTTATAATAGAGCTCCAAAGGAATTTAAAGCAATTTTTAGACTACAGTGGGGCCTTGACTTATGAGTTTAATTTGTTCCGTGACGGAGCTCGTAACTCAAATTACCCGTATGTCAAATCTTAAAGTGAACGAATGAGACACGTGATGCTGGGCTGATGTGTGGCGTTCACTGTGACGTTTGCTGCACCAACTAGCGGTGGGGTATCTGAAGCTGGCTCGTAACCCGAATTTTAGCTCGCAACTCAAAGCAAAAAATCAGCCGAGGGACGGCTCATATCTCGAAAAACTCATTAGTCAAGGCCCCACTGTATTTAGTTTCAACTAAATATCTTGGCAAGTCAAATGGAAAGTAAAAGAATAAAATAGGTAATTATAGAAGTTAAGATGCGGTAGAAGAATAAAAGAGGGCTTTAGTCACTTCATGCATTCATTCATCCATTTACCCATTCAACAAGTATTACTGATTGGTTACTAGGTGCCAATAATACTAAATGTTGGGGATAAAACAAGAAACAAGGCAAGTGAAAAGAATATGACAGTCAAAAAAGAAACAAGGAAGAGAAAAAAGATGATTTCAAAGAATAGTAAATTGTATGAAGTAAAGGAAACAGGTATGTGGTAGAGTAACAGGTGGGGATAGGATAATAGCATGTGTGAGGTGGTCAAAGAAGGGTCAAAGATGTGTTCCTCCAGTTCATCCAGCGTTTGCTAGTCTAGATTACATACGGGAACCAGTTTGAAGAGCATTTCCCAAAGTCTTTACCAACTGTAGATTTTTAAATTAGATTTTCTGCCACCTTTCATCATGTTTTCATCGCGCAGCTACATGTACTGAGGTGCTGACTGTCCTTGTTGATTTCTGCATTGTCTAGTAAATTTCCTGCCACCGGTATGAGGGGTGGGTGCTCTTCATTTGTTTCTAGGAAGCACTGAGGCAATTTTATAGAGGGATTCCCTCTTTTTCTGATGGCAGCATGCTGTGTGGATAAGACAAAGTTACCTGAGCAGTTAGCTCAGGGTACGTGCAGGTGGAGACAGACTCTGGAGTTCTAGCAAGGAATCTTTCCATTGGAATTCCCACCATCACAACACACAGTTAGCATAGGAATATGGTGGTGCTCGAGGCTTGGATGAAGCCATATGCACTGAGAGTTAGGGTTCAATAAATGTCAACTGGGTGCATTAGTAAATGATTGATTGGATGAATAAATGGAAAAAAAACCTATAGCTCTGGAAATGTTCTCAGACTTTAGGAGGGAGGGAGGTGGAATCAAGATGTGCTGATGAAGAAGCCAAAACCACACACACATGCACACATACACACACACACACCTTATACTCATAATTTTCCCAAAGCAAGGATGTAAGAGGATACAGAGGACCTTCTCTAAATTGGTCTGACACAGGATTTTATGTTAGTGTTTTTCTTTAGGGGAAGTTGCATTGAAGACTTCAGTCCAAGAGTTTAGCATCCTACTTTTGAGATGATGTAAAATATCTCTCTTATCTTTTATAGCTGGGGCCATCTGAAAGTATGGCAAATATGAGAACATTATATTTCCTTTTTTATAAAGCATAGAGATGAAAATAGGAGAATGTGGTATCATCAACATTAGAGAGCAATTTAGAAATTTGGTGAATATTGCGAGGTAGTAAAAAGACAACAGACCAGGATCAAAAGAGCTTGCCAATGGCTTTGGATGAACTGCATTTTTTAAAATATAGAGGATACTTTATGTTAATTATCAAACTACAGCTGTTGAGAGTGGTATACAGTACATCTTTATACCTTTCTATCAGAGGCTTGCCATGGCATGGGCATGTAAAGACTCTGAAAGTCTTGTAATAAATCCACTTTGTTTTACTTTGAAAAAACACTTTCAAAGTTGACTACTTTTGATTACTGTTGACATATTATTTTTTTGAATAAAGATGATCTTAGGATGCTGCTCAAGAGTAGTTGATATCTGCGCGCGCACACATCTGCGTGCGCGCATACACACACACACACACACACACTGACTATCCACATTTTCTTTCCAAGCAAAACAGGTCAGTTTCTTCCCCATTTCTCCTACTTTACTGAAGTTCACTCTAGGTTCAATCTATATATTTTTTAAAGACCTTGTAAGAGAAATCAAACCCCATCAACACTCTTAGCAAGAGTCACAACTTCCTAAATGTTCCAAAGACCAGTCCTCCCCAACCCCCAATCAGATTTTTAAGTAAAAGCCCAAGGCACAAGGCCTCTTATAGCCCGTGGGCCTTTTTGCAAATGTTCCTGCAATAGAGTCACCCAAGTCTAAGAAATGTGTCTTAGGTGCCATTTGCTAATGTGCAGAGCCCAGCTGAGGGTGGTACAGCTTTTTGAGGCTTTCCCTGAGTTCTGTTTACTTTGTGATCTGTACAGGGACCTCTTCCCCCTTCTCCTTCATCCTTTTCTGACCTGAATTTTCAATTCTAAACATAGTTTCTGGAATTTTCCATAAAAAATTGTGTAATAAATGAGGCTGAGAAGAAAAGGATGGGGAAAAAAGACATGGTCTTTCTTATATTCCCTTCTTTTATAACCTGAGTGGTCCCTCCTGATTTTCAGAAGTAACATCCCCCTTTCACATTATGTTATTCTATACCCTGGAAGATGCCTGCCATTACCCCAGTGAAGGCTTTCTCTCCCAATTATCCAATAGCATCTGCATTTTAAACTGGTGATGGCCACTTGTTACCGAGACACTTTGGGAGTAGCTAAAGGCCAATCAGTAACATGCTGATACTTTTGGAGAGACTCTGCTCCCAAAACATAATTGTTAGAAAACGTATTCTATCATTTGGCTTGAAACACAGCATGTAGTTGTCACAAAAAGACATTTGCTCCGGGGGTGAGTGTGACATTGATAGGATCTAATTTCACACCCAATACAACAGGTTGAAGAGCATCATTACTTTGCAAACCTTGAGTTTTGTCTGCTGCTCGGTGCCTTTTTGTTGCCAGACTCTATTTCCTGGTTCGTTCTGCTAAAACTGGCAGGCTAGCAGCTTTTCAAAAAAATTAGGCAGAAGACAGAATTTTCTGTAGCATATGATGAATGATAGAAAAAAAACAACCTAAAGTACTAAAATGTCTTTATACAAATACAAGGACTATAGGCGGTTGGCAAGGAGATAACTGCATCTGAGTGAAGGAGATTAGGAGAACATTTAGTAAACAAAATCTGCTGAGATCATGTTCATTGCTAAGATGGCACCCTTAAGAGATAAATACCTCAGAGGGACTGGATAAAGAAAAAAAAGATAAAGAGGTGCCATCTGTATCAAAGTGTTTTTACAAATATTAATGGGGCCCATACTTGGTGCTTAGCATTGAGATAAATACTAAGTGGAGACGATAGCTGTACGATACGATGCCTGCTTTCAAGGTGCTTCTGTTTTTGGTAGATGCCTCATTCTTGAAAAAAATGTCTTACACCAGGCTTTATTTCTCACATTTAAAATTATTTGGATTTATTTACATATCAAATATATCAGGTGAGGATACAAAAATTGCAAAAAATTGATGTATATTTAGATCTCAGGAATTTTGTAAACTATCAGAATATTCACAGACCACTGTCCCAAAAGGAAGAATGTTATACTTACCAAATAAATTGAATCAATACATTGACGAGGAGTTCAGAGAAGGGAAGTATCACTCTTTCCTCCTTTAATGAAGGCAAGTCTTTCTGTGGAAGGTGGCATTTGAACTGGGCCTTGGAGAGTCGATAGGATTTCAGGAAGAGGAGATATGTCTGACAAATTAATTGTTAAAGTAAGTGAATGAGAAAAGGTGAGAGGACAGAAAAGACCATCTTTTTTAGCAAGTTTTCTTTGCTCCTTTTCCTGTCTCAGCCGCTGGCATTTTCACCCTTACCTGGACACCCATGCTGGGGATCTGCAAGTCATTCATGACTCCTCATTTTCCCTCACAACTTAAATCTAATGAGTCACTAAATTCTACTGCTTTCACTCCTTATACAGCCAACAGTTTGAGCCTCTTTCCCCGTTATCACTGAATCAGCCTTGGTGAGAAGGATACCACCTTAACACTTAGACCAGTGTAGATGCCTCTCTCCACTCTTCTTGTTTCCAGATTGTATCATCATTATCAACCCTTATAAGGTTTTCTACCGGAGAAATGGCTCTATAACTCTAATCTCATGATGTCACTCTGCTTAACATTTTTAATGACTCTCTGTTACCAAGGATGAAGTCCAAATTCTTTAGAATGACATAGGCATCTTCCATGAATTGGCCCCTGCCTACCTCTCCAGCTTCATCTGCTACTTCTCCCTTCACAACCGTCTTTTCTTAGTAGATAATGGGAAGTTATCATCATTCCTCTTACAGAGAAATAACAATAAAAGAGAAAGATTAAATTAGTCTCCTTTTGCAGGAAAGGTTGAAAAGTGAAATCCTTCCTTCCTTCCTTCCTTCCTCCTCCTCCCTCCTCCTTCCTTCCTCCTTCCTTCTTTCCTTCCTTCCTTCCTTCCTTCCTTCCTTCCTTCCTTCCTTCCTTCCTTCCTTCCTTCCTTCCTTCCTTCCTTTCCTTCCTTTCTCTCTCTCTCTCTCTCTCTCTCTCTCTCTCTCTCTCTCTCTCTCTTTCTTTCTTTCTTTCTTTCTTTCTTTCTTTCTTTCTTTCTTTCTTCTTTTTCCCTTATTTCTTCCCATTTCTTGGAAGCCAGAAAGTCTGCTTAGAGAAAATAGGAGTCAGAATAAATTTGAAAAACTGGATTTTTGCAATAAATTCCAAATCCATAGATGATTATAATTTATTGAAAAACCTCAGAACATAATGAAAAAACAAAATCAAGGGTAAAACTGTATGAATGACCTACATTGTATACATGCAGAAAGAATGGGAACAGCTTTATACCAGGTATTGGTTTATTATCAGTCTATATTTAATGTTTAATTAGTTGTCATTCTTTACTATGCTGGAGGTTGTTTCTATTAAAATTAATATAGCAACAGGATATTTATAAATTCTAATTATTCCAATACAGAGCTAGTGGGCCTTTATGTTTATTGGATACAAAATGTACAATGCCTAATGCCTATGTACTTTTTCAAGTATCTAGAAAAAAGGAGTTGCAATCTCAGAAGCTAATACACTCATACAAGAAGTAATTAAACTGACTGAACACAATGCATGCAAAGCCAGTATAATTGAAGTGTTGTGCAGAACTGATGAAATTATAGTGTATTAGATATTTTCAACAGTTCCCAGACAACCTGGAAAATCCAAAGAAATTAGGTCAAGATACAGGTAATGATTGAATGAATGACTACATCAGGTACAATCTGTTTGGGGGATATGTATAAACCTAGATTTATTTGAGAGAGAGAGATAGGAGAAATTAATCATCACAACAGCCCTGTAAGGCATATGCTATTTTGTTTGTACTAGTTTGTAAAGATAATTGTTTTGTCATTCTCTCTTATTGTGTATGTCTTTTAAAGTTTTCTTGACATACATTTATCATAGTTTATTTGTTGCAACAGTTATGCATTACTTTTTAAATTTTAGAATGAAAATTTTAGATTGAAAATTGTGAATCAGACAGTGGGAAGGAAAATTTAATCTCTTAAATATTTGAATGAAATAGACACTTTTGTTAAGTAAAATAGTTATACTTCCTCTTGAAATTGATGAAGAAAAATGTAAGATGTCTTACATGAAGAAATACTTCAAATTATCTTTAGCTTAAAATTTATCTGAATAGTTGTATAAAAAGGGGGCATATTAAAAACAAGGTACATATTTAAAATAAGTGGGGAAAGATGCAAGGACAGAATGAATTAATTTAGATGAAATCAGATTAAGTGTCATTAAGGAGGAAGAAAACCATTCTTAAAATCAAACAAGAAAGGCCTTGGCAATATGATGAATACAAAATGGCAAAATTCCTGAACATTTATATTTCTAATTTTACTTATACAAGGAAAATGCAGATAAGAAAGTCTACAATTAGAAATTAATGAAGACCTCTGGGAAAAGAAAAAGAGTAATTGGCAAAAAAAACCTCTCAGCTAAGGCTTAAAATATGGAAAGTTAAGAAACCACAAGCATCCAAGGGTGAAAGGGCATTGGTATCACTTATGGAACTACTTATAATTACTTGTGAAATGTGCCAGAAAATTAGAAGCTTTCTAAGATGAGTGGGGAATGCAAATGTAGCTCTGTTAACATTGGTCTTGCCCAGTAGGTGTGACATCAGTGTTTGGACGTACATGTTCAAATAGGTGCAAATGCTTTAGCAATCCATGTGATGGAATCTGCTCTCTAGAATAAATGAGGCACTTGTTCAGGACTGTTTTGTTTAGCTTTTGCAGGCCTTTAGAATCTCATGTTAAATAATCATAGTAATCGTCAACATTTATTGACTGTGTATTGTGTGCCAGGCACTGTTTTATAAGCACCAATGTATACATTTAATTTAATCTTCAAATAGTCCTCTGAAGTCTATACTACTTTTATCTCTAGTTTATACAGATTAAAAAACTGAGGCGAGCCGTAACCGGTTTGGCTCAGTGGATAGAGCGTCGGCCTGCGGACTCAAGGGCCCCAGGTTCGATTCCAGTCAAGGGCATGTACCTTGGTTGCGGGCACATCCCCAGTAGGGGGTGTGCAAGAGGCAGCTGATCCATGTTTCTCTCTCATTGATGTTTCTAACTCTCTATCCCTCTCCCTTCCTCTCTGTAAAAAATCAATAAAATGTATTTAAAAAACCAAAACAAAACAAAACTGAGGCGAGAGGTAGGGAAACTCATTCAAAGTTAATAGTTAGCAGCAGTGACACAATTACTTGTGTCACTAAATGATGCAAAAATAATTCATTCACTCATTCAGCAACTATAGAGTTCCTAGTTTGTTTGTGTCTGGCATCATCCTTAGTAATGGAGAAATTTTGGTATGACCAAAGAAGACAAAACAGCAATTGTGGCATGAATGCTAGTGATGTCACAAATATTAGTGACAAATATTAGGGCTAGAGTCATCAGGCCTTAATGCAGTGGTTCTCAACCTTCTGGCCCTTAAATACAGTTCCTCATGTTGTGACCCAACCATAAAATTATTTTCGTTGCTACTTCATAACTGTAATGTTGCTACTGTTATGAATGGTAATGTAAATATATGATATGCAGGATGGTCTTAGACGACCCATGTGAAAGGGTCGTTCGACCCCCAAAGGGGTTGCGACCCACAGGTTGAGAACCGCTGCCTTAATGTAATGTTCAGCTGCACCCTTATACTGCATCCCTGACATGTCACAGGCATCTGTCAGTTTCCATTTAGGTCATTAAGTTCTATTACCTGATGGGAGGCCATTGTCGATCTCTCAGTTTAAACATTTTTCCAGTGGAGCTCAAGAATCTTAAAGCCAGAAAATTAACATGAGATCTAAGTCTTGGGTGTAATCATCCAATTTCTTTATGGATCTTGGAAGACAACAGGTAGAGCCCTTTAGGAGTATAGTATACTGGAATGGCCAACTTCAGAATCAAACTGTTTCTGTTTTAATCCCAGCTCTTCCACTTGCTGTTCAGGTGACTTTTAATAAGTGATGTAACCTCTCTGTAACAGAGGGAGTTTAATAGGCACCAACTCAGAGACTTGAGGTGAAAATTAAATGGCATGTTACAGGTACAGAGCAATTGTGGCATGAATGTCATGATGATGTTAATGGGGATAACAATGACATTGACAACAACCAAGGAGTATGGAATGCAATGATTTATATTTCTCTCCCCCAAATCCAACTGCTTGATATTCAGGGTCTCTATAGTACACAATTTTCAACTCGTTTCAGTTCATTGTGCCTGTTATCTTTGAGCAAAAATAATAACATGTTTTAAAGCAAATAAGAATCACTATTACCCATTGAGTCCATTATGGCCTAGTCACTTTCCTGGGCCCAAATCATACATGAAATGTATTTAATCCTCTCAACAACCCTACCTAGGAATTGAGATTCAGAACATGTAAGAGCAAGAATTTGAAAGCTGACTCTAAGCCCATGCATTTTTACTTTACACTGCCATAGAATGCTGAGAAAGTATGACTAACCACATAATAATTTATTAAGTATACAGTGGGTGCTAGATGTAATAAATCAGAATGTTACAGACTCCACTCTCCCTCTTTGTAGGAACAGAGTGATAAGAGAAGTGCATGTATCAATGAGTAGAAATGTAACATTTCTGTACATCCAAAATAATCATTTTCCCTCTTCTTTTGATATTTTATTCATTTTAAAAAATGATACTAAATTTAAAAATCTGGTACACTGCTTAAACTGTGAATGCTAGTGTCCTTGAGGTACCTACACTTTTAATTAATTTATATGTACTTTCCCTCCTTAGGAAAGCTTCAATGTTGAGTGTCTCATTCTCCGATTGATGAATCTGTAGAGCTCTAAAGAAATATGAGAGGTCAATATGCTGCCTTGATATATTTACATTAAATGTAGATGACAAATACATATTCAGTTAGAGAGAGCATTGATTAGATTCCTCAACTATTCCCATTTTTCACCAGAGGCCAGAAAAAAAAGTAAATATAATACTGAAATACAATCTGAGATAAGAAAAATAAACAATTTATTTTAAATAATTTCAAAATTATAGAAGAGTGACAAGAAAAGTGCAAAAATATCCACATCCCTTTTACCCAGATTCTTTAACTGTTATTAAAGCACTTGCTCCATCACCTTTCTGTCTGTCTCTTTCTCTCTCTGTCACTTTCTGTCTCTGTTCCTCTCTCCCCATTTCTCTCTCTCCCTCTCTCTTCCTCTCCCCTCCACACACACACACACACACACACACACACACACACACACACACACCCCTATACATCCCCATTGACAATGGTATTCTAAACCATTTGTGACAATTAAAAACACAAATCCCTAACAATTCTAAAACTTCAGTGTGTATTTTCCCAAATCTCCTCCAAGTCAGGTAACCAACACTGATATGACACTATCATCCAGTCAACAAATCCAACTCAAATTTGGGCAATTGTCCCAATTATATTTTGCCTTGCTGGGCTAAGATCCTACCGTGGAACACTCATGGCATCTAGTTGTCATGTGTCTTTATTCTCTTCCAAACTGGAACAAATCTATGGTTTTCCACCAATTCTTAGAGAATACATGTCTTACATTCTTAAGTTGCTTCCTCATGTCAAGACACAGCTCATGCTCTCTTGGCATAAATATTACAGGAAAGGTGCTGTGTTCTTTTCATACAGCACATTAGGGGCACATGATCCTTTTCATCTCTGGTGATGTTAAACTTGATCATCTGGTCATATTGATGTCAGGCATATTTACTCATCATAATGTCAGCATTTTCCTTTGTAATTGACCAGTATTTTATTAAAATTTATTCTGAGTGTACAGAATATTCTTGCCTCAGCAATCCTCTACCCCTGGTCTGAATCAGTTGCCACTGTGACAGTGACTTAATGGCAATTTTCTACTTCCATCATTTCCCCTACATTTATTACTTGGTGTTTTATTTTAAGAAAGATCTTTTTGTTTCTCCCACATTTATTTATAGAAGTATAGACTCATAGATTCTAACTTAATTTAATTGGTTGTATTTCTTATTATCATTATCTATTTTGATGCTTAAATTTTTCCTGATATGGTCATTGGCAGTTCATTTCTGCGTCCTTTTGACATCTTTCCATCATTACTTGAGCATTTCCCCACTTTTTGGTCACAAACTATTTCAGGTTCAGTTTGTACTTTCCTTGTCCTAGGTCTGAAGTCATTCATTTTTTCAAAGAACCTGGGCTCCTTTTGGTGTAGAAGGATATTTAGAAACCAACATCTGGGTGTTTAGTGTGATCAGTGCTATTGGGGTATTGTTACTTTCTGGCCTTCTCAGTGGATAGGGCTAGAAACAAATTATTTTTATATGAACACACAAATATACATCTATACGAATCATAGGTACACGTAAGCCTATAAATATTTCTATGTATATGTGCAAATATATTAAAAGTAGAGAATCAAAATAATGGGAAAAGAAGACGGGCAGGGAAAAAGGCAAAAGGAGAAAAACATGTTAACTAGAACGTCAAAATATAAGTAATAACCAATTAGTGTATTTGGTATACAAACTTGTGACCAAGTTAGAATTGCACATCAGAAAAAAAATTAAGAAGATAAAAGGGGCATAAATGTGACCTCATATATTAGGGCTATATTAAGGCAAATAAATACCAGAAAGAGGGGTTTTTTTGTATATACAGAAAAATAATCCTCAACTAAAATCTAAGTCTGAATATATGCATTAGAGGGATAAAAATTTTACCTGTTAATTTAGATTTTCCAAACCTTGAATGTTACTTGTTCAATATAAGTAAAGCTATAGAAAAAATTCACCATTTTTCTCCATTGGAAGCAGTTTCCATGTAAATCATATATAATCTCCATGAAATATGGTAGCAGTGTCAATCCCCAGGAGAAGTCAGTGCTTTCTAGAGTTCTGACCTAGGCCACACAGGTTGTGGCAAGTTAGAAAGCGCCACGGGATTCATTCTTAGGGTATAAAGGTAAAGCCATAAAGAGAAGCCATATGGACTGACAGGAAAAGGCCCTGTAACAAAAATATTAATAATAACACAACAACAACTGTGTTTTGTATATGCATGTGTTCTAGAAAGATGTATGCAAATGTAAACAAAACACATTAATTTATTTTCTCTAAAGCATAAACAAACATTGCCTTGTTTGGCAGAATCTGCAAAATGCATATTACTCCTGTGGCTTTTTTTCTTTGCTACAATAGAAGTATGTTTTGTATTAAATCCATTGTTACTAGGAAATTAATCCCAAAATAGGCTAGTGTGGTTTTCCATAGTATTGAGAATCCTTATTTCTTATGAAAAAAAAAATGCAGCCTTCTTTAAACACATCAGCCTCCTGAAATTTTTTTTAAAAAGTAAAGTTTTCCCTTTGAGATGAATTCAGTGGATATGCAGGAAGATGCTGGAAGGGGGATTCTTCTTGAGCACCTTGACTTGCTGGGGGGCTGTTGGTTAACTAGAGAATATAAACTGCACGCATATCTAGGAGACATTTAATGGGGTGTCACAGCAGACTCTAAGGTCATCTGCTGAAGTCTCTAAAAAGAAATCTCAGACACTTCTACTCTTCTATTTTTTTTTAAATAGAGTAATTGAATTAGTAGATAAAGGTAGTATGAGTAACACCATCAATCTTGATTTTAGCCAAACAATTGATGAAGTGTTTTACAGGAACTGGAGTAATAGTTATGTGTGGATGTGCCAGGGCAGTCACCTGCTGAATGGCCTCGGTGACAGGGGAGTGAAGACACAGTGAAGGAGCTCAGGCTCTGAGGGAGAACACAATAAATGACTATGTCATTCTTGGAGCCAAGTTCCAGGCTCTTTCTGTCTTCCAGGTGACTGGGCCATGACACGCTTCATGTTAACTTCAAATCTGAGTACTGTAAGAGCTCCTAGTCTTAATGGGCCCTTGGACAGGGTTTGAACAGATGGAGTTTGGGGCTGCTTCTCTATTAGAACAGTAAGACTGCAGCTAAAGTCAAAGAGAATTACAGTTATTGTCTGGGACCAAGGTCTGAAGTGCCCAAACTTTGAGTATTGAAATGTTGCAGTACATGTGGCCTGAGTTGTCCCATGGAATTCTGAGGACACTTTCTCATTCCTTCCCATGCAAGACTGTAAGTTCCACAAGGACAGGGGCTTTATCTGTTTTTCTTGCTGTAGTACCTCCTTTCTGAGAAATGTATCTGGCACATAGTAGGGACTCAGCAAGATTTGCTGACTAGATGACTCTCCATTACAAATCTCAATTGAATACTTATTATGTATCTGGTGCTAACCTATATGGCACTTTCCTTTTCTGTATAAGGGTAGAGGGAAAAAGAAGTATAAAAACTCACCTGGCCAGTGTGTCTCAGTGGTTGAGCATTGACGTATGAACCACGAGGTCTTGGTTCAATTCTCTGCCAGGGCACATGCTTGGGTTGCAGGCTCAATCCCCAGTAGGGGGCATGCAGGAGGCAGCTGATCAGTGATTATCTCACTCCCATCATTGATCTTCCTATATCTCTCTCCCTCTTCCTTTCTTTCTGAAATCAATAAAAATATATTAAATAAAAGAAGTATTAGAACTCAACTCAATGTGGTGGTCACTTCCTTGGCAAGCACACAGGATTCCTGCCTGCTGTCTCCAAAGTGAGCAGTTGATAGGATAAAAACCCTTCCACCATCCCACCCTCCACTCATGTGGGATCAAAGCCCTTCCCATGGTAGCGTTTGGGAAGCAATGTTGCTGACACTTGCCTTAGGACAGTGGTCGGCAAACTCATTAGTCAACAGAGCCAAATATCAACAGTACAACAGTTGAAATTTCTTTTGAGAGCCAAATTTTTAAAACTTAAACTATATAGGTAAGTACATTGTTATTAACTTAATTAGGGTACTCCTAAGGCTTAGGAAGAGCCACACTCAAGGGGCCAAAGAGCCGCATGTGGCTAGCGAGCTGCAGTTTGCCGACCATGGCCTTAGGCTATTGAACCTGGTAAATGACCTATGGTTGTAGCTTTAGCTGCACACTGCCCCTTATGCTCTTCATGTTCCCAGACTCCTGTGATGGGAAAGAGAAGCTTCAATGACTCAGGACCAGGAATTGATGGACCTTAGAAATATTGCTGAACTGATAACAAAAAGCCAAAATGATTGGAAATTGTGCAACAAGGCAAATGACCTGAACAGACCTAGAGGGTCCCAAGAAGGATTTCAGAGGTATAGCTTGCAGACATCTTCTAAGTGGAGGAATGTCATGACAAACTCATCTCTGGCATTGATGATCTAGAAAACAGGTAGAGCAGTCAACTTTTGAAAATGGGCTCGTGTCCCTGAAAGAACAGAACAGAAAGATACTATATATTTCCTTCCCTACCAGACTGCTGTGAGGTTCTGTGTTGTTTGTCTGTCTTTGAACAAAAACATTCCCTCAAATGAAAAAAGCTGTAAAGAACAATGCTACAGTCCTGGGGTACTGTGTTAATTATGGTCTAATAGGAATGCAATACCCACAGCAAGCCAGGAAGAAATCCGTTTGCCAACATCAGAATTCCATTGTCCAAGTATTTCCAGATAGTATCTTGGCAGTGGCCAAATTCTGAAACTTTGGTAAGATAAAAACATTCATTGAAGGAGGTCTCCTTTTGGAGGCCGCTCTGTTGCGATACCAGATGTGATCCTTCTTTAGCACCTTTTATGTGAACATCTTGAAGGATTTTTCAAATGCTGCTTAATTAATTCTCACAACAGTCATGTGAGTTAGTAATACAGCCCCCAAAACCTCAGGTTAAATGAGCTGAGGACTCGAGTAGAACCATACCAGAAAGAAGCTTTTCCATTCCCAGTTCCCAAAAAAGTGTTCACAAAAAGCAAAGCAAAGCAAAACAAACAAAAACCTTGGAAATCCTCAAACTTGTCCTGTCAGATTGGAAGAAAAAAATTTATCTCATTCTTGTCATTGTGTTTAAACTTGAAGGAGAATGAGTTTGGGACATAATTTTTAAAAACTATAGAACTCTCCTGTTCTTGATAAACTCATCTATGAAGCTCTCTCTCTCTTTCATATTAGCTTTGCTTCTCCTGATAATTTACTTACATGTCTTTGACCAAAAATAAAAATAAGTTTCTTAATTTAATATATTCTGTGTGGCCACATTTGATGCCAAAGGGTTAAAACCTGGACTTCACTTCTGGGCGAAGGAAAAGTTGTGTTCATCGGGCGGGGATCCAATAGGACATGTTTTCTTTCTGTGGCCATGTGTGCTTCGTCCATCTACAGGAGTAAACATGGTTTTTGGAATAATTTATGTGGAGCCTGTTAAGTAAATGACTGAAATTCACTCCAGATTGGGGAGATTTCTTGGGAAGACAACAGCCACTCCTTGCCTGCAGTCAGCCCTGTATAGGGGGAAATCCTCCGCCGTCACACTTCACGGACCTGGGGCCACTGTCCGTGGTGTGGAGGGGGCTAGTAATTAGGTGGTTGGACCTGGCCTGGGGAGTTGAACCTCAGACCAAGATGTGATTTTCTTCTTCATCACAATCCTCAGTCCTTCGCCCTGTGGGCACATGCGAGTTCTTGGCGAGGCAGGAATCAGTGACTGGCTTATCTTGACACTTGTCACATGAAGTGGTGACATTTGAAAATGTAGTCAAATGCTCTCAATAAGGCTGACAAACAACTGTCACCATGTAGTCTGGAACATTAGTTTCTGAGAGCTACTTTCTCAGGGGAAAAATAGTACTTTTGTGTGTGCTCCCTCTCATGTTTCTGTCTCTCTGTTTCTCTCTCTGTCTCTCTCTCTCTCTCTCTCTCTCTCTCTCTCTCTCTCTCTCTCTCACACACACACACACACACACACACACACACACACACACACCTCTGTCTCTCTTCACACACACATACTTAAGTTCTTATTTAGTCCCCAGTCTTGAGATACTGCAAGATCCCATCCAAATAAATCCCTATTTGAGGGTGGACTATTTGCATTGATAGTTGTGATGGAAGCCAAGCAAACTTGCATGGAAACCAGCCTTTGTTTTTAGTTGCTTCCCTCCAACGTTAGCTCTTCTTTCAAAACCTCCAGCTCTGAGTTTCTCTGCCTCCCTCAATCTCACACCCTACCTTAGTTGAGATCTCAAGGATATCAGACCATAAGACCTTAAACCAGCCAGGACTCTCATAGAATCCTAGTGTTGATTCTAGATCCTGTGAAGACTTTCATGACCCAAATTTTAGTTAAAACCCTTGAAGGGCACCTTGTTACCTCACAAAGAGTATCCATTTTTCTACCAGTGCTTAAATATTTCAACCTGGACTGGAAAGATTAAAGAGGTAGATACAAGAGCACACTACAAATATTTTAAACTCACTGATGTGCGTAGATAAGATTTTTGTATTTAGAATAATTTCAGTACCTCTGGGTAGCAGCTAAAATTTATCCACCCAAGTCTTATAATATCAATTTAAATTGGTGCTTGGGCAATTAATTTAAGAGAATATAAGGAGTAAAACTCACAGAGATAGTTGTCTTCATTAAATTCATTTGCATTTCATTTGTTTTATTTTGTTTGTTTTTATGAACTGTTTTATTTTCACGCTGACATGTATAATTAATTCTATTGTCCAAATTCCTTTGAATAAGACCAGCCAAATTACATTAGTATGCTATGCAAAAGCATTTGTCATTGGCCCCAGAATATCTTGTTTTGACTCTGAAGCAACATAGATAGCAAACATGTCTTTCCCTCAGTCAGTGGTGTTGCATTAAAACACCCAAGCCAGCTCTAGCCGGTTTGGCTCAGTGAATAGAGCATCGGCCTGCAGACTGAAGGGTCCTGGGTTCGATTCCGGTCAAGGGCATGTACCTTGGTTGCGGGCACATCCCCAGTAGGGGGTGTGCAGGAGGCAGCTGATCGATGTTTCTCTCTCATCGATGTTTCTAACTCTCTATCCCTCTCCCTTCCTCTCTGCAAAAAATCAATAAAATATATATAAACAAAACAAAACACCCAAGCCAAGGATGCCTGTGCGTCTGACATGCTTTTGAAGGTGCAGAAGCCAGCTCTTCTAAAGCTGGTGAAACAAAAAATGTCCTCAAAGACCCAGTCAGCTCAGTTCTTTTCTAACTCTAACTGGTGAAACTGAACATATTCTGAAACTGGGAAGGCAAGATTGCATGGTTGTCCCAGTGGGCAGCACAGGCATTCTGTGATTCACCCACAACAGGAAGGCACAGGTATGAGACTAGAATACATTCCTACTTTTATTAGACTTGTTCTGAGAGAACAAAAGGACTCCACACCTTCCCACAAAAGAGGAACTGCACAGTCATGGGTACAGACTGTGAAAGCAGAATCGCTTGGTTCAAATTGTAGTTGCGGTATTTCCTATCTTGTATCATGAATAAATTACTTAATCTCTCTATGCTTCTGTTTCCTCATCTGTAAAGTGAGAATAATTACAGGGTTGTTCTAAGGCTCAAACAAGTTAAATGGGTACAGAATATGAAATGGAGCCTGAGTCATAGAAAACACTATGCAATTTTTCTTAAAAAATATAAAGCGACATAGGTATGAGTACTCACCAACATTTCTCCAGAGAGGATGAGATTTGCCCAAAGTTTGATTTTGATAAAAATTCAGATTGTACTAGTATAATGCTTAATGGGTCTGTTTGATCCCTGTCTCATTTATTCAGGAGTTTAGCCCCACAGTATCTTCTAGTAATCTCTTTCTACCTGAGACACTTCTGTTACAGCTAAAATTTAACAGAAACACATACTAATAGAATGTTCTTACATCATAGAGTATTATAGAATGCTAGAACATTTTCAGTGTGCTCCCTTTGACGTCTGATAAAAAGTTTTATTGTAGTCACTGACTAGAAGTAGACCACATTTTGCATTCTATAGCATCAAAGCAAAGCATAAAACACAAACATGATACTAACAGCAGTAAAAGAGAATGTTTCCATTTCCTTTTACTTAAAAAGAAAATCCCCAATGCCCTTCCCATGTTACCTTGACGACAGCTACATATTATTATTTAAAATGCCTGCTTCTGAATCTCAATTATGCAATTCACCAAGCAGCTTCAAACACATACTAACACAGGATAAGAGGAAACATCAGTTCACCTTCTAAGATCTGAATGCAAGAATAGTTCCTAATTGCTTTTTTTCTGCAGTGAATTTTATTTTAGTCGCCAACTGGAGACATACCATGCTTTGCATTAATCTGTAGGGTCAAGGTAAGCATTAAAGATACCAGAAATGTTTCCTCAAAGCTGTATTTCCTAGAAGCTAAGTCTCAATTTCAGCTCAGTGTCTTCAGTAATTAGGAGTCAAGGCAGTGACAGTCACTTAGCTTCTAAATCTGAAATTGGCCACAGTTGAGAGGGCAGTAATAATCGTAGTCATTGGGTGTTGAGGAAGGCTGTAACTTGTATTCACAACCAAAAATGTTTCTGCAGGAAAGAAAGAAAGTTCATTGGAACATAAATGTAACATATATTTTGTTCTAGAAATTACATCTGTTTTTCAACAAAGCTAAACAAAAAATAAAATAAAATCTCCCCTATAGTCCACATTACGTAAAGTCTTAACAAGCCTTTTTCTAATTGAAGAGATCATAGGCAAGTGGCCCCACCCCCCCACTTAAATAATCCAGAAATACTAGTGGTTTATTGATCCTATTTCAAATTAGCTTGATGAATAACAATTCAAAACCTTGTCAATCAAAATGCTTAACACATTTTACAGCTTAAAAGCTCATTCTTTTTGATGGGTTCTCTCTTAACAGATTTTAAATTAATTTCCTTTTTCCCCATTACCTATGAAAAAAAAAGAATAAATGGTTTATTTATTAAATCATGATGATAGTGATAATATAATAATAACAGCACTAGCTGCCACTGAGTGCTCCTTGTATTTAAATATGATGGTAAATTGTTTATTCATTAACAAATTTTATTCTCGGAGTCATCCTAACAAAGCACTATTATTCTAATTTTATAGATGTGGAACTGAGGCTTAGAGGTATTAAGTGACTTAAAGATTAGATGATTAGATATCTGATAATGCTAAAATCAAGACTTGACTGGCTTCAAGGACTCTTCATCTTAAATCCTCTTTCTGTCTCTCTCTGCCTCTCTCTCTGTCTCCCTCTTTTTTCTAAAATTGATCTTTATTGTTGATACTATTACAGGGTGTCCCAAAAAATGTATATACACTTTAACAGCTGATAGCTCAATTGATGTTTCTTCCTTTTCAGATTTAACCCATTGGAATTAATAATTCTTCAAAGTGTGTATACATTTTTGGGACTATCCTATATGTATATATATATAATTTTTATATATAATTCATATTATATATATATTTAGTGTATTCATAATATATTTAATTATAAACATATTAATGCAGGTATTAATATATTTAAGAGGTATTAAACTCAATTCCCTTGATTTTTTCTTTAATAAATACTTAGTTATACTCAGACCACATTTTATTCATATCTACATTTCATAAAATTTAATTTATCTTTATTATTGGAAGTATTACAGATGTCCTCAGTTTTTCCCTCATTGACCTTCTTCTCCCCTCTCCCACCCCTTCCCCAAGCCTTCACCAAACCATTGTTTGTGTCTATGGGTTATGCATATAAGTGATTCTGTTAATTTTTTCCCGCCTCTCTGCACCCCCTTCCCTTTGAGATTCATCAGTCTGTTGCATGCTTCCACACCTCTGGATCTATTTTGTCAGTTTATTTTGTTCATTAGATTCCACATATAAATGAGATCATGTGATATTTGTCTTTCTTTGATTGGCTTATTTCACTTAGCATCATTATCTCCAGATATGTTGTCTCAAAGGGTAATAGATCCTTCTTTTTTACTGCTGCATAGTATTCCATGGTGCAAATGTGCCACAGCTTTTTGTCCACTCATCTACTGATGGGCATTTGAGCTGTTTCCAGATCTTAGCTATAGTAAATAATGCTCCTATGAACATAGGGGTGCATATATTCTTTCTAATTAGTGTTTTGGGCTTCTTAGGATATATTCCTAGAAGTGGGATCACTGAGTCAAATGGAGTTCCATTTTTAATTTTTTGAGGAAACTCCACACTATTTTCCATAGCAGTTGTGCCAGTCTGCATTCCTACCAACTGTGTACTAGGGTTTCTTTTTCTCCACATCCTCATCGGCACTTGCTGTTTGTTGATTTATTGATTACTAGAGGCCTGGTGCACAAAAATTTGTGCACTCGGGGGGTCCCTCAGCCCGGCCTGTGCCCTCTCGCAGTCTGGGACCCCTCAGGAGATGTCCACCTGCTGGCTTAGGCCTGCTCCCTGGGGGATCAGGCCTAAGCTGGCAGTCAGACATCCCTCTGGCAGCCCGGGAGCCCTTAGGGGATGTCCACTTGCCAGCGGGGAGCAGGCCTAAGCTGCAGTCAGACATCCTTAGCACTGCTGAGGAGGCGGGAGAGGCTCCCACCACCACCTCTGTGCTGGCAGCCGTCAGCCTGGCTTGTGGCTGAGCAGAGCTCCCCTTGTGGGAGCGCACTGACCACCAGGGGGCAGCTCCTGCATTGAGCGTCTTCCCCCTGGTGGTCAGTGTGTGTCATAGCGACCAGTCATTCCCAGTTGTTCTGCTGTTAGGGTCAATTTGCATATTACCCTTTTATTATATAGGATAGCCACTCTGGCAGGTGTGAGGTGCTACCTCATTGTTGTTTTCATTTGCATCTTATCTCTCTGATGATTAGTGACTTTGAGCATTTTTCAGATGTCTCTTGGCCATTTGTATGTGCTCTTTGGAGAAGTGTCTATTCAGGTCTTCTGCCCATTTTTAATTTGGTTGTTTGTCTTCCTTTTGTTGAGTTGTATGAGTACTTTACATATTTTGGAAATTAACCCCTTATCAGATGAATCATTGGTAAA
>NW_005871065.1:4956491-4999958 GCF_000147115.1 Myotis lucifugus | reverse complement strand
ACCCAGAAATTGATGACATTTTTATACACCAATAATGAACTCTCAGAAAGTGAAACTAAAAAAAAAAAAATCCCATTTACCATTGCAACAAAAAAAATTAATATGTTTAGGAATAAACTTTAGCAAGGAGGTAAAAGACCTGTACTCAGAAAACCATAGAACACTGAAAAAAGAAATAGAGGAAGAAATAAACAAGTAGAGGAATATACTGTGTTCATGGATTGGTAGAATTAACATCATTAAAATGTCCAAAGCAATCTATAGATTCAATGCAATCCCTACTAAAATACCAATGGCATATTTCACATATCTAGAACAAATATTTCAACAATGTATATTGAACCAAAAATACCCTAAATAGCTGCAGCATTCTTGAGAAAGAAGAACAAAATTAGATGGATCACAATACCAGATATCAAGTTATACTACAAAGCCACTGTAATCAAAGCAGCCTGGTACTAGCACAAGAATAAGCATATAAATCAATGGAACAGAACAGACAATCCACAAAATGGAACCAATCCATTACACTCAATTAATATTTGACAAAGGTGGCAAGAGCATATAATGGAATAAAGACAGTCTCTTCAATAAATGATGCTGGGAAAATTGGACAGGTACATACAAAAAACTGAAACTGGACATCTAACTTACACCATACACAAGAATCAATGGAAAATGGATACAATATTTAAATGTAAGTAGTGAAACCATAAAAATGCTAGAAGAAAACATAGGCAGCAAAATATCAGACATTTCATGGAGCAGAATATTTACCAATACATCTAGGGCAAAAGAAACAAAGGAAAAATTGATTTTGGATGCAAAAAATCTCTCATCCATTATGATCCATTCTCCAAATGGAGTTTAAAATACCCACATAATTGCCTGGCTGGTGTAGCTCAGTTGTTGAGCGTCGACCTATGAACCAGGATGTCATGGTTGGATTCCCAGTCAGGGCACATGCCCGCGCCCGGTCCACATTGTGGGGCGTGCTGGAGGCAGCAGCCAATCAATGATTCTCTCTCATCATTGATGTTTCTATCTCTCTCCCTCTCTCTTCCTCTCTGAAATAAGTAAAAATATATTTTAAAAAGTAAATAAAAAGAATCAAATACCCATATAACTGGCCAAATTGAATGTGTTAGAATTAGAAACTAATTGCTAATCACAGTTCTGTCTCCTCAAGCTGTTGTACCAGCTGATAAATACACGTGGGATTTGATAGGAATCAATGTACTAGAATTATAGACAGCCTAGAACCATGGTTTCCTATGCTTTCTTTCCCCTTGAGTGGAACTTAGGCACTTTGTTATGGAGCCAGCAGGACAACGCCAAGCCTGCCAGGCAGAGACAGGAAATGTGTTCTACCAGGTAGGAGGCAGGTCCGCATTACCAAGTCCAGTCTACACCCCAATTCGTCAAACTCACCAACCAGATGAACCTTCCTTCTCCCATCAATGGAAAGACAACGAAACAGGTGAAAGCAAGAGCTGAAGTTTCTTCAAAGAAAGCTAGAGCTCCTCTTTAAAGGAAAAGCAATATCCTTGGGAAGGGTGGAGCGAGGAGGTAAAACATCTTCCCTAAGAGAAAACCAATTAAAAAGTTGTATTCTTACTAGATTCAGAAGGGTGCAATTGTTCACTTCACTGGGAAATAGTCTGTGTTATGATTAATTGCAAAAATGCTGGAGTCAGACAGTAAAGGTTCAAATGCTGTCTCTTCCCAGCTTAGGCAAGTAAATACCACTGTCTCAGTTTCTTCATTTCTATTCCTCAGAGTTGCTGTTGGTTGGAAAATTAATGAGACCATACATCTACATCAGATACAGTATTTTTGACATTGATGCACAATCAACATGTATGTGCTATTATTACTAATAAATAAAAGATTATCTTGGAAACATAAGATTCTTGCTGAATCAAATCCAAGATTACCTAATATTTGTTTTGAAATCGTACTTTGTGAAAGGCTTAATATTATTTTTTTAAATTGTCCCCAAATCCTGTGTGCCACGTTTTGTTTATTCTAAATTCAGCAGATGACTTGGAAGCTCAGAGAGACTAAATATCTCATTCAAGTTCACCTGGCTAATAAGCAGAACTGGGATTCAAACTCACGTCTTCTAACTTGATTTATTTGGCATTATCCAATCACATTCAACTGTGATTATGTTTGAACTCAATTCCTGAATCAGTTTTGTAAAAGGAATCTGACATATTGTAAATAAATGCTTATAAAAATCCTCATGACTTAGGAACACATTTCCCGAATAAGAAACACAGTCTCAAAGTATTTGTTCTAGTCGGGATATGTCTAGGATCCTATCCCAACAATTTTATTGCTTCCAGGGAATGCAGATAAAACTAAGATAGTCGTCACCCTTGATGGCCTTTTAGTTGATCAAATGGGCAATCATAAGCATTCTAACCCTGCCATAAAACCTATCACAAATGACACTTCTCTCTCCAAGATTTTCCTAAGCCTGCAAAATAAATGTATTCAAGGGAAACCTTAAATTTCCTGATATTTTACCTATATATAAATTAATGAGTACTCTCCCTCTCTAGATTCTAATTTTTTACTCTCAAGGAATCAGTGTTATTATCTTTAGTTTTGTCATAACACCATCTCCCAGAGTGCTTTTACTTTCTGTATACTAAGACCCTCCAAAATCCTTGTTGAATTGAATTCAGTATAAGAGATTTCCTTCATACGATAATTTTAGAACCAAGAAAACAACTACAAAAAAATAAAACAATAAATTAGTTCAAATTTGGACTAATGCAGTTTAAATTAACTTATCAAGCTAGGAAGGAAGTGACTACACCAAATAAAATGATTCATCTGAGATAAGATATTCAGCAAATGAAAATTATTACAGTTTGGGGAATTAACTATGACTTTTCTTTTGTTTTCAGGTTTTAGTCTGAAGCCATCTCTGTTTTGTACTTGGTGCAGGGAGTGCATTAATCATGAAACTGTTGATAGGTTTAACTATGGGGAATGGGATGGTGATCTCAGTCACTCCCCCTGGGAATGAGATTGCTTCATGAAAGCTAAAGTGAAAATGGGATAATGTTGGATTGTGGGGGAGAGGAGCCAATTGAGAAAGTTAAGAGTATTGTTCCCCAGGTTCTATGAGGCCCAGCTGCTTTGATAAAACCAGGGGAAAGCTGAAACTCTCTGACTTAATGGGGAATTCAGGTGGAAGCAGCAACTCTTGGGATCATGGATGAGTTTTGAAATGGGGTAATTTTATTTATGCCTTAATGACTCATGCTTCCTGAGTGGTGAAAATATATACGTTAGCATGCATTCTCATCATCACTGTCAGAGGGATGCTTCCTTACAGAGTGGTTATGTAATAGATCATCATGTGTATCTCTCTACTCCAGGAGAATCATAAGGCACATCCTAAAACTCATTTTAAAGTGACAGATGGGATTACCCTTTAATTGGTTGAGTATCTCTCAGGTATCTCTGTAGCCATGGTGACTTGTCCCTGTATATGAGCATTGCTTAAATGTTTGTTGATGATATTTAGATTAATTACTTGATTTGTTCTTTTGTCCATATATTCACACAATTACTGTCATACTAGACTAAATTTAACAGTTTTCAAATAAAGTCACATTACAATTTGCTTAAAGAATACAGTAAAATGACAAAATAAAATTGACATTAAAAAGTTTTATTGTGTTACAATAGATTTTATTATAAAGCATTTTATGATATATTTTCATTGTGATAATTAGGGATAAATATTACAATAAACCCATTTCAAAGATTAAGAAAGTGATGATCAGAGATATTAAATGGCTAATTTAGTTTACCTAATTACTAGGAGGCATAAATGCATGAGCTCAGGTCTTCAGATTCCAAATCTAGTGCCATGTCCACTCTGCCATCCACATTCTCTTCCTTCCTCCTGGATACTCTCTGTGTACACTATTTCCTCCTTGTACATGTATATATTATACATTTGTTTTTTCCTATTTAGTCTGATGTAACAATATGAGACTGCCAACTGACTGGTGGTTTCTTTGGCTATGATATACACATGTAACCAATGTTTTTTTTTAGATGAATGGAAGAAAGACCAATATATATTTTTGCTCAATTATCTTTAGAAAATCTCATACTGATTGTCTGTACAAAGACTTTGAAATAAAGAGTCATCTTAATTGCTACCAGAATATATAACTGTTAAAACATATTTTAAAAGAACATGACAAACATTTAAAAACTGTGCTATAACACTATACACCTTAAGTAAAGTGGGATTTTAAATTTGCAGGAAGAAACACAGAGAGCACATTATTACTATTATGTTATAATATATAGAAAAAAATAAATGAATTGTACACACATGCATAGGATGGGGGTCATTTGCCTTGACTTTCTCAGGGGAGGGTGACCCTAGAAATTTTTGGAAATCTCACAAAATATTACTGATTTTAAAATGCCATCTAACTAGCACTCTATTGAAACATCTCCAAATTTCCCAATAATATAATTGTTATCCTATATAATAAAGAGGTAATATGCAAATTGACCATCACACCCTTGCACAAGATGACCACCCCCATGTGGTCACAAGATGGCCACCCCAAGATGGCCGGCAGGGGAGGGAAGTTGTGGGTGATCAGGCCAGCAGGGGAGGGCAGTTAGGGGCGACCAGGCTGGCAGGGGAGGGCAGTTAGGGGTGACCGGGCTGGCAGGGGAAGGCAGTGGGGGTGACCAGGTCGGCAGAGGAGGGCAGTTGGGGGCGATCGGGCTGGCAGTGAAGGGGAGTTGGGGGCAATCAGGCTGGCGGGGGAGCAGTTAGGCATCGATCAGGCTGGCAGGGGAGTGGTTAGGGAGTGATCAGGCTGGCAGGCAGAAGCAGTTAGGGGCAATCAGTCAGGCAGGCAGGAGAGCAATTGGAAGCCAGCTGTCCCGGATTGTGAGAGGGATGTCCGACTGCTGGGATCTGGCCTAAACCGGCAGTTGGACATCCCCCGAGGTTCCCAGATTGGAGTGGGTGCACACTGGGCTGAGGGACACCCTGCCCCCCAGTGCACAAATTTTGTGCACCAGGCCTCTAGTAATTTTTAAAAGTGGCAAACATTAAAAAGAAGGAAACTTAAGATTGAGAGCAAATCTATTGCCAAAACTTGGAGAAATTATCAAAAATTATCTGGTTGATAGAATGGATTGGAAAATGTAATTGATGTATCCATTTGAATGAAGCCCAATGAGAAATAGAGAATGATGTTACATCCCACTCGATTGTCTGCCTCCTTCTGTGGATATGCAATATCTAGCTGGAAGGTGTAGTGAGTATATTTATTCACACATAATTATACAACTTGTTCTTTTGTATCCGGCTTATTTCACTTAGCATAATGCTATCTTAACTAGCAACTCCACTTCTACATCCAATCGGTGATTTCAGTTCTTTAAAAACAGCTGGGAATAAACTATGGTTGTGTGTCTGTTATCTGTTGGGTGGGGCTCTGTGAGGTGGACAGGTGCCCCTGGTGGTGACTAATTGCATCATGGAATACAAGGAAAGAGATGGAAGAGTCAGAAAAAGCGATGGGAGCACTAATCTATGATTCTAGTTTTTATATATTCTACCTGTTCAGAGAGTTAAAGAGGTAGTAGAGGCTCTAAGCTTCTCTCGATAAAACCTGCTAGGCAACAATAATTGCACATCTTGACTTCCTAGTAGTATGTAAGAAAAGAGCATCTTTCTATGAAAAAACACAGGGACATCTATAAAGGAAAACAGGTAGAAATGAAGACACTGAAGCCAAGAAGGAAAGGGACACAGTAATATAAGGAAGTCTTTAAAGAAAACTTACAATGTGGTAACAACGTTTACCTGCTAATTGGTGCAATAAAGAGCAGACGTGACATTGTGGAAAATACATCCGTGATGCAGAGTAAACTTGGGAATTTCTCCTAAAGAGCAAAGGAGAGAATGAACTTATAAGAATGGTGAGTTAGAACAGCAAAGATTGGTAGGCAAAATAGGGCCAACTTGTAGATTAAATGTCCCTGAGGAAGAAAGTAGAACAATTGAAATAGTAACAATAAGAAAAGTCATAACTAAATAAAGCTTCCAAGAATTGGAATAATTCCTAATTATAGATTTTGACAAATTTCATTTTTTTGGATGAAATCAAAGAAAAGCAACCACATCAAGCAAGATACATTCAGACAAAATGTTTTTGAAATGTATCAATAAGGGAAGATTGCTTTAATAATATAAATAAAAAGGCAGAAATTTGGACTCTTTTTGGACATTTCCTCTATAACACTAATTGCCAGGAAACTCAAGGCATAGACAATATTAATTTGAGGGAAAATGGGTAAGCTTTAAAATTGAAAACACAATCTGAGATATTTTACTTGTATTGAAAACAGAAGGACTTTTTTCAGCTGTGTAATGCTGATAATGTATTTATTACTTAGGTACTCTAATTTAAAATGTTATTTGATATTATAGTTCAGATAATGGGGGAAAATCCAAAATAAAGAATTCAAGAAAGAGGAAGTGGCGGTATAAAGGAACTAGTGAACATGTAGTTAACAAATAGATTTCCCAATAATTTTTGTACACAACTCATACATGAGTAAAAATAATTATTAAAAGAGAAACAATAATATCAATGCTAATTTTAAAATTTGGGGTCTAAAATGTAAGTTACATTAGTTAAGTTGAGAGACAGGGTAGTAACTTGGATGGGCAGTAGAAGATGTGGGGAGGAGTTCCTCAGAAGTACTCTGTATCTGATGTTGTTATTCAGGAAATACATGTTAGATTTTTGTTTCAAAAAATTCAGAAGTAGTTACTAGTAGAACTCAAAAAGGAGATCATTATCTTCCAGTCCGCTAGAAAATATTAGCACAAATACAAGATGATCACAGTTTGTGTTGAGAAATGCATTCCCAAGGAGAATGGAACGCCTCACATATTAAAGAGTAGCTGTATCTGGATTGTGAGCCTTTACACTTTTTCCTTTAAGCTTTTCGGTATTTTATAAATGTTATTCAAGAGCATTCATTACATTTGCAAGCAGAAAAATGAATAAACATTATGCAAGATATTGTTAGACGGCAAGTCAGAGAGAAAGATCACACTAGGCGAGGGCAGGAGTTGAGGGGTGCTTGGTTATTCAAGGACCTGCCCCAAGACAGGTGTCTGGAGAGAAGAAAGCTGGAGACAGTGGCCTCAGAGAGTCACGGGGCCTCAGCAAGATCACGTTAGCACTAGTAGGCCACATTAACGATTTTGCTTTTGATGTTCTTTAACAAAATAGCCATTGAAAACAGACGAGGTTTGTGTTTTTTAAAAAAACACAATTTTATTGTTTGCCGTTGATTCAGGAACACAAGGTTTGTGTTAATCATGAAGCTGAGCATTTCTCCCTCAACCATGTAGATGTGTCTTTGATAAGAAGCCAATGGACTCTTAGGGTGACTTTGAGCCCCAGAAAATAAATGGGCTTTAGTAATGTGTGTGTGTGTGTGTGTGTGTGTGTGTGTGTGTGTGTGTTTCGGTGTGTGTGTTTGTCCACACGTGTAGGAGGGGCAGTGGTAACAAATTTTTAAAAGACAAAAGACTTTAAATATGTTTTTATTGATATTTTTTTTAGAGAGAGAGGAAGTAGCCAGAGAGAGAGAAACATCAATGAGCGAGAAACATTGATTGCCTGCCTCCTGCACGCCTTCCACTGGGGATCCAGTCCAAACTGGCACATGCCCTGGCCAGGAATTGGACCAGTCACCTCTTGGTACATGAGATGACGCTCAACCACTGAGCAACACCAGTTGGGCTGAAAGACAAGACTTTAACAGTATAAACTATGAGGCAGCAAACTCTCTCTTTTTCTACAGAATCTTCATTCTACCTAATCACAAATTCGAACACCATTACTTTACCCCTCTGCTCCTATCATTTTTTTTAAAGTGACTATTTGCATCAGGGTTATGTAGATTACATGTATATGACCTGGTCATTTGGACTCGTCTCTTTATTTCTGTAGTGACAACCATTTGTGGGCTCTGCATTTTCAGAGCCATAGATACTAGTCGTGGGATGACGTGGATAAGCAAACGTAAATGGAACAGAAAAAGCAACAGAAAAGCGCAGCTCTTACCTGCCTCCTAGGCACTTTGTTTTCACTCGGGGATATTTGTGGTGCAGGAATATTCTTCTCAGAGGTGAAGAATATATGAGAACAAAACGAATTACTCTGGAGTTTTCTTTTCTCTTCTTCTATTCCCAAAATGGTTTGTAGGTAAATCATCATTTCCATGGCTAAATAATTAGCAAATTGCCACCACGGCCCATTCCTGACACTGCCAGCATAGCCTCAGGGTCCACAGCCCAATCAGTTATCTCTAAATCAACAAAACCAGCGCTCCAGAGGAGAGAGATCTGGAAAGCTTTTCTTCTCAGTTCTCTCATATGTTTTGTTTTAGCTTAATGTGTTTGTCTGGATACTTAGACACCATGGCGATAGGCGTCATAGAAATAAATAGAAAAAGACATAGAAAAGAGCTAAAAAATAAAACGAAAACTTGGAAAGACTAGGAATGACACTTGTTTCTGAGCACTTTTTTTCAGAACTCAGTGAGGGGGAAATTAAAAAGGGACTCTGTGTCAGACAGACAAGTTAGGGAATAATGTTTCTAACAGTGTTATTTTGCTGACACTAGATGAAGGGAGCTCATTAGCATGCTGAGACTATTTAACTCTAAAAACTTGTGCTGTAGCTTTTGCTTTGCTGGATATTCCTTACATCTCAGCTCAGCTCAGCATTAAAAGAGTGGTAAGCCTGTTACAATTTGGCAGCGTGACATGTGGGAAGAAAAGACTCTTTCGAGTTAGAAAGAGTAGGGTTTGAATTTAGCACCGACCTTTATTACCTATGTTCTTAATCCTCCATGAGACTTCATTTTCTCATATCTAAAAGGTTCATGTTAATACCTGCCTCAAACATTTGTGGCAGGATGAAACACCAAGCGAAAGCTCCTATCATAGCTCCTGGTACATAGAAGCTTTTTAATAAATGTTTGCTCCATTTCCCACTGTCTACATCCTCATAAATCATTTGGTTTTATTTAGTAAAACGAGTGCCCAAGAAGAAGGAATGAGACACCCAACCTAATTTGGATCTGCTGAATGATGAATGTCCTCCAGACATCAGAATCACTGTTGGCTGTTGCCCTGCCCACTGTCTCTCCAAGGCCAAAACCAAGGCCAAGACCAGTGTCCATGCCAGGAGGTTCAGGGTGTGAATCTTCCCATCTGACTTCTGCAGATGCAGCCTGGTGTTTCTGTATGAAAATAAATAATTAGAACGGGTACATCAGATCAGTTAGATTGTGGGAGAACAGCATTCAAGAGCTCAGAAATAAAAAGAGCCACATTATTCTCTCCAGTAAAACAACAACAAATAGAAATGCCCAGTCCTGGCTCCGTTGGTTGATTGTTGTCCCTTACGCCCAGAATCATCAGTTTGATTCCTGGTCAGGGCACATGCCTGGGTTGGGGGCTCTATCCCCAGTAGGGGGCATATAGGAGGCAGCCAATTAATGTTTCTCTCTTCCTTCCTCTCTCTCTAAAACCAATAAAAAGATATATTTTTTAAATGCCCAGAGATCCAGGATGGAGCTGAAGGTTTTGATCTGACATGAGAGGCAAGGTTGGCAGATGTGTGCTCCCCTTCGTGTTAAACATGAGCCCATAGCAGTATACATTACCTGTTTTAGTTGTTGCAGAGAAAACCAATAACCTAATTGTTTTCATTATTCTAGCTCAGAGTGACATTGAATCCCTGCAGAATGGTGAGTAATAAACTCATTTCTTTGTTATTAGTCTGTTGATGTTCTCACTGGCCACCCTGGAGGAGGAGGGCTGGGCGCGTTTCCACCAAAGGTTTAGAAAGCCACAGCAATACAATTCTGTGCTCCTACCTGGTTGGTGCAGTGAAAAAAATCTTACTTGTCATGTCTGTCACTTCTGAGTGCTGTGATTTACCCAAAGACATGGAAGAGTATTTCTCTTTTCCTGACATTATCACAAATAATTTAAATGAATAAAACTGTAGATTTCTTGGGGGAAATATGATAAATGGAAACTAGGGAAAGCCATTCCTAAATTCTCTTATAAATGCCAAGCTTATTCCTAAGATGCTAAAGTCAATTCAGAATCCAACACTGTGTGCAAGTAGTTTTCATTTTTTTCCCTTCAAACTTCTTCTCGCATCTCTTGAGCATCTTATATCACCACATTTCCTAATATTTTTGTTGAGAAGGCAAACAAATTTAGATGTTCTCTTTCAACTTTGCATATAAACTTAAATCTAAATCCTCAAATATCATTTCTCCTTATTCCTAATCAAAATAAGCTCTGGGAGTAATTGGTGGGAACAACATGCAAGCAAATGGAATGTCAGAAAAGTCTTTTCTGTAAGCTTGGGCTGGTGCCGTTCGCCCCAGGGCAGAAGTAGCCTATTCCAGAATGAGAAGGCATGTGGCCATGCAGATTCCTGGTTCTGATGTCCAAAACCAAACTGAATGCATAATGACAACAGTTTGCCTCTTTGGATGAGCTGAAGCTGCCTTCTAAACAGTGGGCACATTCTCTTGGTTGAGAAAGATAAATCCAACTTAGGAGAAGTTCATCAATCAGCCTATATGTGCTGACTGCCCACAATGTGATTTGTGGACTGTTCTCAGGAATGTGGAGATTGTCGAAGGAGAATACCATGGTCCTGCCCAAAGCAACACACAAGCTAGTTAGGAAAACAGAACAAATATCCAAAAATCAGAGAATAATCAGATGCTAATGTATGTGCTGCTGACTTTCAGTGTAATAGGAATTCTTAGAAGGGGAGGATTCGTGTATGCAGAAAGAATTGGGAGAGGTTTCTTAGAAGAGATTGGAGCTGAGGTTTTAAGAAGGGGTATGACGGAGGCAACTCACCGCAGGAAACAGTATGTACTCTCATTGTGCCATGGCTCATGTGGCCGAGAGGGCCAGTGGAATGCATGGTAGGAAGGGGTTGAAATAAAGATTGAACTGCAGGGTGGGGTGGAACTATTTGATGTGACAAGAAGGAGAAAGCTACTGAAAAGTTTTGAGCTGGGAAGTGGCCTGATGAAAGCCATACTTTCACAAATATATTCTGGGAACTGTGCATAGAATGAAGTTAACTTGATGTTGGTCTTTAAAAGACTTCTGACAAAGATGAGGAAACTATCTCTTCTCTTAAAGTAAGTGAAGGGGTAAAGACTTACATATTCCAACTTGATTAGTAAAGCCCCAGTTTCTCTGGGATTAGAAAAACATCACAGAAGTTAGTGTCAAAAGCTTTCAGTAGCGTGGGTTTAATTTTAATCCCTGGCTCTGTACTTCATGTATGTTTGACTTTGGCCAGGTAACATAATGTCTCCAATTAGCAGGTTCCTCACTAGTTTTGGAGGAAGTTGAAACTACTTCAAACCTCAGGAGTGGGACCTAATTAACCTAAGTTAACTTGGCACATTCTCCAAAAACTGGTCCATCTCCTACTAATCTCCTTCTTTCCTTCCTTCCTTCCTTCCTTCCTTCCTTCCTTCCTTCCTTCCTTCCTTCCTTCCTTCTTTCCTTCCTTCCTTCCTTCCTTCCTTCCTTCCTTCCTTCCTTCCTTCCTTCCTTCCTTTCCTCTCTCAAAACAATAAATATTTTGTTTTTTTTATTCCTACTTTCCTTTCTTCTATTTATAATCAATGATGTTCTAACTGGTACAGGGAACTGTTGAGAACCATGAAGGGTCTGATATTTTATCCTACTTTCAAATGAACATGTTAGATTAGGAGCATAGATACTAATCCATGAAACATATGAAACTCCTGGATCAAAACAACAGTGGACTCATATCAGTAGCAGTAGTCAGCATAGCACCATGGTTTGTGCTGCTTCCCATAGCTCTGATTCCTCCAGAGTGACTCCAAGGAGCCCCATTGGCGCCTATAAACTTAGTGGGTTGGATTATAAGAGTGGAAATCTGAGTTTATCGACCCCAAATCTCTTATATCAGGCAATAAGGATGGCTGCCTTTGTTCAGGAGGGAAACACATGTCTTCCAAACCTATCCAGGAACGTGTTCTTTTATCCAGGAAGAGACACTGTGTCTGTGTTCCAAGGCGCTTCTCTCTTAAAATGATAGTTTCTGACAAAGAGCAGTCAGTGCCTACGTCAGAGGACATGAAAGAATATGAGAGACTTATGGAAAATGTTCTCCCTATGGGAATCATCAACATTTAGATAATACCACTCAGATTGAGTATATAGAGTATAGACTTGGTCTAGGAACTGAAACCCAGGAGCCATAGTGTTTTAGGAGTAGATAGAAGAGGCGCCTGTTGGAAAAACTGAGAGGAGGCAGCCAGGGAGGAAGGAGGAAAACCAGAGCCAATAAAGAAACCAGTGGTTTTATGGGGAAAGAATGGTTGTCAGTGCCAAAGGCTTCTAGAGGCCAAGTGAGATGTACCCGTTGGTTTTGGCAATGAGAAAATGACTTCACCAGATTGCAGCGATTGAGCAATGAGGAAGTGGAAGCACCGAGAAGAGATGCTACTTTGAAGAAGGTTGGCCCACTGAGAGGCGGACACTCTGCCAGGTGCATTAAAAAGAAGGTTTACAAAATAGGGGTTAGTATTTTTTCAAGGGTTTCATTCCCCTTTGTGAAAGAAAACACAGCATGGTTCTCTGTACAGGTGGCTGGAGCGTCAGCTATACGGATGCATAACATAACACTCCATCCAGTTTAACATATGTTTCATACTCCTTGGCATCAGGTTCAGAATGGCAATGTGAGGCAAAATGCAGACCTCATCTCTTATTTGGATACAGTATAGGCGGTGGAAAGGGCATTGGCTGAGGAGTCAAGTGAACTTGTATTAAGATACAGTTTTCATAATGTATTAGCTGTGGGATTGTGGCTCAAAACTAAATATCTTCATCTTTAAAATAGAGCTAATAATACATAACTTTGGGGGTTACTAAGATTATGTCAAGCACCTAGCAGTGGGCCTGCCATGTTAGAATTAGTTATTTTTAAAAGTGGACCCCTTAAACTGCTTTGAAGGCTTTGACAAGACCTTAATAGAATCAGTTGTATTAGCTGTTATAGAGGCAGTAGTGACAGTCTAGGGCTTGAGATTTAACTCCTGTGCCACCATTTTTCCCTGGTACAGTACATAGGGGAAGGGGAAAATATCCTCACCCCTAGCTTTATATATCTACTAGAGGCCCAGTGCATAGATTCGTGCACCGGTGGGGTCCCTAGGCCTGGCCTGTGGTGATAGGGCCAAAACTGGCTCTCCGACATCCCCCGAGGGGTCCTGGATTGTGACCGGGCTGTTCTTGGGTGATGCACCCTGGAATTGGGCTCCCTCCTGTCTGGTTTCAGGTGTGTCACCTGAGAACCACAGCTGCCAAGTCACGGCAGCTCAGCAGCTCCTGTGTTGAGCATCTTTCCCCTGGTGGTCAATGTGCGTCATAGCTACCGGTTGGAGCATCTGCCCCCTGGTGGTCATTGTGTGTTATAGCTACCGGTCATATGGTTGGACAGTCAGACGGTTGCTTAGGGTTTTATATAGATAGATTAGCACCCCAGGCACACCTGTGAACCAGTCCTGCAAGCTTGGTTATCAGTTATTTTAGCTTTAACTTTCACAATAAAATTATTATTTTACGTTTTCAGGGGTGGGAATCCTTTTTTTCTGGATAGTTATAGCATCATTCATGGGTCATATGAAATTATCAGCTTAAAAATTAGCCTGCTATATTTGGTCAAACATTTAATAAACTCACCCCTAATGCCTTGGCAGGTCCAGACCAAATGATTTCAAGGGCCCACGGGCCTAACGTTCTCCATACCATATACTTTTTTCTAAAAAGTCTTTATTGTTGAAAGTATTACATATGTTCCCCCTTTTTTCCCCATAGACCTCTCCCAGCCCGCCCCCACCCCTCAGCCCAGGCCTTCACCCCTCTATAGTCTGTGTCCCTTGGCTATGCTTATATGCATACAAGTTCTTTGGTTGATCTCTTACCACTACCACCCTCTTCCTGCCCACCCTCCCTTGCCTTCCCTCTGAGGTTTGATGGTCTGTTCTGTTCAATGCTTCTATGTCTCTGGAAACTATCTTTTTATTCACCTTGGATAAATCATCCCTCATTCAGAGAAGACATTTGCAGCTAGGTCACCAAAGGTGTAAGAATGATGCTTGTTATGCCAGTTCTATATGTCCTGCAATGTGTTGTGTTATTTTTCTCTCAGGGAGGCTGGTGGAAGGACTGGTAACCAAACTGACAATTTAGAGACCTATGAAGGTGCTAGATACATGTGGGTTTTTTTTTAACATATAAAAGTGATTATATGAGATTGAAATGAAATGCATTGTTACGGGGCATAACATTTATGACATCTCATTTAAAGATGGCTGTGAATCCAGTAGAGAGCACTGATTTACAACCCACCACCAGCTTGTGTCATGGAAGCAACCTCCAGTATGGTACTTAGCAACTAATTAAACTAAAAAGACAAATACGAGGCTTTTACATTTTTAATTTAAAAGCTGCTAAATATAATTCTTGTTATAGTGGTACCAAAGTATGGTAGCGAAGCCTGCATTTTAAACCTCTTAATCTCATTATCTTAATTAATTTTGTAAATAAAAAGGTCTGTGTAAGGGTAGGAGATATATTATTTGTTTGTTTTTCTAAACATAAGAATGGTACTGGTTCCTTTGCAATGAAATGATTCTTTAGTGTGATTTTTCTCTCAGATGAATTATTAATTTGCTTATGTCAGTAATTTTGTCCAAATATGATTTAGACTAAAAAGTTCACCTTGAAACAGTCTTGCCAGATATAATTTAAAATCCCTTTTTATTTCTGCCTTCTAATTTTAAAGATAATAAAATTAGAATTCGAGTGATCTTGAATCTTACTGAGTTATATTGTGGATGCTCTGTTTCTCATCAATCTGAAGGCAACATTTCTTTCAAGCCACTATTTCATTGGAGAGGAAACAGGAGTCTTCAAAATCTGGCTGCTTCCTCAGATTATATATGACCTTGAGCGAGGCCCTTAGATTTTCAGCTATGCAAGGGGGATCATGGTTGTTAATAGAAGTGTATGGGTAATACTCAGAACCAAGGAATATTGGAGTGAAAAGGAAGCAGGAATGAACACCTAGTCCCATGCCTTCATCCTACAGATGAGTAAACTTGCATCCAGAGGTAATGAATCACCCATCTCTTCACTTAGGGTAGAAGAAGACTGACTGATATATCTGGGCTTCAAGTCCGGTGCAGATGTCACTTTGTACTGAAGATGTCTATGCAAGTGTCTAAGGTTATATTGAAAGTATAGCATAGCATCTGTTTAGCGGGGAGGGGGGGGCAGAGTAAAGTAGTTAAATCATCTAGAATTTTGGGACAAATAATTAAGTGTTTAATAAACTAATAGGCAGTGTAATTAAATCAGAAGGACATCCTATTGGGTTTTTAAAAATCCTATTAACATGATCAAAGTTTTAACCTTTTTAAAACTTAGTTCATTTCTTAATACTAGGCTGTTTTTTGAAGGGAAAGAAATGTCTTGAAGGCTCCCTACAACATCTACTGCAAAGATCGTTTAAGGCTGATCAAGAATTGATGAAGTAACATGTCCCAGATTCCACGACACCCCTTTTCCAACCACCAAGTTTCATTTACTCTCCCTGAGAAACCCCAAACCTCAACAGGACTGCATTTACAGGACAGACGATGTCTGTGCTACTTAGGAATCACTTATTGTAGCACAGTGAATAGGCAACAGAAAGTGGAATAATAAACAATATTAAAATTAGAACAAAAAAAATAGCGATGCATTATTCAGCACCAAGATAAGCTGATGTTCAGATCAGATAGAAGGTCACTGTCCCTTGGTAATCCTCCTCTCACACTGGGTCAGTACCAGTTCTTTATAATGAAGCGATTTGCATCCGGCTAGGGAAAGGGGGCACATCATCTGTTTTCAGCATAAGCACTCTGTGCTGGTTTGATCCCTCTCAGTGTGCCAGGTGATGATTAACCAGGCTGCCTCCCCACATGCACATTCAGAGTTGCCGTTTTCTGGGAATTTCCCTCACCAAGGAGACCACAAAGGTATCTCCCACGTGGCTCCAAAAAGCATGACCCTTCCACTGTGCCAATGCAAATAGTTCAGGAATTTACTTCCTCTTATCTGACCTCTCACATTCTGCTGTGCCCTCACTTGACTCGGAGTAGGAGCCCTAATCAGAGTTAACAGCCCGTCCTGACCTGGGGGTGTTGACACTGCTAAGCAGAGGTGGGAACCGGGGAGATACAATCTTCCTGGCTGGCTGGCTGCTCAAGGAGTTTTCAATCAGTTTCCTGACATACCCCAGGTGTACAATAGTTCCTCCCAGCTCTGATTGATTGCGTGCCATGCATTTGTTTGTAGCTCTCTGGGCCCTAGTTTGTAACACTGCTAACTGGAATGATTACAGCGATCAGTGCCAGTCTTTGTGACTTTAATAGTTAGATTTACTTTAAGAATGGAAGTAAGTTATTTCTCCTCAAGGGTGCTCAGATAGGTGTTTTTTTCTTTTCTTTTTTTTGAAAAAAAAAATTATAGAACTACAGAAGTGTTGCTCTATTGCATGATATCCTCGGTGAATTTTAATATTACAGCTCATGAGTGCCACCCTAAAAATAGCAATAGTTGTGGGAATTCCCCAAAGAAGTTGATATTGTATGACCAGTCTCATGTCTTTGGAAATATTTTCCCCTTCTCTTTCCTCCTACAGGAGCAATTATGTGAATTGCTGGTCCCCCAGGCGTCATATGAGAGGTGAATCACTTCTCTCTCTCCCCCACAGAGATGATGAAGCACTTGCCAACTGCCAGCTGTATTAAACTCAGAAGTTTTGGGGAACTTGCCAGTCTGACAGTACATGTAGTATCACTTTCCCTTAATTTAAATATTGATTTAAAAGATAAGGGCAATAGATTAAGGAGAGCTTACATTTATAAACTATTATTTCTCCAGTGTACAAAGAACTCTCACATTAGCATCTTTTCCCCCCCGACTCACAATAGCCTTGTAGAAAAGTTTATTTATTTATGAACAAAATTTACATGTTGAGGCACTGAGCATGAAGGTACTAGAGGTACAGTCAACACCCTTCTAGTATTGATAGTCAAGTAGGGGAGAATGGTATTACTGAAGGAATTACACTTAAAAATAACATGGTAAACTGTGATTGAAACTGTGAAAGAAAATTGCATGTCACATCATAAAGGGAATCATATATAGGGTGGGGCAAAAGTAGGTTTACAGTTGTTTGTATGGAAAATAATTAATAAATAAAAATACATGAATAATCTGTGTTTCTCGTACTCCCACCCTATATAGCCTGGGAGGACTACTGGTATATCCAGGAAGAGAGACAAGATCCAAAGAGATTAAGTGGGGGGGAGAATGTCACCGTGGACTCACCTCATTGGTTCTTAACCAGAGTTCTCAAACATATAAAGCAATAGAGAATGTGACAGTATGATGGAGTTTTTTCTTCTGTGATATATTTTTAATTGGTGCAAATTCGTAGGAAAAAAGTAATACCAATTCATGAAATAATCTATAACGATGAGTTTATTGTAAGGAAATTACATTTTTAAGTTGTCCTTAGTAACTCAGAATGATGTGCTTGGTCAGTACTTTTATTTGGATTTTGATATGAGGGGAATTTTAAGGTATGCTGAAGTATCTTGAAGTATAGTGATACAATGTGCAAATACATTTCATGAAAATGCCATTGTAGACAGTTTTCGGTAGTACTGTATGTGTATTTAGACCAACTTCAAAACACACACTGTACATTACTGTGGAGATGCAAGTATAACTGAGAATTTAAAATTGTCTCACAGTAGAAGACCCATCATCTATGCAGTTCCATGGTTGTTTTCCTGATATTGGCAGCCAAGATGTGGTTGTGTGTGTGTTTATTTTGAAATATATATATATATTTTTGTATGAAACAGAAAGGCTAATGAGCAAGAGTATAGGAAACTGACAGAGTGCTTGCTACTGGCTCTGTGGATCTGGAAAAGATTATTTCTCCCTTTGATTCCCCATCTGTACAAGTATTAATCATTGATTATTACAGTGGCTAAATGACAGATGCATAACAAAACTCAGTTTATCCTCCATCTCAGTGATATAAAGGTCAAAGGAGCTGGCATTTCCCCACAAAATATTAGTTTTAGAGTAATCCATTATGAATTTAGCATTCATTAATTTATCTAAGCTATTTTTCACCAAGTCATTAACCGAACTACTTTGGAATAATGAATAGCACAAAATCATTACCAGGTGTGGCTTGGATTTTAAGAATAAAGTTGGGTGCAAAGATGGACACGAAGATATTGGGGAGGGCTGGATGAGGAAGACATAGGGCCCCTGATCAAGGTCTTTGCTCTACTCTCAAAAATCCTTAGGGCTTAAGGAAGCAGTTGTGATTGATCCAATCCCTTACCACTGTCCCAAGAGAGAACAGGCTTCTATAGACATAAGATTGGAGACTTTGGAGGGTATTCTTATGAAGAGCTAGTTCATAAGGGTCACACTCATTTTCTCCCACAGATTTCCTGTTCACCTAATATGAGCCCTATCTCAGTTATTGGATATGCCTTTTGTATATGTTGACTGATTATACTTTTTTAAAAAATATATTTTATTGATTTTTTACAGAGAGGAAGGGAGAGAGATAGAGAGTTAGAAACATCGATGAGAGAGAAACATCGATCAACTGCCTCCTGCACATCTCCTACTGGGGATGTGCCCACAACCCAGGTACATGCCCTTGACTGGAATCGAACCCGGGACCTTTCAGTCCGCAGGCTGACGCTCTATCCACTGAGCCAAACCGGTTTCGGCAGATTATACTTTTTACTAAAACCAAAAAGTCACATGTCCATCAACCTTTCCTGTCCAAAGAACAGTATCCTGAAGCCATCCTTATCTTGAATGCTAACCTGTTGGAATTTTTTTAAGTGCTCACTTCATCGCTCATGAGCAAACTGCCACTGTCTAAAGCAGGGGTGGGGAACATCCGGCCCATGGGCCATATAAGGCCCTTGAAATCATTTAATCTGGTCCTGCTAAGTTAATTAAATGTTTAACCAATATGGCAGGCTAATTTTTAAGTTGATAATTTTGTATGGCTTGTGAATGATGTTATAAACATTGAAATGGCCCTTGGCAGAAAAAAGGTTCCTCACCCCTGGTAAAGCTTTGTGAAAGGTGTGTATAGAGTTGAACACCCTTCACAGAGACAAGGGTCATCAGGATATAGCTCCCCTCCCCAGTGGGGCAGGGGCATGGAGGCATTATGGAATTATTTAGAGAAGTGATGTGTTCTACTGTGTCCCTAATTCGGTCTGTCCAAAGGCAGGGTCTTCTGTAGGCAATTGTGGGAGATGGTGACCAGTGTGTGCAGGACCAGCCAGGCCAGGCTGCTGATGTGGTGGAGTCAGTGTGCATCTTGGATCTTGACCCTTGTATTAGGGTTACTCAGGGTCCATATATACACTATCATATACATGACACAGGAGGCACAGTGCTCCTTGTCTGGTGACTAGGCCAGACAGATAATATTTGCATGTTGTCCATAAAAAATGTTATTCTCTGAGTAGCCATCAGGAAAGCTGAAGACCATGACCACCTATTGGAATTCTAATGTCCCCTGATTTTCCTTTAATGCTGATGCTTAGCATGTTGTTCTTTTTAGCCACAGAGTTAAAACGGTATAATGAAAGGGGCATTGGGTTTAGAGCCAGAAGACAATTTTGCCGGAATTTGACTATGAGAAAATTATTTTGCCTATCTGAGTTTTTGTTTTTAATTCTAATATGGAGATTATACTATGTACCTCCTAAGACTGTCTTTATGATTAAATAAGTTAGTTTGTGCATGTGTTGAAGCAAAGTAGGCACTCTTGAGCATTTAACTGAATCTAAATATTAAGTGACCTCCCAGGATACAGTCAGACTTTCCCAGGTTGATTACTCTGTATTCTATCATCTTATGAAATTTTGTGTAATTTCCCCTTAAAATCATCATCTTAAAATAACCTTCATTAAGTAATAATTTTAAGTAACATAAGTACAAATGCTTTAAAAGTCAATCCAGAGGTGGTTTTTGGTGAAACGCTTTCTCATCTCCTTGTAACTAATTGTTTATTCCCCCAATAAAATGTAATTTAAAAAAATTTAAGGTCATAACTGTTCCATCCAGAAACTATCTAATAATTTTTATCATATTTTTTCATAATAAATAAGTAGCTGGTAGAATTTCTCTTGGTTTGTAATGGGAAACTTTGAGCTGTCAAGATTTATAGTGGTAGCCTAGCCGGCATGGCTCAGTGGTTGATCATCCTATGTATCAGGAGGTCATGGTTCAATTACTGGTCAGGGCACATGCCCAGGTTGGGGGCTCTATCCCCGGTAGGGGTGGTGCAGGAGGCAGCCGATCAATGATTCTCTCTCATCATTGATGTTTCTACTTCTCTCTCTCTTCATCTCTAAAATCAATAAAAATATATTTTAAAAAAAGATTTGTAGTAGTAGATTGTTCTTATATGAAAAATACTTATTTAAAAGTGAGACTATTCAGCAATAATTTATATATTTACAAAAAAGTTATCATCTTCAAAATAATTGCTATATAAAATTCTCTCTTGTAGTAAACAATATTGCTTTTCTATTGCTTTGGATATTTTCTACTAAAAAAAGTTTTTAACCTGCATAAAAACTTAATGTTTAATGGTTGCCTATCAGATTTATTAAAACAAACAAATAAACAGTGTTATTTTGACAAACCATCTACTGCCATTGACAATTCTTGTTATGAATTATTTTATTTATTCTAAAAGATCAAATTCAATTTCAAAAGACAAAGGTTTGCCAATATTTATAGAATCTGGAAGAATATATAAGGAAAAATGATACTAAAACAAACATTCCAAAACTATATTGAGCAATGCCATCATTAGTGAAGTAAGTGGGTAGTTTCCAAATTGGACTACCCTGAAAGTGGGCAGCACTCATGGGATTGTATGAATCATGTTCTTGTTGTTTTAAAAATAAATCACTCTAAAGTTACAGCTCATGTAATAGTTGATTTCCAATTTCAAGAAAAGAATTCAATCAATCATGTAATTGTTCATATTAGAGAACTGAGCTCCATGGAGTCCTGAGGAATCCATCAAGCATTATTCTCAGTAGTGGTCAGAGGTAGGGATAGGGCCTTTAGCACCTTCCCAATCAGATTTCGCCAAGAAGTTCCACAATATTTAGTTTTATTTATTGGGCCTCGGTAAGTAAATTTAATTATAATATAAAGTTTCATGCCTTAAAAGATTGAAAATGAATGAGTTTTATTATTATACTTTTGAAAAGTTCTAAATGTCATTGACTGCCTGAATGAAAATCTTTACAGAGATCACTTTACATTGGTTGTTTATCCTTCACATGGAAGATAAATGAGAATTATTTCATACCCTGAAATAAATACAGTGTAATAATGACACAGATGAATCTCTCTACTTATTTATTAGCATCTCAATGGGTTAAGATAGGAGAGTCAGTTCTACCTGACTTTCAATTTGACGACTAAGCACTGTTGACAGATTGGTAACCTAGTAACAAATGATGACTAAATACAAACAGTAATAATAGTTTTACATTGGCACAAAATAGGAGATCTTTTAGATGAGATTCCCTTCCCATTGTAGATGGGATATTGGCAGCTTTTCACATGGTGTTTTGGTGGGTTTTTTTGTTTGTTTTGTTTTTGGTCATCTTTGTCAGAAAATGGAGAAACATTATCTTACAGCCATTGCTCATCAACAATAAAAGCCACAATTTCTAGGGCTACCATGTGTGGAATGTTGACTGTATCTGACCCTGGTCTTTGCTCAATTCATTTGTAAGAAAACCCAACATAATGGCCATGATGGTAGTAGTGCATTAGGTGTCTATAGCAAAGAGAAAGTTAGGGTTTGTTCGTTCAGTGTTGGCGTTATTGCCCCAGAAGTTGAAAGTCACTTGGTTATCATCAGAATCCATCTTGTACCGTACAGTAACCACAGTTCAGTCTCCTCTTCCCTGTCCCTCCCAAGCCACACCCCTTTTACGGTGAACGAATCTTACTAACTCTAACATAAAAGGCATGGGGGCAATAAGGCTCATGTATCTTAACCAGTTGTCAGTGGCTTAGACATTATTGTAGCTCAGGGGAAAGAATGAAGAGAGGGAGAAAAATCTGGGTTCAAATCCCATCCATGTATTTTGTAGAGTTAGTGTGAAAGTAAATACTTGAAGTACAGACAAAAATAAATGACTGCTGATATTATTATTTTGTTAGTAAAAAAAATCCTATAAAACCCTCAGGGGGATGACACAATATATATGAAATATCTAAATCCATGGGGCAGTATTTGTATGCATCTGCTTTTAAACAAGCTGTTTTAATGTCTCGCTGACACAGCCTATGATCCCCAGCAGTTGTTCTAGTTAGCAGAAACGCTTATATTTTTCTATTTTTAGTACTGTTTTTTCTTTCTCCTTTTGAAGTGTCTATTTTCCTACTTCTGACTTGTATGGAGATTCCCTTTAGAGGAATGAGTAGGGGATAATGGAGATGATGAAGGGCCAATCCAGAATAATCTGTCTTAACAATATTTTTAGCCCCCTTTTTGCCCAAACCAAGAGATTATGTAACAAATCTGTTTATGAAAACTTAGTTGATAGCCGCCTTCTCCCTAATTTGACAATTTCCTTATTCTAAATTTATTGTACTATCATCAACTAACGTAAACAGTTCTGAAACTACAATGTTATCTTAACTGGCTTTATTTAATGCAAACATAAATTCATTTGTAAATAAATTATATCTCCTCCTATACCCAATTTCAATTTGGTCTTATAAAAGATCAACAATATGAGACACATTTTTAATATCCTGTGTTTATCAGATGTTCTGAAGAATCAACTCGTTGCTGAAATTTAAAAAACACACACGACATTCCATCACCTTAAGTTGGTGGTTTCCTTTCCCTACCCTGCGATGCTTCAATTCTAAGGCTGATTTTTTAAGTTCCATTTGGACACTATGTTAACCCTCAGGCCACAGAGTGTTGGCAAACAGTTGATTTCATTTTTCCCATTGGCATAGCTGCCGTTCACAGCAGTGCTCTCCGCGTTTTCTTTTGTTTAAATTGGCTGTGGTGTTTCTTGCTTAAGGCATTTACCAGAATGTGGCCATACCTGGGATTGAGCTACACTCAGGATAAAGAACTGGGAGTGGGGAGGCTATAAACTGACCACTGGGTGGGTAACATCATTCTTGCAACTATTCAGAAAATACATGCACACCATGAGCCCTGACATTCAGAGTTGGAAAATGAACTGAACATATGGTAAAGTTAAAAATTAATATTAATAAATGGAAAAGCTATTTCCCCAGTAGTCATTTTCAGATTGTCCTCTAGTGGGATGATTTATTTGACTCTCTAATTTACTTGAAATGGGCAACAGGTTAAAATTGTAAAGAATACTCAATGCAGCAGCAAGAAAGTAATGACTGTTTTATCTAAGAAGTATATTAATTCAAATTCTTGTTCAAGGAAATTTACACAGTTTGCTAAAGAAAACTTTATTCCCCTCTATTCTGAGTCTCAGGTTAGATAGCATATAAGAAAAATGCTTAGTAATGTAAGGTAGGCATTGTTATCATTTACTTATGCCTCTATTTGCACATTTATTTATTAGATTGAAATGAACTTGAGATGGAAAGAGAAATGGACCCAAGGTAAACAAAGACAATTCTTTGTGTACCTAAAAGAGTTTTATAAGCCCTGACTGGTTTGGCTCAGTGGATACAGCGTCGGCCTGTGGACTGAAGGGTCCCAGGTTCAATTCCGGTCAAGGGCATGTACCTTGGTTTCAGGCACATCCCCACTAGTGGGTGTTCAGGAGGCAGCTGATCATTGTTTCTCTCTCATCGATGTTTCTAACTCTCTATCCTCTCCCTTCCTCTCTGTAAAAAATCAATAAAATATATTTAAAAAGAGTTTTATAAAAGATTGTGTCAAATACAGCACTTGTAAACTTAACAATAAATTCTATAACTAGACCAGTTTAGTCTCCTTTTGTATCAATTTTTTTCCTTTTGTATCTAGATGACATCTCATAATGACATGCATCTGAAAGAGATGATGGAATCATTGATCTAGTAGTTATTGAGATAGATAATTTCAACCTTCACTGAATCCGTCATACCTGTCCCTCTCTCCCCTACTTTTCACTTATCTCCTTTTATATCATTATAAACATATATTTCGATCAAGGTAGATAATTGTCATTTCATAAAATTTTTCTTGTTATCCTAGGGTTTTCTATTTGATAATCTACTGACTAGTAACTGAAGCTGATCGATTGATATGGCAATAAAAGTGCAAAAGCAAGCAAACTCTGCTCGTTGTTCATGAAAGAGAGTTGTGTAAATATAACACTGATAGTAAATACTGGCCATAAACTTAATAATCACAACAAATGTGATTATTTTCACTTAATGAGCTAGGCCAGCAATACTCAAAGTGTGGTCCATTGGCCCCATGTGGTCTCCAAGATTCTTTTAGGGGATCTGCAAGGTCAAAACTATCTTCATAATAATATTAAGAATGATGTTCATTATTCACTGTCATTCTCCTCCAACTGTACAGTGGAGTTTCCCAGAGGCTACATGAGATTTAATGGCATCATCTTTCTGATGCTAATATGTGTGCATGTGGACTATTGTATTTATAATTTTGTTTCTATTTGGGTACAGTAAATAAACATCAATAAAGATAGCTCACAACAAATCGCTTTGTGGGTACTCAATAATTTAAAATGTGTAAAGGGAGTCTGAAATAAAATACTTTGAGAACCTCTGTGCTAGGCAACGTGTAAAAAAAAAAGTGAGATGTAGATATTACCTAGGTTTCTTCATAGTGTTTTTCAATATGGTAGCTGAGAGAGGAAGAAATCTTCCTAAATCTATCATTTCTAGCCATTCGTGCAGTTTAATCCTCATAATTTAGGTTTGACTGCTGTCATTTTAGAGCTATTTGTATTCAGTGCTTTAGAATCAGGGATCTATAGAAACCCAAGTGCTGGCCTTGTGATGGGTTAAGCCGAATTTGTATCTGTCAAGAACTGTGTGTAAGCAGGATGCTCACATTTCCATTTATGGGAGTATACTACTTGGTAGTGGTGGTATTTGGCCTGTTAGAGGTTGTGAGATAAATACCTACTCCTTTAGTGTACACTCTGATAGAAAACCAGCAGAGGAATCCAGGAAATATGTAAGTTACCACTTAGTAATGTATATTTATATAACATGGTTATGGAATTAAAAACTGGTGATTTCAGAAGAAAGGATAAAAATACAAAACCCAGATAGCGGGTTTACAGTTTTTTGTTGATAAACATTAGAGTTTTTATCAATTTTATAAATGTAACTTAAATATTTCATTTAATGACTCAGTTATATCTTTTTTTCAATAAGCATTTAATAGAGTTTTAGTATATATACTAAGCATTTAAAATTTTTTATTTTATTTATTTATTTATTTATTTAAAATATATTTTTATTGATATTTTACAGAGAGGAAGGGAGAAGGATAGAGAGTTAGAAACATCGACGAGAGAGAAACATCGACCAGCTGCCTCCTGCACACCTCCTACTGGGGATGTGCCTGCAACCAAGGTACATGCCCTTGACCGGTATCGAACCTGGGACCCTTGAGTCCGCAGGCCGAAGCTCTATCCACCGAGCCAAACCGGTTTTGGCTCATTTAAAATTTTTTTATTGTTGATACTATAACAGATGTCTTCCATTCCGCTCCCCCTTTGCCTACTTCTACCCAGTCCCTGCTACCCCTCCCCTGGTCTTCATCACTCTGTTGTCTGTGTTATGCTAATTACTTTGAATACACAGATAAATAATATCTAACCCCTCAGAGAGCTCACAATTTACCCAAATGCTAAGTGATGTAGAAGCAGAGAGGAGAGTATTATTCTGTTCAACATCGCTGCAGAAAGTTTCACAGATACGTGTGGAATATATGTGGCATATGCTATTCAGGTGTAAGGAACAGCATGCATGAAGACAGATGTGTTAAAATTCTTTGTATGTTCATGGGCCAGCAAGAACCTATATGATTAGGTAATATGAGTAATGAAAGAAAATAGGCTAGAATTTTAGGTTGGGATCAGAATGTGAGGAGGTTTGAGGCCATATTAAGCAGTTTGAATTTTAAGCACTCACCAGAATTGTACATCCAACGGTCTGCATGAACAGGCAAATAAAGTGATAGTAGAATAGGATTTAAGCTTCCTCCTTTTGTTTTGTAATTTTGTTTTGTCCTTATTACAGTGGTATGAGAACTGTTTCGTAGCCTCCCTTGTCAATCTTGAAGTCAGTGAATTCATGTTGGTAGCATCAAATTTGGCAGGGGGGAAGTATTTACACCAGGGGAATTGGAAATAGGACAAATCAGAGTTTTTTTGTTTGTTTGTTTTTTTGTCTGTTCACCAGCACACTATGGTTTTGCCATTTGATGAAAGTACAGAGGATATTTCTCTATCTTTCTAAAATTGAACAAGCCACTCAATAAGTGGCCCCTGACAACTGCAAATGTGGGAAAACTATGTGGACTGTGACGAACAGCAGTGTGAATACCCTACCCAACTTTAAAGAGGACAGTGGCCTCTCTGCTCCAGTCTAGGTAGGGAAAGGGGCCTGCTATGTCCAGACATCTCAATTTAACAACCAAAAAAGTTAGAAAGTCATATATATTGAGATAAAATCTCCTGATTTTTCAGTGTTAGAAACTAATTTTATAATAATAGTAAGTATTACCTATACACTAAATTACAATCTGCTTTTGCTGGAGGTAATAAGAAAGCATTGAAAGTTTTTAAGCAGAACCACTAGAAGATGGGTTTTTACTTAAGAAAGGCAAGTCTGGAGAATGTATAGAGGACAGATGGAAAAGAACAGAGATTAACAACAGGAACTACAGTGATGGGGATGGTGAAGACTGATTCTGTGGCATCAGTGAGAGCCATTTTGAGGTTCCAGGATGTCAAGGATATGCCTGCATAAATCAGGTAAAGGCTGTTTTCCAGCAATGGCGGACACATCTCATTCTGGAATGCTTTTTCCATTACCAACACCGTTTTTTTTAGTCAACAGTGTAAGTGAGGACCAGTTTTCTCACCTCCAGTGAAAACTCTCAGAGCAGTCACTCAAGTGGTGGCTCAGTGGATTCACCTTTATAAAGGACAGCATTAATATTGATTCTATTGCTCAGGTACATTTTGAACGAGCAGAGCAGATGCTGCTAGTGTGAAAGCTGTTACCTCAGTCAAGTTCATTGACGTATTTGTTTTTCAGATTTAAACCCGGATGTTGGCAGATGAGTTTATCTGTGCTGCATACCTGATGGCTGCATTCCAACAGAATAAAAGATATTTAAAACAAAACAAAAGTGCTTTTGAGTGCTGTGCAGTCAATGCAAATAGGGCATTGGCAAGGATTTCTGCAGAAAGCTGCCCAAATTCCCCCCCATTTCTTACTTCCTTACTGGTTTGGGTAAATAAAATGTTTATGATTTGGTAATAAATAAGCCCTTTCATATAACCACAAGGTGTGGGAATCTTCAGGAGAACCAGGTCTTAGACACGGCCCTTCAAAGGGATTGTGTCACTTGAATTTCCTCCTCAGGTTGTTCTCAGTCTCCAAGAAATCTAGATTAAGTATTTGATTGGAATGCCACAGTCAAGGATATATGCGGTCTTCTGTTGAATTTTCCCTTTGGGAAAGTTTCCAGATTGTGTCCTTGCAAAGAAAATCTCCATAATGAAAAATCATGTGATGCTTCATTTTCAAATTCATAATGACTGGGTTCTGTGGACTCCATGATCAATTTGATTATATATCTGATCTCTGAGGAGGTGAGATGGGTTGGAAATGGAGTTCCATCATATGGCCATTGATTTAATCAGTCATGCTTGCGTACTGCCCCACCAAGACCTCGTCCTCCCATCCCTCTGACACTCACCACATTGTTGTCTGTGTCCCTGGGCTATGCACATATGTTCTTTGACCATTCTCTTCACCTTCTTTCATCCTGTCCATCCCACCCACCTCCCCTCTGACATCTATCAGTCTATACCCGTGGTCGGCAAACTGCGGATCGAGAGCCACATGAGGCTCTTTGGCCCCTTGAGTGTGGCTCTTCCTAAGCCTTAGGAGTACCCTAATTAAGTTAATAACAATGTACCTACCTATATAGTTTGAGTTTAAAAAATTTGGCTCTCAAAAGAAATTTCAATCGTTGTACTGTTGATATTTGTCTCTGTTGACTAATGAGTTTGCCAACCACTTGTCTATACCATGTATCCATGACTCTGGTTTTATTTTGTTCATCAGTTTATTTTGTTCATCAGATTCCACATATAAGCGAGATCATATGTTGTTGTCTTTTCTCTGACTGTCTTATTTCACTTAGCGTTATAATCTCCAGGTCCATCCATTAATTGTGAAAAAAGAGAAAAAAATGGCAGGTTCATTCACCATTTCTAATCTTCCTCCTAATTACAATTATTCTCTGACCTGGTGTTAACTCTTTCTCAGCTGAACACGAGTAGCATTATACCAACTGCAGGACTTCTCATGAGTCTCTGGTCCCCAGCTTCTCCCAGCCTTTCAGACTCTCAGGCACTATTTCCTTGCCTGAATGTTGTGCTGTGTAAAATGGAGACAACATAGTAACTACCTTATGCTGCCATGGTGAGAATTAACTAAGAAAATGCATGTAAAATACTTAGCAAAGTGTCCAGTACATAGAAAATACCTATAAATGTTGACTATTATTACTCTTGTTACTGTTGTTATTATTGTTAATGTTATTATTACCCTGGACAATAATGTTCAAAGCAGATGTCAGATAATTTAGTGAAAGCCCTAGGGAAATTGAACCTTTGGCACCTTAGCTGCATTATTTGATAATCTTTATCTTTTGCCCTAATCTCTTCCTGACTTCCTACTATCTGGGTTTCTTGGTGCTTGCAACTTCTTTATTCTGTTGACAGATTGGGGGAATCTAATATGATATCCTGGCCATTCCCTTAGGCAGTATTCTCTATCTGGAGCCCTCAAGGCTGGAGCCTTTTCTTCTAATGCCCCTCATCTGATAGTAGACCTACTCACCATTTGACAACAGCACGGCCTGCACCTAAGTGTGAGTCTCATTTTTTACTATAACCTACCCTCATCTCCTGATATTTTACTAAGGGTCATCTCCTTTATGTAAACATCATCTGTGATTGCGTATGTAAATCTCTGACTGCTTCCGCCCTGGTATTTCCCCTGCACTCCTGCTATACCTCTCCCCACAAGCACCTGGTAGCCCTTCCTTCAACCCAGCACATTCCTGTGGATGATGTTGACTTCTACCTCTGATTTTACTAAGATGGAAAGATAGCCTGCCTCTTTGGGTTTGTATTATTGTCCTCTTTTGGCTAATTCTCAGATTAGAGATGCTCTTTTCCACCCCAAGTGAGCATAGGTCAATATAATTTTGGCACAAACCACACAGAGGTAGCATCAGATGCCACAGGTTGAAGGGCTCAGTCCCCCACAAAACTACCCTCCTCAGATGCCAGCTGTAACCCTGGCATCTGCTTTGATCACTCCCACTTCTGGCTCACTGGCTATAAATGCAGGGTTTTTTCATGATCCTATCAGGGTTGACAACTCTAGACTCAAAGGATGTATTGAAAGCACTACATTCATGATTGCAGTTTTGTTACAAAGAATACACATAGGGGCAAGGTCTAGAGCTTCCATAATCTCTCTCTGTGGAATCAGTGTGTTACTTTCCCAGCACATCAATGAGTTCACTAACCAGAAAGGTCTTCTGAGTCTCACAGTCCAGAGTTTTTGTTGGGCTTGTATTACTTAGACAAGATTGATTGAATCAATGGCCATATGATGGAACTCCATTTCCAGCCCATCTCACCTCCACAGAGATCAGAGATCAGTGGGGCCCAAGTTCCAACCTCTAATCACTTGGTTGGTCTTTCTGGTGAGCAGCCCCCACCATGAGTCACCTCATTAGCATAACAAAGACACTCTAATCACTCAGTATATTCCAAGGATTTTGAAGTTCTGTGCCAAGAACCAGGGACAAAGACCAGATGTATCCTTTATTATACCAAAGAGAACATTTAAATTTTAACATTCATTGTGATTTCTGCCTAAGTTAAAATACGGAACCAGTCTCCCATTATGGAGCTCAAGCAATACCTTGACTCTCTTTTAAATTTAGGTGAGTTTCCAGCCCCAAAATGTTTATCTTTAACTGTCTCCTGTACTCAAGATTGTTAAGTTCAATTTTCCAGGAAACTGACCATCAGTCCCCAAATACTTGTTCACGGGTTCTTCTAATAGGAATATTAGATTCTCCTGGGAATCAGGCACCTGGTGGTGGACTATTTAGATAACTCATGATTCCTCAGACACATGCAGATTAGGGTCCTTTTGGGGGAACATAGCTCCATGGGCAGGACTTCCATTTTTATCGGCCTCTTCAATTCCTCTTATCCTAAGCCATCAGGCAGAGCTTCTGGGTAGGACACTGTTGTTTAAAGCTGTGGATAGGCCACTAGAACATGCCTGTCAGAGATATCTGACTCTAATCTCAGGGGTTTGTTTATATGGAATGCTATATACCAATGTGTTCATTGGGTTACACTATCACAGGGTTAATAGACATTCTTTGACCACCCTTCAAAGTGTATGGTGTCTTATTTCCCCACAGACATAGGAAAAATAAATCTATTTGCAATTTCTAACATCATCTGCTTATTTCACTAACAACCCCAACCCCCCAAAACTGGCCACCTTTCTAGAAAATTAGCATCCAAAAGAAATTTTGATATCTTTGGAATTTGGGATTTAGTTAAGGTTCTTTTTATTCATTTATACCAATTCATATCTAGTGACATGTCTGAATTTTACAAGAACATTAGATGCCACTTGCTCAATAAACGATTTTCTGTAACTATAGAAGACTCGGTAGCCTCATGTGTCTGAACACTTAGCTTTGGAAACACTTGGTTTATTTTGACCTTCCACAAAATCAGATTGACGTATGGATGCTTAATCAAATATTTAACGCAAGCATAAATAACAGAGATTTTTACATGTGTAACATCCATAAACTTCCAGACTTGTTTTTCAAGTTTCTTATACTTGAACATCTCATAAAGGTCATTTTAGGACATGCTTTAGGTCTTAACACTTCAGCCTCATTCTTGAAATGGTTTTGGGAAATCATACAAAAGCCATTATAGAACTCTGTGGTGATGTCCGCAGATGTTTTATATATCTGCATAATTCTATTATATATTGGTATAACTTTAGAGTTAAGTAGATTTACCCTGCGACAGTTCAGAAACATTTGTGCAATTCTTTTCTTTCTTTCTGTTTTTATTTCTTCTTGATTTTTAAAAGACAAGAAATTTGAGTGGAAAACAAACAAACAAACAAATAAACAAGCACTGGATTTTTCAATCCTGAGGCCATAGTTGTATAACAACAAGAAAAAAATGAGGACATAAAAATATTTGGAATGTACACTTAAAAAATTCCTGTAGTGTCTACATCACAGAACTACAAAATCTTAGCGTTGAGTCTCCTGGGCATTTCACTAAATACAGAAATGTCTTCTGCAACAAGGTCAAACCAATCTCAAACTTCTATTTGCCTCTGATAAGATGGATATCAATTAAACAAATCAGCAGTTTTTGTATCTCTTTTAGGGCAGAAATTTATTATTAATTTCAGATTTGCTTCCTTAATGAGCCTCTTGTTTATAGACTAGAATATTTTCATTAATGCATTTTTTTTTACAATAACTACTTTTGGTTAGGAAAAGGGTCTTGTTCTATTTGTGTTTTTTGTTTGTTTGTTTTTGCATTTAAAGTGGCTGCCCTCACCAAATCTGGCCATGATGAGTTTTGAAACTAAAGTTTTAAAGACAAGTGATACCTTAAATCACTCACTGTATATCCCTATGTAGAAAGAATCAACTATGCACAAAAATTTAAAATCTGACATTTTGGGGATATAATATGAATTAAAAATAAAGGCAATACACACATCTACTGTTAAGAACAGAGTAAGACTTATTAAAATATATATGGTTTAATAAATGCTAGTAAATATATACATTTAAGAAATGCTAGCAAAAAGTATTACATATGTAGGGTAGACATATCAAATCTTAAAATATGAACATAGAGATTTGGAAACTTCTGTACACTGATGTGTATCAGTGTAGCTTAAAATTATAGAGAAATGAAAGCACTCCCCCAAAACACATTAGTTTAATTTTACTCTGTTTCATTTCATATACAATTATTTTATTTTATTATGTGCTTAGGTGCTGTGGAAATTGAAATATAACTCCAAGGATAGAAACTAGTAGTTACTTATTATCTATTCTTAACCAAGTACTGCTAGTTGCATCACAGAAATGTCTCATTATTCCCACTTCAAGCAACTGAGAACCAGTGAGATGAAATCATGTAATTGGGACACAGCCATAAGTGGGAGATATGTTTCTAACCCAGGTCTGACAGATTGCAAATCCCTCTTTGCATATTATTGTGTATGCCAATGTCTCTGATCAAAAGGGACATAAAGTCCTTTTGGTGACATTGCATCACACGTAGTTATCAGAGTTACATTCAGAGCCGTGCCAGTTTACATGGTATCGCTGAGCAGGCTAGTTCACTGAAGCGAGGACTTTTCAGTGGAGACTTTATATTTAAGTTCCAGTTACATCTCAAATTCTTTTAAAAAATCATATCCTTTTTATAATTTCTTTTTAATTAAAATTCTCATTGTACACTATTTGACACTACAGAGTTACACAAACCCATTTTGTGGTTATATTGTACTCTTCTGATTTTCTTTCCATTTGAACATGTATATGAAATGTCGTGGAACATTTTAACTACCACATGTTTTGCAGGAGAAAAGCAGTCAAATAGTAGAAGAATTGTATTTATCAAGATAACAAGGAATCCTAGACTTGCAGGCCCTTCTTAGGATGACATGGAAAGCATGGAGGATGAGAGAGAAAATTATGGAAGTTACTCCTGATCAGCAGGTCAAGTGGCAAGGTTATGTTGAAGAGAAGAAAATGAACAGAGAAGGAAGATGAGAGAATGAATTTGCCAGTATGGAGAAAAAGAGTTAGTTTTAGCTCCTACCCTAACTGGGAGCTCTAGGCAAAGGAATACATATCAAAAGATGAATGTTAGTAACCTTTGCCATGCCACGAGTGTGCAGAACATCTGTATGAGTTTGTGTTCTTCAAAGAAACAGAACCAATAGGACGTGTGTGTGCTTGCCCATATTATGGAAAATAATCTGTTTTACTAAAAATCTACTTATTTAATTGTTAATCTCATCTACAAATATCTTCACTGCCACATCTAGTCTGGTGTTTAACCAAACATCTGGGTATCATGACCTCATCAAGTTGACACATAAAATTAACCACTACATCTTTCAGATATTCTTTGAACTTGATCTCTAACAAGCACTGTTCTAGATTCAAGCAACAAGGACATGTATAAGAGAGATGAGGCCACACTTTTAAGGTGCTTACATTTTGAAAACCAGCAAACAAACAAGTTAACACATAAATAAGCCAGATATCAGATAGTGAGATGATCAATGAAGGAAACAAACAAGGCAACCTGATGGATGTTCACTTATTTGATTATGACCTGGAAGACATGCATTTCACATTCCAATCCAGTTCACTGAAGCAAAAGTGTCATTAAATTCTCTATTTTCCTCTCCTCCTGTGTGTATGTCAGTGCATATGGGTATGCATGTGCATGTGTATGTGTTTAACACATTCCAATTATGACCATTAATAGATTTTACTCCTACGTGCGTCAGCATACACCATGCTTTGTCTGGAGTGGCGGAAGGTGATATCTGAGGTGAAATCTAGGCTTGGAGGGAACCCAAACAGGTCAGTCAGAATGGCTGGAGCTTATTGACAGGAAGAGAAGGCAGATAAGGGAAGTTGGGGGCTTTGTTAAAGCCGATCACAAAGATTCACCTTTACGCTAAGGATGAGGAGAAGCAATGATATGCTCTTGAAAGGTTTTGTATAGGCAAGTGGCATCATTTGATTTAGTTTTGGAAACGATTGCTCCAGCTGCTGTGTGGAGAAGAGGTTATAGTTGGACAAAAATGAAAGCTTAGGGGCAAGTGAGAGGGTTATGGTAGGGATGACCATGGGACATGAACAAATGCAAACATTGTAGTAAATGCAATGGTTCCAAATGACAGACTTTGGGAAGAGAAAGGAAAAAAAGAAGTATTTAAGATGTTGGTTTAAATCTAGCTAATGCTAGTATCTTATTTGTCACAGTGCCAATCCAGATTAAGATATTAATGAGCTACTCTGAAGTCTTCTCTTCTATCCTCAAATCCCACGCCTCAAATCATAAAAGAGACCTAAATATCTATATATCTATATCTATATCTATTTCTATTTCTATATCTATATCTATCTATCTTGATTGCAGGGAGGAAGGAAGAGGGAGAGAAAGATAGAAACATCAATCATGAGAGAGAATCATTGATTGGCTGCCTCCCACACGCCCCCCACTGAGGATCAAGCCCGCAACCTGGGCATGTGCCCTTGATGGGAATCAAACCTGGGACCCTTCAGTCCGCAGGCCAACGCTCTATCCACCCAGCCAAACCAGCTAGGGCTAAATATCTCTTTTTAATCCTCACCTGAGGATATGTTGTTTGTTTTTAATTTTAGAAAGAGAAAAAGGGAGAGAGAGAGAAACATGAATCAGTGGTCTCCTGTACTCACCCCAACTGGGGATCGACCTGCAAACTAGGTATGAGCCCTGACTGGAAATCAAACCTGAAGCCTTTTGCTATCTGTGAGGACACTCCAACCAACCGAGCCACCCAGCCTGAGCAAGATATAAGTATCTTTTAGAAAACAAACCAAAAGTTTTAAGGATAATTCAAACTAGCAAGTGAGGGGAGATTCTTGAATGTGCAGACATTTCCTGGAATTGTCAACTTGATGACTCTTAATACTCATGATATAATGTTGCATCACTGATGATGTTTCATTGAGAAAATGGGGAAAAGTAACTTTATTTTATGTAAATAATTTTGGCGATTTTCTATTTGGGAAGTTTCATTTCTTTCTCTCTTCCTCTTTTTTTTTTTTTTTTTGCATGAGATCATTTTCTTAGTATCAGTGGAGAAAAACAAAGCCCCTTGTAAAATCATTCTTGTGTTGAAATGGTTACCCAGGAAGAAGCATTTCTGCTTATGTGATCATTACGCTAGTGTTAGATGACCAGATGTGTATGTCTGTGTTGATGCATAGGCATTGCATTGGGAAATGAGAAATTGGAGTCTTCAGCAAATACTGCAAAATTAACTTTTCTTTTTGTTTCAAAGACCAGTGTTGTAAAATGTTTGAGAAAATGTGAAATGTAAGGTTCTATAATTAATTCTTCTCCCCAGTGCACTGCCTTTCCTTTTTTATTTTAAGGTTTTAAAGTTTATTTTCAGAGGCAGAGGAAGGGAGAGGGGAGAGAGAGAGGGAGAGAGAGGGAGAGAAACAGAAATGTGAGAGTAAAACATCGGTTGGTTGCCTCCTGCACACACCCCACCAGGGAATCTAACCTACAACTCAGGCATGTGCCCTGACCAAGAAACAAACCAGCAACCTTTTGGTACATAGGATGACACCCAACCAACTGAGCCACACTGGCCAGGGGCCCACTGCATACACCCATCACTAGATTATTGAAACAGCCTCCTAGCTGGCTTCCTCAACTTTGGTGTCTCCAAATTCATTCTTTGCACTGCTGTCAAGTCTTCTAAGAAAACAGAATACTTGGTCCTTGCCTTCAGAATAAATCCCACACACCTTAGAAGAGAAGAGAACCGATGTCTATAGAGCACAAAAGGTGGGGCAGGCTTAGTCTCAAATGGTTTATGTGTATCCTTGGTTCTTCAAAATAAACCTGACCCCCTTTTCCCAACACTATTCTGCACCCCCTAACCCCCAATATCCAGTTACACAACATAATCACTTTGCGTTGACAATGACCTCTTCCCAGACCACTAGACTCAGAACTCTTGAAATAAAGGATGTTGTTTTGCATGTTTTTGTTCTGCACAATGGCTGGGAGATAGTAGAAATTCAGTAAATGAAAGAGGTTTATTCTATGTTTTATAGACTCCTCAGTGTTAAGAATGGCCCTTCTGGAAGCTGGACAAGAAGTAGTTTTTAACCCCTTGGCCCCTGCCCAATGTTCTATAAGTCTGTTCTTCCTCTTGCTTGCTGGCTATGTGAATTTGAAAGAGTTTCCTTAAATCAAGTAACTTACCCACATTTTGTGCCTTAGTTTCTGTGAAATGGGTAGCAATCATGACAAACTTGAAGAGCTGTTGCAAATATTAAGTTAGGTAGTATCTGTAAAGCATCCAGTACAGTGCCCAGCCCACAAGAATGTGGTAAATACATGATAGATAATATTGCAATTATTACTTTTTAAAAAATAAGCCAACATTCTGGTGCTTTATAAATTTATTGAGAACCTAGGCGATTCTGACACAAAGACATTCAAAACTTTCCTTAAAAAAAGTTAGAGGATAGCCGCAATTAGTATCCAGGAATGTATTCAAAGTCTGAAAAAAATTAGGTTAGGCTTTAAAAAAAATCATGGGCTTAAAACAGCAAATACTATTTTAAACTTAATCTGCAAGCAGAGTAGAGTCTACCCATTACTATTCATGGCTATTGCATTGGAAAAGCTGGAACTTTTTTTCTTTTCCAACTGATAGATTTTTCTAAATTTATATGTAAGGTTGCCTCTGAGATCACATTATTTTAATGGTTGTCATTATTATTATCCATTTAAATGCAGAGGAATTTAGTTTGAAGGGAAACTATAACCTTTCTTTATTTTAATTCACATTCTGTACAGGAAAACCATGACTTCCAGGTTCAAAGGAGAAAGCCTTTTAAAGGGCTTGTAAAAGGCCTCATAGGCTTCTTGGACATCAAATAGCTCAGCAAAACAGCATTATGATGATTTAAATGTAAATGAATTAGAAACATATGGATCACATTCCCTCGGAAATACACATGGGCTTAGAAATAAAGGGGAAACTGCCTGACAGAACACACTGCACTTCGCTTAGCACAAAACGTTGAAGAATGGGTTGAGTTTTTGGCCAAATCCTGAAGGCCACGGGTCTGTCCTATGGGTATTTGCACAAACCCTGTGTGTCTTGAGGTTCCTTGGCTTTGAGAGTTATGTTACCTGTCAAGGCCATGGCTCCTGTCCCTTCTGCTTACCATGCGCATGAGTGTGCCGTTATTAAAGAGAGACCAATTTCGGGGAATGGAAGGAATGGGGTGCAGGGGGAGGACGTTGTTGAATTTCTCTCTATTTCTTCTCTATTTCTCCCTTTTTTTCTCCAGCTCTTTCTCTTTGCTTTTTTTTCATTCTTCATTTCTTCTTTATTTTGCTATCTCTTTTTTCTTTATCCCCACATTTCTCGAGCAGAAGAATAAATGAAAACAGCATGCACTTAAGGGAAAGTTTGTAGGATGGCGAATGGGTAAATTATATGTTTTTCTTAATCATGCATTTTCTTCAGGATCACTCGCTGTAAGTTCCATCAGAGAACAGAAAAGTTGCAAAGCTTTCCTCAGTGGGTCGCTTAGCCTTGCCATGGCAAAAGGGGAAATACTGGGGCTCATTTTGTTGGGTTTTAAGCATTTTTAGGTTTCTTGAAAGGAGAGTCACTCCGATTCAGCTGGTTTTAAAAAGCAATTTATCATTATTAATATTGATTCTCAGATGAATTAATTTCTCTGAAACGCTTTGGCACTCGAACTATCAGAGACCCAGGCTAATTCACTGCTGCCCAGCCTGGGTGAAAGCAGGTGGCACAGTAACACGATCCGGCTTTTGTGTGCGCCTTGCAAAATATACTGCCTCTTGATAAGCAGCCACAGAATTGATAGTTAAATCTATCCGCATGGATTTGCTTCCCATATGGAACTAATTGCCTCTGGAATCGCTAAGCCAAAAGATCTCTACAATTTCAAAAGCTTCTCTTATCTTTCCTCTCGTATGGCTGTTGACAGGAGCGAAACACATCTATCCTCATTTATTATATTGGTCTCATCAAGTGAGGACGTGTTGATGGGGGACTGTTACAGAACCAGATGGTCCAAGTTGGTCTTTTATGTTTCAAGCATTTCCTCTCGTTGGTCTTAAAAGTCCAAACAAAGGCTGTCCTGCGCTTGGGCTGATTCCCTAGAATCTCTCCTGTTAAAGGCCCCGTGCAGCAGCCCCTGGCTGGTACCTGCGGACCTCAGCATTGAGTGTCTGTGTCCTTTAACCCTCTCCTAAGTCCTCACTCACTTTATCTCTGTTAGAGCTATTGGGGGCTGACTGCGGGATAATGGGCTTTCCTGACCGTCTGGACCCTGACAACACGTCCTTTTCTCTTGCTTCTCAATTTGCCACCACAGTACTACCTCCCCTTCTTTCCCAAAATGCATAGGCCGGAGACCTTGACAACGAATTCTAAATCTTGACAGCGCGCAATGTTTTACTCTCATGTTGACTGTGGTTTCGAAGGGCAGGGCTTGACCTCTGATTTCTACTCTAAGCCACGGAGGAAAAATTAGTGTAGAGATAAATAGGTGGTTGTCATCACCATCATTCTCATTGTCTTGTCATCTTAGTTCACGTTTCTGGAACATGTTGCTGAGCACGGCAGAAACACTTTAGATGTTTCGACTTAATTAGTCCTCTCAACCGCCTTAAGGAAGTGAGTAACGTTATCATCCCATATACTATAGAGCAGTGGTTCTCAACCTTGGCTGCACATTAGAATCACCTGGGAATCTTTTTAAAATCCTGATTTCTGGGCCTCATCCTCCGGAAATTCTGTTTCTTTGTTATGGGGTGGGGCCACAACATTAGTAACAAAGAAACAGAATTTCCGGAGGATGAGGCCCAGAAGTTAGGATTTTAAAAAGATTCCCAGGTGATTCTAATGTGCAGCCAAGGTTGAGAACCACTGCTATAGAGGCACAGGGAGACTAACTGTATGGCAGAATCTGTAAATTGAGACCAAGATTACCAAATTTTATATAGTTTAAAGGGTGGGAATTATACAATGTAACAGGCTTTCCCCTACACCTGTGTCCTCAGCATCTTCCTCTTCCCCTAGTCCCCAGAATAGGTGGAAAAACTTTCAGGAAGAGAGTTTCACCCACAGGAGCCTGAAATCCTGGCTATGGAAAATGCTGTTTGGGGATGGGGATGGGGAAGACACTATCTCTGGCACCCCTCTGGCTGTAATGCTTTGGGAAAATGACTTACACTCTTTATGCTGCAGTTTTCTCATCTGTGAAATGGACATAACAGAATACCTTCATCTTAGGGTTGTTAGGAAGACTTAATTATGTGATTATTAGAAGACTGTTATAATACAAAAATAAAGTCAGCCATATCAAGATATTATTATGCCACCAAGAAATGCCCTCAAATGCTAGGCTATACATTGATTGTTTTTCTTTGAGAAAGAAATAGGGTAATGGATCACTCTAGAACAGCGGTTCTCAACCTGTGGGTCACGACCCCTTTGGGGGTCAAATGACCCTTTCACAGTGGTTGCCTAAGACCATCGGAAAACACATATATAATTACATATTGTTTTTGTGATTAATCACTATGCTTTAATTATGTTCAATTTGTAACAGTGAAATTGGGGGTCACCACAACATGAGGAACTGTATTAAAGGGTCGCGGCATTAGGAAGGTTGAGAACCACTGCTCTAGAATGTACATTTAGTTGCCAAACAAATATTTCAACCTTAGTAGCCCACCTCATACTTGATGCACCCAAACCAATTGTGTTTCCATCAAACCTACCAGTTCTGGTTTTGCTCTCTTGGTTGGTGGCACCAGCATATTCTAACATAGTGGTCAAAGTGAGAAATCTTGAGGTTGACTTTCATTTATCTCACTAGATCAGTCATCAGATCTTTATTCTACATCCAGTATAACTTTCAAATGCATCCCCTTCACCAATGGCCATCACTCTGAGATCATTTCAGTAGCAATCAAGCAGTCTTTTCTATTACCTTTCTCCCCTCCATTCCATTCAAAGTGCAGCCAGAGCATTTAAATATATCTACAGAACACCAATAATGTTATTCTCATGAACGGCTCTACATTTCTAGAAAATGAATCTTAATCCCCTTGATATGTACAATATTTCTATTTGACTTCTCTTAATAACACCATGCATATTCTCATGGCACTAGGCCAACAATTATAGTTTCTCTTCTATATGAGACATCTTTCTGAGAGGAGACTGAATCGCTTAAAGTTTCAGGCCCTTAACTCTCTCAACCACCCACTCTGAAATAATTATAATAGCTCAGAGCAAATATTGTTGTGAGAATAAAGTGAGAACTCTGTCTAAAGCACTCAGCACACTGTTCGATCTTGCTGTGTGAACTTGGCAATTTATTTAACTTCTCTGTGTCTTATTGCCACTTTTATAAAGTAAGAATAGTACCTACAGTGTAGAAATAGCATGAGGATTGGATTAACCAGTATGTGCAAAATACTCAGGACAATGTTAATGATTCCTGTCTTATTTTTCTTATTATTTCTTTAATTCAGTTATAATATGCCATTGATGCTAATTTGTATTAAAGACTGAGAAGGATTTAAGGGGGATTTATTATAGTTTATAATGTACATTTTAGACGTTCTGAAAATACTGCATTAGAACAGCATATTAAGTCAGAGCCCAAATGTCATCACTTTATGAAGATGTTGCCCATGCTCTCTGTCTTCCCATAGACTCTCCTATTCTTACTTCATGCTTCCTTAGCAGTTTGCCCATATTTTGATTGTAGCACTTTGCTATGCAATACAAAAATCATCTGTGTCTTCCACTAGAATGCGTGCCTTGTTCACTTTTTATTTCTTCTCAACCCCTGTTATACTCCCCACCAACCCCTGATGCCACCTCTGTGCCTGGCAACCAGCAGGCATTCAATCAACGTTGACTAAATACACTCTGAATTGAGTAATGTGCCATTGTCCCACCTTCGTGGCTGCCTTCACAAATACCTAGGGTTTAATTTGGGTCTGTGGCCATGTTGGATGAGCTTCAGAGACCAGAGTGTTGTCACAGCAGCAGGGACTCCAGAAAATTGGCTCCTAGAACATTTTGACAAGAAAAATGTCTGCATTTCAAGATACCTGAGGGCTTATTCCTGTTTTTCTCAAACACAGTCAGGCTTTCATGTGGTCTTACACTTGCTTATTGATAGCCAGTATTTTTCGTGTTGGGCCAAATGTGGCAACACATTATTTATTTGACACTGTGGTAATCCATTCAATTGGATGGAAAAGAACACATTAGTCAAATGAAACTGATGTCTGGTAGCCATGCACACTCACCCAAATAATCTGCCTCTGGACGCTATTCATGGGCTGGTTCTCCAGCTGCTTGACACCGAGCCATATTCTCGCTCGGGGATTTATTTTCCCTGGCCCTGCTGGGATACTAAAACCAACTTTCCGATTCAGCCTCAGCCTCAGCCTCCAGCCCCTGGACAATAGCAATACTGTGTGATGACGACCGAGGACAGACTAAGAGGGATGACTGTTTTAATAGCACTTTATGACTCCTCAGGCTGGACTGGAAACATCACCACAAGGAGAAAAAAGGTATTCGCCAAAGAGAGGGGACTTCTCTGTAGTCAGAATCTGAGCTGGAATCAAAACCACAGACAGAAATAGGGCTGAGGTCCTACAGTGTAAATTCCAGGAACTGGGGAGGAAGCTTGAGGACATGGCCATTGGGCTTTCAGAAATATGCTAATTGTGTAATAGTCACAAGTAACACAGGAGAATAATAAAATAACAATAAAAATGGATGACTAAACCTGTGAGCTAATGATTTGGGGAGCAAGCCTCAAAACTAGAAAAAAAGAAAAGGAGCATTCGGCAGTATCTCATTGTTATCTATTTGTTCATGTTCTTTCTTAGTTCTCTCTCTCTCTCTCTCTCTCTCTCTCTCTCTCTCTCTCTCTCCTCTCTCTCTCTCTCTCTTTCTCTCTTCTTTTCCTTTTAGAAGAGCAAGGCCCAGTAAGTTTACATTGTATTTATGGAAGCCATGTGTGCTTCATGATATCCCTATCTCTGACTAAAATATAAAAGATTGGCATATATAATTAGAAATTCATTGATCATATTTAACTTTCCAATTGTGTGGTCAGAAAGGTCAGATCTAGTTTTGAGTCTTGCTTCTCAACTACAAGTAGCATCTGAAATTCATTTCTAAAGTGGCCAGTAAATGAGCAGGATCCTGGTAGAGAAAACTTCACTTCTTATGAGCCAACAAAAAATATTTAGCCAAGGGTCAGCAAGTGACTTTTTCAACCTATGTTTGGCAAGAATGTTAATATTTAGGATTTCTCACTCAGGTCAAGTCCAAGAGGATGTCCTAATGAATATGTGTGAGGTGTTCTGTCATGCCAGAGCAGGCTGCCAAAAGTTGTGTACTCATGCAAACCTAAAGGGCCTCCTGGAGGAAGCACAGTCAGACTTACCAATATTTCCTAGAACCAAGACTCTTGAACAGCGAGGACAAAGGCAGCCTGAAGCTTGGAGCTTTGAACCTTATATAGCAAGAAACTCATCTGGGGTGGAAAAGAAAATATGCTGCTGAAAGTACATATATTTCATGTCCCATGTCAAAAACAGTTAATTGGCTATTACTTCTCAGAGTTGTGTTAAGAAGGATTCAGAGGCTGTATGCAGACCCAGTGGGAAAGAGTGCCATCATCAGTAAGCAACATCTGCCAATTTGGGTATGGGTGCCTGGGTTTCATATTGCGTTAGTAGTAGAATGAAAAGAACTTTGGAATCTGACACTCTGTGATGCCACTCAGTTAGGATCTGCTCAATCTGGGAAACGCCAACTTTGGGAGAGAATGGGTTTTAAGAAACTGAAAAAACTTAGTCACCAGTATAGTAATAGTATAATAGTGTAGTACTATATAGTATGGTATGGTATGGTATGGTATGGTATGGTATGGTATGATATGGTATGATATGGTATAGTATGGTATGGTAGAAGTGGTATGGTATGATATGGTATAA
>NW_005871065.1:4678589-4956391 GCF_000147115.1 Myotis lucifugus | reverse complement strand
CACACACACATTTCTAAATGTTTCGGGGGTATTTGTACATTACCTACTAGGGAGATAAAAATATATATACAGAGATTATTATAATAAACTAGAGGCCCAGTGCATGACATTCGTGCATTGGGGAGGGGGGCGGTCCCTCAGCCCAGCCTGCGCCCTCTCGAAGTCTGGGACCCCTTGGGGATGTTGCAGAGTCGGAAGAGGCTCCCGCCACTGCCCTGCACTTGCCAGCCGTGAGCCCAGCTTCTGGCTGAGTGGCACTCCCCCTGTGGGAGCACACTGACCACCAGGGGGCAGCTCCTACGTTGAGCGTCTTCCACCTGATGGTCAGTGTGCATCATAGCGACCGGTCGTTCCGCCGTTTGGTCAATTTGCATATCAGCCTTCTATTATATAGTATGATAAGTGTCACAAAAACAGATTAATCACTGAAGGTTCTCATTTCGTTCCCAGCGACATCTCTACCTGACTTTGTATATGGGACAATGTTCCGCTTACTTGCTTGAGATTTGCCATTTTGTCACCCAAATGTTTGGTTGGTGAGTAACCTTCCAAAGTGTTCTATCTATTCATGAGCCTCCCATCCTGCATGAAGGCTGACAGAGGTGGTGAGGAACCTTCGGAATAGGTGCACTCTGAGTCGCACAAGAACTGTTCATGGCAATTTTCATGAGATTTGCAGATTTGAAACCTACAATGATCCAGCACCAGGATCTTAAAAAATCCACTGTTGTTAGACATGAAGCAAGGGGCACTTCTTACTGCTCCAAAGGAAGAACTGCATTTCTTATGCTTCTTAAAGATTTCCTAGACACATTTCTCCCTTTGCCCATTTCTTCCCGAGGCAGCACCCAAGCTACTCTGACGGCCAAGTTGGTTGATGGTCAAGGGAGAATGAGTTTGGTGCCATGAGAAGCTTCCCCTTTCTCATCTACCTTCCTTGTCACTTCCCAGGGGTGTGAGAGCTTATGAATGTGAACATCTGCAATTTCATAGGAAAGTCACTCTTATGCCCGATACATAAAATGCAGAACAAACGTTGTCTTTGCTATGATTTCTCAATGTCAACTAGAGCGAGCTGGCCGAGGAAGGAGTGTAGAGAGGAAGAGAAAATTCATACACTTGAATTTACGCTGAGAATTTAAAAACAGATTTACCTGATTCAAATAACTCTGCTAACTTGCCTTAGCTTTAGAGTTCCTGTCTTGAAAGCCGCTGAAGTCACACTGTGCTGTATCACTTTGAAAACATTAATGACCCCGTGTTTTGTGAGATTACACACTCCTGCCTACCTTTGAATTTATTTGTTTACTTTGTTGGGTTTTAATTAAAAACCATTCTTCCAAACTGCATTACCATGCTGGGAAATGCGCTTGAAAAATCACCCCTTTTCTTCTCCTCTGAACGTTATGCGAGCAAAGAAAGGACTGTTTCTTTTTGACAAACGTGTCTTGCCTCATTTTGTTTACGGTTCCCTTTTTATTTTCTGCCATCTATGGAAACTTGATGAAACATCAGGGTGATACTAGACTCCTACATGGTGTCACCAGCAATTCTAGTAGTCCTGCCCAAGAAGCAAAAGCAGGAAACAAAGAATGATCAGGACTGCTTAGTTAGGGCTAACTGAAATCCAGTTGTTTACCATTCAGGTGATCTAAAGTATTGCCTCCCCAGCTGTTCATTTCTCATCTGCCAACAAAGACCAAACTTCAAGTATTAAAAAGAATAATTGTTGAAATAGCAGTAACTTTTTAATTTTTGCCTATACAGGTAATAAGTTTTCATACATTTTAATGCGTCACTAAGGAATCTTTAAACCGAGTTTCACAGTTCATCTGCTTGCTCAACGAAGAGGCTGTGAAACACTATTTTAAAATGCCTTTCTTTCTGCGACTCCTTCATATGTTATCAATAAAATCAAACATAAAATTTAAAAATATTAGGCTATAATCTCTCCCATATAAGCACATTTTCAAGAAAGGGTTCCTGTATATTTTTTTCTTGATTTGTAGATGTTAAACTTTGATCCATCAGAGAAAGAATATACATCTCTTAACTTCAACAATAGATGTATAATAACATCCATAAATAACACTTTGAATGTTTTCTATTTTGTGTTGTAAATTCTCAAAATAATTATTTGAACTAAGTAACTTGTTCTTAGATATTAATGTCCCAGTTAAATTTTTCTTATTTAAAAAAAAATTCCACATTTACCATGCACTATATACATCCTCCGTATTTGGGTCATTTTCAAAAAAGACTCTGTTTTTATTTATAAAACATTTGTTTGTAATATTGTAATTAGAAGCATATACACTGAAGTCTTTCTTTTAAAACTCTTTCCTTTCTTAAAATCTTCCAGCACAGAGAAAACTTTCCGTCACCTCTTTCTGTTTAAACTGGACAATTTAAAGGACTCCATTTTTGATATGACTTGTATTAATTATCCCACAGAAATGTTCGTGGTGTTTTTGTTTTTTTTTTCACCAAGTAGATGGAGTTGGCTATCTTGTGTAATTCTTCACATCTCACAGTCTGTAACCTTGCAAAGAAACAACCAATGCAGTTGTCACTGAGGTGGCTTCATTTTTAGTCATCAATGGCACATCTCTTCTACAACATGTCCCACTGGTTCCATTTAGATAAAAACAATAAAGCATGGCATTGTATAAAGGAGTATATCAGTGTGTTCAACTGGTTCTCCAGTTTCACTGAATTCTGAGGCAAGTATGGGCAAAAAAAATCTATGGATTTCTTAAGGTCATTTCTATATCTGCATTTCGATGTCATTTCTAGTTTTATAGACATAAATGGAAATCTCCATTTTTCTTCCCAATCTTCCTCTCATCCTAACTTCACAGTTTCTATGGCTAGTGTCAACACTTTCAATTTCCAAGCTATAAACTGGGCGATCAGCTTTGATTTAGAAGTCTGATTCTTCCCATGGCTAGATAGTCTCCCTATACCTTTGGATTGTGTTCTCGCTTAGCTTTCGAATTCCACATACCCAGTGCTAGTCAGGCACTTACACATCAAATAAGTACCTTATCAATATATTTCTATCTACTTGCTCTGCCTTTAATTCATTTTTTTCACCCCATCCCAGTCCATTCAACCAATCAAATGTATGCAAGGCTATGTAGTTCCCCTTCCTAAAATACCACTGTCCTATTTCTCTTCTGTTGTGCAAAGCCCATTAGTAATAGTTTCAACTCCAAACACACTGGTCAGCTTCCCCTATAGACATTGTTTCATAGTCTACTTTCTTAAATAATATTAATATTATCACTAATTTTTAAAATCTATTTTGGCTGCTACAATAAAAAATACAATAAACTGGGTGGCTTATGACCAAGAAACATTTACTGCTCAGTCTTGGAGGCTGGGAAGTCCAAGATCATGACATGAGCAGATTTGGTGTCTGGTGAGGATCTGTGTTCTAGAAGTTCTTCTTTTTGCTGTAACCTCACGTGGCAGAAGGGGCAAGAGGCTTTCTAGGGCTTCTTTCATGAGGGCACTAATCCCATCATGAGAGCTCTGGCATCATGATCTAACCACTGCCCAACGCCCCCTTCCCCCCCCACACCTCTTAATATCATCACCTAGGGGGTCCGGATTTCAACATGTGAATATCAGGGGATGGAAACAATCAGACCAAAGCACTAATACTTGTAGGAAAAACTTCTGAGTCTTTTCAATAAGCCAGGTACTGAGCTAAATGCTTTAGCTCAATAATCTAATTTAATCCTTGCAACAACCAGGAAGTAGATATTATTCATGTCCATTTTTCACATAAGGATGTAGAAACTCAGGAAGATTTGAATGTAGCTCACACAAGATTACATGGCCATAGAGGTTGCATGCTTTTAGTTGCAGTATCTATCCAGGCATATCATCAGTAGTTTGGCCTTCCTAAAGTTTCTTGTACATAGTAAGAGATAAATAAATATTTGATGGTTCGATTGTTTAAGAAATTCAGTTAGATTGGCTTACCACCTGATTATCTGACTATACTGATCAACCCAGCCATGTGATGAAATCATTTGTTTATGCCAACAATGCCATGGCCTTGACATATTGTGATTTCAAATGTAATTTAAACATTTACCCAACAGAAAATTTATTTTGGGTAATAAAATTTGGGGCATAAACAGAAATTCTAAAATTCATAGTTTTATAGTAATATCAGGTTCCTTACAAGTCAATAAAAATAAAAAATATATTTAGAAAAAAGTTTTCAAAAACATCTGTGATGAGAAAGTCAAGAAATATTAAAAAATGCTTGGTAGATCAAAGAGTGATTTTCTCTGTATTGCTCTTAGACTTCCTTTAATATGTAATACACACTAAATCCAAATTATAAGTTATCAGAGATGATATCCCCCCCCCCCTACTTTACTCCAAACATACTCAGCTATTAAATCGTCATCTCTCTCTCAGTTAAAATCATGGCAAGTTATTGCTGGAAGATTCCTTATAGATTCTGAGTCCAGCCTCTTGCCCAATGGAGAAAACTTCTAGAAAATCTCCCAGCCATATTGTGACTCTCTCATACTATCATTCAACTTTTATTTGAACACCTCCAGTAACAGAAAACTTAGTACTTTTGAATTAGCCCAGTCTATTTTTAGCCATTTATAATTGTTAAAACAATTCTTTCTGATAATAAGCCTCAATCTTCTTCATAACATTACCCCATTTCCCCTTATTCTGAAGGATGATATTTTATGTTAGATTAGATAAAAAAACAAACAAACAAATCTTGATTTTTTCCAATGCAACTCCTCAAATTATTTGAGGAGAACTACTCTGTCTCTAATTCCCCCTTCTTAGCTATTCTACCCTCTGGGAAAATATGTCTACTTCTCGTAGCTGATAGTCATTTGACTTAGTTGCCAGATGTCTCACCATCCTAGTCTTTCTCCCCTGAATATTCACTTCCATCCTGAGAATACAATAAGCCAGATGTGGCCTCAGGAGGGCAGAAAACCCTGAAGCTATAACTTCTCTTGCTTTAGAAATGGTATTTCTGTCATGGCAGCCTAAATTTGCATTAGCCTTTAAAACAGTAGCTTTGTGCTCATGGCTTTTATTGAACTTGTGGTCGAAAGCCCCAGGCCTTATATTTTTTCCCTAGAAGGTTCAGTCAAGCCATCAATTTCTCATCCTGTTCTTATGTAATTGACTTTTTTTTTTTTAAACTATGGGTAGGGATTTTCCTTTCGGCTTTTTTGCCTTTTATCATGTCAGTTCCAGAATTCATGATGGGACAACAGAAGAAAAACACAAGATTCTTGGCTGCTGTAGGTACTGAAAATCTGGAATGACTCTAGTAAATTATAATAGAATTTCACTCAATAAACCCCAAACCCTATGGATATTAAAAGCATAAAGACAAGCAAACACAAGAGAAATCCCCCAAAGCCTCTTGTTGATGGGAGCTGCATTTCACCTTTAGTCATACTAAAATGGGCAGATGAGGAGAGAAAATACTTAAATCCTCAGTAATTGAGGCCTCCTACTAGAACACTGCTTTTCAATCCCTGAAACTTCATGCAGTTAGTAGGGGATGTAAGAGATAGGGACACATTTAAAATATGGAGTTTCCTGTGCTGCCCCTTCTCCAAGCCAATTAGCACATGTTCAACAGCTTTCTCTTTCCTCCATTAGCACATATATTACCTTTGGCCCCCAAACATTCAACAGCTTCCACCTACTTGTACTACCAAGGCTCTGTTTCCTAGGAACAATTCTCTCTCCACTGGAGGATGGGGATAAACAAAACAAAATAACAACAACAACAACAACAACAACAACAACAACAACACATTTCTCTTCCAAATGTCCTCATCATGAAAACAGTAGTCTTTTACCCAGCAATTATGTGAATTTCCAATCCACAACCCTTTATTCCTTCCTTATACTTCCCCTTTTTTCTGTATATGATTTTTTTTGGCTTGCTTTGCTTGTTCCTGTATGCTTCTTTGGAGGATTGCACTTGGTTGATGAGAGCTGTCCCATGAAAATGCCAAGGCTGAGACTCTCTCCCCAACTCTGCCATATCAATTTTATTAGGGGCTTGCGGGGGCCTACAGAATTCAAGCTCTCTTGCATCTGGACAAGATAACCTCTGCAGTACATTTCTTGCTCCAGAGTTCCCCCTGGGGATCAGACTCAAGTTTGGCTTCTCCTGTAACCATCTCTGCCTAGTTTCATCCCCCACCTACCCAGCTTTTCCTCCCTTCCTTATATGTTTCTGCTGAGAACACTCCCACTTAAAAATATTTGCACACAATTTCCATCTAAGACTCTGTTTCTTAGTAAAACACAATGAAACTTTTGAATCATATCACTGCTTTAGAAATTAAAAAGCAGATTTAATTTAATTCAATAAACATTTATGGAGGACAATCTAAAAGGCTGAATTTATCCCTTAGAGTAGAAGCTTCTTTAGGGTAGGAATAAGGTCTAATTGACCTTTTCCTCCCAGCAGCTAGCATTGTGCTGAGCTCAATATAGATAACAGATCATATATTCTATTATGGAGGCACTGTGATGGGCATGACGTAGCCCCAACAAAACTTAAATTTACAATTTTAGTAGGAAAAACAAGTATGCCCCGATTCATTATAAAGCAAGACTGAATGCACAAAGTGTATAAAGAGCTTTATGCAAAGCATTATGGGGGCATGGAGAATCAAAATAATAATTTTAATTAGAGGTAAGCATCTTCAGAGGAATGTGGATACAACAACAAGTTTAAATGTATGTATATTCTTTCTGGCTGCTTTCTACCTTGTTTTTTACTGGATCTGATCCAGTGGTGCTCACACTTATTATGAAAAATTTTGTTAGGAGCCTTGATTTTCACAACTTTGATATAGTGACACTATTATTTGACTTTATTATCTGCACTACTTTCTCCTTGCCCTCTTCTAAAGATCTGTATGGAATAAATTTATTTCTTTTGAGAACAAGTGTAAAGCTCTCTTGAAACAAGGCAAATGAGTAATACACTGCAGGACACTGAGAAAACATCTAACACAGTGGTTCTCAACCTTGGCTGCACATTAGAATCACCTGGGAATCTTTTTAAAATCCTAACTTCTGGGCCTCATCCTCCGGAAATTCTGTTTCTTTGTTACTAATGTTGTGGCCCCACCCCATAAACAAAGAAACAGAATTTCTGGAGGATGAGGCCCAGAAATCAGGATTTTAAAAAGATTCCCAGGTGATTCTAATGTGCAGCCAAGGTTGAGAACCACCAGATTCTCTTCCCCAGTTTCCATGGAAAGTTCATTCCAAAGAGCCTATCAATTGTACCTCCTTTCTGATCTTACCTTTGTTAAACTCTCCCAAATATCTCCGAAATTCTGGTTCTCCTTCCTCTTCCCCCTCCTTCCAACTTTTTCAATCCAGTGTTTTCAGAGCCAGTAGCTCTCCAGTACTTCTAAATCAGATAAAGCTACTAGTAATCTTCCTGGGCTCTTTCTCTTTCCCCCTGCATTCATTATATAGAACCTAGGAGAAAAATACTGAAATAAGAAATTTATAAGTTTTCTTTCTGTTTCTTCTTTCTTTGTCTCTCTACCTCTTAGTAGCTCTCATTTATCTCATTTATCTATATTCATTTTCCAGTAAATATGTATTGCAGTATTTAAACCCTATCACTCCCTTTCAGGTGGCTGGGCCTGGGCTATTGGAGAGATTTACCTTTGCAGAAGGAACAGTTGCTATTGAGCATCACCGAGTGACACAAGTAACCTTACTTACTTACTTACTTATTTATTTATTTATTTATTTATTTATTCATTCATTCATTCATTCATTCACTCATTTATTTACTTATTTATTTGTTTACTTATTTGCTCTTTATTGAAGTTTCACCATAAATGCAATCACTTAGCACTACTACTTTCTTGAATTGCTTGTTTTAGAAATTACTGTAACTTATTTTTAATTCAAAAGGAACTAAATACATCTCGAGCTAGACTTAACACCTGCCGTCAGTGCCTCAAAAGATACTACCTGCTGTCTTTTTCCGTGTAGGGTGATGACTGACACCTGATCTCAGATGTTTGTCAGGTTGTCAATGACTACAATAAAACTATCTGGTTCCCCAAGTGAGAAGACCTAAAGAAATTGTGATGGGACAGCAGCCCCTCATATTTCTGCGATGAACAGGCCTACAGAGATTTTTATGAATTTTCTGTGCCTTGCATTATTTAACCAGTCACCTAATATTCCTGTCATGTAGTAAATTCGGTAAATTACTATTTGCTGAAAATTTTCACTGCTTCATTTTATGCAGAGTCATAAGACAGTTTCCTGAGTCTGGAGTATTTCTGATTACAAGACAGAAAAATCTGGCTGTGTTTGACTTCAAGTCCATCCAGTCACATTTCTAACCTGCCAATTCCCTCCCCCCTCCCCAATTTTGTCCGTTGGTGTGTTGATCCAACCTTATGAGTCAGGAAGATAAATTAGGCAATGATGATCATTTATTTCTTATAGAGAGAAATAGTCTGATGATCCAAATGGTCTGTTTGAGGCTACTGAAGAAAGTAGACAGATATTGGAAGACAATGCAAATAATCTTCATAGCTGGAATTGCATTTGATGTTAATTGTTGTCTTATGAACCTAGAACTTATTTCTTTTCCTTATGGCTTAGAAAAAAGTTCTATGGACTGATTTTCTGTATGTTTGTTGCTTTATAGATAAATCTGCCTTAAAAAAATTGTTGTTGATTCAGACAGCTGTCCTTTGATTGGGTTAACCTAATTCTAATCTACATGCAGCCACTTTCATAGCAATGCAAAATGCACCAGGCTCTCTACTTCTGGTATTTTTTTTCTTTGTAATTCACAGAGTACATTGTTAATATGTTTGTTTTACTGTGACTGAACAACCTGGATTTACTGGTAGGGTTGCCAAATACAATGCAAGATGCCCAACTGAATTTAAATTTCAGATAAACTATGAATACATTTTAGTATAAGTATATCCCAAAAGTTAAAATAATTTCCTATACTAAAAATTATTCATGCACTATTTGAAATTCAAATTTGACTGTATCTTTATTTGTTAAATGTGACAACCCTACTTACCGAGTTATATAATTCCATGTAATTTTGTTCTTTTCAATAGATTCATTTCAATAATTATATATTTAGTTTTTATGTAGGTTTTTATACAAATAAAATAACACATTAGGGAAAATCTTATTTTAGGCTATGCTTTCTTGAGATGCTCATTCTTGGATGCAACAATGCTTTGCCGAAGCCCCTGTAGCCCATGGGTCCTCCAGCCTGCAGTCATGCCTCCCCAGCTTGCAAAAACAAGCTTATTTTATTGAGCCTTGCCCAAATTGCAGAGTAATGAGCAAAATAAATATAGCTATTTTGTTGATGTTGTTTTAAGTCACAATTTTGGGTTGGTTTGTTTTGCAGCAATAGAAAACTGATATGTCAGATTATAATTTTCATAAAATCTGTTTCCAAGTTCTCTATAGCAACATATTTACCAACTATCTCTTAGAATAAGTTCTATTTACATTTATAAAATGTTATATATTTATTTTTAATTCTTTTAATTTTTTTTGTAAAAGTGTTACATACAAGAATTTTTAAAACTCACATAATGCCAAAAGGCTTTTAATACAAATCAATATTTACTGCCTCATTTCTTCCCATCTCATTTAATTCCTCAGTTCAATGTTTTTCAACTCTTTGATTTATTTCTCCTTTTTTGGCCTCCATCTTTCTAAGTAATATCTATAAACTATCATTTCTTGATTCATCAATTTTACTCATTAATAATTTCCCCCTTATGAAGATTTTACCCTGCTTACATCAATCACTCTTTCCTAATCTATCTCATCCTCCCATTATATAAAAATTTTGCTTTAATACATGGTCAATGCATGTATGGTAAGTAGTATCCAATATCAAGCCAAATAGAGTACTATAATTGCACATTTTATTTTAAATGGAATTAATAAATACTTTTTCTCTTTTACTTTTTAAGCTCTTTTAACATCAGACAAAATCTCTCTGTGTACTTCAATAGATCTGTTAAATGCCTGTCAGTACAAGTTTCCACATTTTATATGTTCTTTATTGTGTTTCTTGGAAATAGATTTTTGCAGTCCCAGTGTTGAATAAATAATTGTGAATGACCAGAAAGAATACACACCATGTCAGGAGCAGTGTTTATTGGGAGAAAACTTAAAGTCAGGAGCAGAAGCAGGCTATGGCTCTCTTGTTGGCCATTGCCTTCTGAGACAGTGCACCAGGATCTGGGCCAGATGTCAGGCTTCTGGAGAGGGAAACTGGCCTTTGAATTATTGTACTTAAAAGAGAAGCTTCCCTTTTATACTATAATCAGGTTCGATGGTCTAAGCCAGCGGTTCTCAACCTGTGGGTCGCGACCCCTTTGGCGGTCGAATGACCCTTTCACAGGGGTCACCTAAGACCATCCTGCATATCAGATATTTACATTACGATTCATAACAGTAGCAACATTACAGTTATGAAGTATCAACGAAAATAATTTTATGGTTGGGTCACAACATGAGGAACTGTATTTAAAGGGCCAGAAGGTTGAGAACCACTGGTCTAAGCCTTGAGGTTATAGTTATGTGATCTGATGGACCAGTTGTTTTTAGCTGCCACCTGCCATTTCTGTAATCTACTCAGCTAGTACTTGGTCATAGCCAATTTTTATGGAGCAACTGTTGGTAGCCATGGTCCTATTCTGCAGGATGGCAACTTCCTCTCTGGGACACCATCCTGCAGGATTTTCTTGGACAAACTTACCTTGACTTCTGTCCTTGAAACTTTTCCCATAATATGAAGTGGTTGTACTCCAGGCCTGCAGCACAGTCACTCCATAGGACTTACTTCTGATGTCATCTTGGGAATCAACTTGTCCATTCTCCTGCGTTGGGGTGACTGTTTCCTGGACCTTATTGTCCTCTCTTTCCTGGATAACCCCCTCATTTTTGCGGGATAAATTCTCCAATAGCTTCCCAGGAAAGTTTACATGGCAGAAAAATTTTTTGCCATTTGCATATTTAAAATTGTCCTTTTTATATTCTTGTTTGATGGACTGATTGGCTAGAGCATATTAGATTGATCTTCATTTCATTTGGACTTTTTAATCCATTACTCCATTATATTTTAGTTTCCACTGTTACTCTTGTGGGGACAGATGTTAATCTGATTGCCTATTTTATGAAATGACTTGGTTTTTGTCCCTGGAAATGTTTAGGATTTCCTTTAAAAAATTTTCTAATAGTCTAAGACTTTATGATAATGTTTTTTTATTTTTTTATTTAGGCTTCATGTTCAATATGGTTTATATCCTTTAGTTCTAAGAAATGTTCTTTCATTATTGTTTTGAAAACTTCTTCTCTTCCATCACCCCAGTTTTCCAGTCTTATTTGAGCTCCTATATGTTGGATATTGGATCTCCTGGAAGGATCTTTTAATTAATTAATTTTGTTTTCTATTGTCCTCTTTCTGTTTTATTGTTCTGAGAGAGTCGATTTAATGTTCAACCACTTCTGCTGAATTAGTAGTATGACCTGTCACGTTTTTAGGCTTCGAGTATTAATTCTTTCTCTATAATTGTCTCTTTTGTATACCATGATCTTCTTATTTCCTTGGTAACAGGATTTTCCCCCTTTATTAACGGTTATTAATTATATGTTCTTTGAGGTTCTCTTTGGGTCCCTACATCATCTATATCTCTTGATTACCTGGTTTTTCTGTTTATTTTGGTGTTTGTGATAGACTTTCTTCAAATATCTTCCCATCCTCGACTATCCATTCACGTCTAAAATTGGACACTTAAAACTAATTAGTTAGCACTGTGGGCTTGTAAGGCAATTAAAAAGCCTGAAACTTTTCAATTGGTTGTTTTTCTCTGGGGTAACTGATTTCATCAGAAGGGTATCCCACTGTTTTCTGACTGAAGGGCTTGTGTGGCTGTTGCTTTCCTGTTGCTGGCATCTTTCAGTAAGCACTTTCACTTTATTTGTTTTCAATATTGAATTTAAATGACAACTTTGGGTCTGGCCTAATGAGGCAGGGCTTCTCTGGTTCAATTACCCAGGAGCAGTGGCTTTCAAACATTAGTATACATTAGAATCACCTGGAAAGTTTGCTATGCGCAGATAATTGGGCCTCCTCTCCAGTGCTTCTGATTCAGTAGGTGTGGGATGAGGCCAGGGAATATGCAGTCCCGACAAGTTTCCAGATCAGGGCATGGGGAGCACAGCTTGAGAAACACTGTTTGGAGCACAATCTTCTGATTATGCATTAAGGTGAGTGAGAAATCCTTAACTGTGCCGCATAGTAGTCTAATTTATGATGCTTTTAGACAACCCCTCCATTTCGTCCTCTCAACCTTCATCTCGGCAATGTGGCCTCTCGTTCCTGAGACTTTCTGGGATTCTTCAGGGTAAATAAGCAATATTCTGTTTTGGCTGGAAGTCCCCTCTCTCTCCCCACCCTCCCTGCAGGAAGATTGGATTGACTTACATGCTCTTTGTTGGGTCATTTGTCATTTTCCCCTCCCTCCGCACCCATGCTTTCCGCCTTTATATTCTGAGGCCGAGTTACTAATGGCCTTGCTTTCCTGGTGGTGGAGTCTGAGTGTTTTTATTCTTCTTGCTGTTTTGGGGGTATTATTTTGAAGGGAGTAAGGAAGAGAAACTTTGTATATATTTTGATAGAGTGTTACTTTGAGTAGAACTGTGAGAAGAACCATTCTTATTCCCATCATTTTGAAATGGATGAGTAAATGATATTTTGATTCTTGCTAGTTTTACTTTACAGGGTATTTTTGTGAGAACTGTATATTTTTGGGGAAGCATCATTTGAAAACTGGAAATCCGTGGTATGTAGTAATTTCTGGAGACTTAAAAATAGTCAGTTGACCACAACAAAATATTTACAGTTGCCAGAGAAATAGTTTGTACCTTAGAAATACTTAGACATCTGAACTGCACTGAAAATTATAGCGAAAATAATTATTTTTGCCCCTCTGTTTTCTAATATCAACTTTTTATCATATATATTTTTAATCTTCACCCACGAGTGAGGATATTTTTTCCATTGATTTTTAGAGAGAACGGAAGGAAGGGAGAAGGAGAGAGATAGAGAAACATGATTGGCTGCCTCCAACACTGGCCCTGACCAGGGGGCAGATATCGAACCTGCAAACCAGGTATGTGCCTTTGGCCTGGAATCAAACCCGAGACCCTCTGGTGCCCAGGCTGATACTCTTAGCTGATACTCTAACCACTTAGCTATGCCAGCCAGGGCTATCATATTTTGCCAAAATGTTTATTTGGCTAAGTCTCATTAATACTGAATTTCAAATTGTGAAATGTTCTCTTAACTATCTAGAACTATGCTTTCTAAGGTAGTTCCACTAACAACAAGACTACTTAAATGAATTAAAATTTAGCTCTTCAGTCACACATGGCTAGTGGCTACTGTAATTAACAACTCAAATATGGAACATTTCCGTCATTGCAGCAAGTTCTATGGGAGAGTATAAATATAAAGTCTCCTTTATTTATAGAAGACAAAAGGGGGTGGGGGAGAATGGCTTTGACTTTGAATGAAAATACTCTTTTGTCTTTTACATTTTACTCAGCAACTTTTTGTTTGGAAATATCAGTGTCTTCAGTCTACGTCCAAACAGTCAAACACTACATTTTCAGTTTGGTAGTGGTAATGTGGGAGATGGAAATGATTTACTCCAAAATGCTGGGTGGATTTGTGTTAAATCATTCATGTGCTGTTAAGGTGGAGGTGTCCTCATGGGACTGGAGGCTCACCTCCCACCCTACCAATTTCCCTACCTGGTTAGTGTCAGGAGATGTGTTGAAAGGCTGAAGCACTGCAGGTGTGCTTTGTCAACTGGGAATGTGGCTCAGTTTCTCAGATCAACAACAGTGTGTGGCTTATGTGCAGAGTGCCTGCTGGTAGCTGGGAAGTGTGTGCATCAAGGCTCAATGGTGGGTTCTAAGTGAGAGAGACACTCTTGGATTCTGACTGTATGTTTTCTGACCTTCAGATCACAATTTAATTGTTTATTGATCAAATACACATTAGAAGCTATTTATTGGATTCCAATGGGGAGCTATTATCCCAGCCAAAGGATGATGAATATGTATGTATTCCTGTAGCTAATTTTTTTAAATGTTGAAAAAGAAGTCTACTTAAACCTGCCAATGAAAATGAAGCATTTCTAATAATTATTTGCTCAATAAAAAGTATGTATGTGGAAACAAAACTGAAATATTTCCATGTCACAAAACATGCTTTTAAAATCAGTAGGAATAATCATGGAGATGGTAGGGAGAAAGAAAGAAAAAGAAAGAAAGAAAGAAAGAAAGAAAAAAAGAAAGAAAGAAAGAAAGAAAGAAAGAAAGAAAGAAAGAAAGAAAGAAAGAAAAAGTCGACTTAGGTGTCAGATACATAATTATACTAATAGCATTTTTATTAATTACATTAATTAATTAATGACATTTAGGTGTTAATTACTTAAATTTTCTAAATTTTTTAATCTTTCTAGATGCTTAGAAAGTTCATCTCAGAACATTCTTCCTAAAATTGCTGCAGCTTTTCTTTTTTTCTTTTTAAATATATTTTATTGATTTTTTACAGAAAGGAAGGGAGAGGGATAGAGAGTTAGAAACATCGATGAGAGCAAAACATTGATCAGCAACCTCCTACACAGCCCCTACTGGGGATGTGCCTGCAACCAAGGTACATGCCCTTGACCGGAATCAAACCTGGGACCCTTGAGTCCACAGGCCTACACTCTATCCACTGAGCCAAACCAGTTAGGCCGAGGTGGGCAAACTGCAGCTCATGAGTCACATGCTGCTCTTTGCCCCCTTGAGTGTGGCTCTTCCACAAAATACCACGTGCAGGCGCTCATGTACAGTGAGATTGAAACTTCGTGGCCCATGTGTAGAAGTCGGTATTTTGTGGAAGAGCCGGTGTTTTGTGGAAGAGCCACATGTGGCTCGCGAGCCGCGGTTTGCCGACCGCTGGTAGGGCAACAGCTTTTCTTTTTAACTATAGAAAACAGCCTGACTGTTGAAGTTATATTCTATATTATTGGGTTTATTGCAAAACTGGTGCTCTCTACCTGTATTTGTGAATGTCCTGTCTTAACCTAAGGCAAGGTTAGGTGTTGCCATGAAGAATCTTTGTTTGAAATGACTAGAAACAGCTTTCCAGAGGCCTCTAAGGAGGTGTGCCCCCCCCAACCCCACCCCCCCATCTCCGTGCTGGTCGATATTCTTTTCAGTAAATGGAATGATCATGCTACTTAGATTTAAAGAAGAAACAAACAAACTATTAAAACTCATTGAAAACCAATTGGAAGGTTTGCAGATAAGCTACAAGTCAGCAAGGTAAATATCATGGCAGAATTATCTATGTGTCTTTTGTTTCTAAGACCTATTGTGGAAGGCAAATAACGACAAAACAGGTATAATAGCAATGTATATAGAATACTTGATATATACTAGGCACAGTGACAAATGCTGTATGCATAAAGTTTTAATTGTACTTACAACTTCTAAAAGTTCTATGGGGTAAAGATTCTTATTCCCAGGAAAGAAAATTAAACATTTTTAGCGCCTTATCCAATGTTCGAGTTGGTAGGTGATGGTGTCCGGGACCTAAATTTGTCCAATGCTACAACCCGTTTTCTTAATAACTGTGCCAGGCATTCAATTTAGCAAGTGGAATATTAGGACTGTCAGGATTATGGAGCCTGGAATTCTGTGTGGGTTAGAAGGTAAACAGATTTTAAACAAGGCCATTTTTTAAATTCTCAAGGAAAAACAAATCAAATTTTCTAGGAAATGTAATGAATCTCTGATATATCCCAATCATCCAGAATAGTGTCTGGCACAGAGAAAGCATTCAATGAGTATTGGTTAAATTAATAAATGGTTTAGGGTCATTATATAGCTATTATAATTTGGGGTACTAGTATACTGGGAGGCCTTTAGCTGGTCTATGTAATTACTGTATAACTCAGAGAATCTGTTCATATACATTTATATGTCTTCCCCTATCATATTAGCTATAAATTGGTGACTCTGGAAGACAATGAGTATTGCATTAAAAGATAATCCTATCATTAATAGGGACTACTAAACTTAGAAATTGACATTGTTGAATAAAAGCAAGTCCATTTGTATGAACCTATAGTAGATACTTCAAATGTCCTAATTAACTCAGGATGGTATTTTACTTTGCCTTTATCACCTAATATTCTTGAAGAAGTGGAGTATTCCTTGACATAAGATGAATTTATTTCCAATATAAACAATAAACATCCTGAGTATAAGCTCCCTTTGGTTAAAGTACCTGTTAAATCTTTTGGGATCAAGATCATATACCTCCATGATTATTTAACAATTATTAAAAGATTTCAATATTTTAAATCTTACTTTAGGTAGTATATCCTATTGCTGCTTTAACTGATAATCACAAATTTCATAGCTTAAAACACCAAAAATGTATTATTAAACATTTCTGGATATCAGAAGTCCAAAACGAGTCTTATTGGGGGTAAAAATCAAGATTTTGCAAGGCTGTGTGATTTCTAAAGACTCTAGACTCCAGAGGAAAATCCCTGCTTTTTCTAGCTTCTAGAAGCTGCCCACATTCATTTCCCCATGGCCTCCTTCCATCTTTACAACCAAAAATGGCCTGGAGAATCTTTCTCAGATTGTATCTCTTTGACACTGACTTTCTGTCTCTTCCACATTTAAGGAACCTTGTGATTAGATTGGGCCTGCCTTGATAATCTAAGGTAATCCTCCTACTTTAAATTTAGTGGATTAGTGAATTTAATTTCATCTGCTATCTTAATTTTGCTTTGTCATGTAGGATAACATATGCCATGGACTGGAAATGAGGGCATAGGCATCTTTGGAGGGGCAATATTCTGCCTGCCACAGATAGAAGCAAGAATATGGAAGTATTAAGTAACAGACTTGCATTAGTTCCCAACTATATATATCAGCTATTTGATCTTGGGTGAGTTCCTTAGCTTCCTTGCTTATCTGGATGGCAATTTGAGTTAATAATCACTACCACCTACGGTTGTCATGAAGATGATATAATCATCAGAGAATTCAGGAGTCTTTAATCCCTGAAAGAGAATTATCTTGTTTAGTTTGCCATTCTATTGAACCTAAAAAAACCAAAAACCTACTCAAAAGAATATTGTGAGTTATAGCATTTTTTAAAGCTATCCTTTATTCTTTTTAAGTGAAGGGATAAAATTCATCCATTTAATAATTTCTGTGTAGCTCATTATCTAGTCTTGTCTAAAAAAATCATTGATTAAGGGCTGCTTATCTGTCTTTTTGTTCATCAGTTCACTATGCAGATACCACATTATGGCAGAATTCTGGAAGAGACAAGATTAATGAACTTGCACCAATTAGAGAAAAATTGATGAATAAATTTTGCTGACCAGGGATGCAATTAAAGTTCAAGAAAGAGATAGATGTGTAAAGAATGATCTAATTGTTGGAAACCTTAATGCAACATAGAGAGTATTGAAATGGACTTTCAAATAAAAGGAACAGAATTAGCAAAAATGAAAAGTAGTAGGTGAGAGACTGAACATTGTATATGGGGGAAGGCAGGTGAAGGAAAGGAAGAGAGCTAGCTGACATAATAAAGGCCATGTCTGTTAAAGTCATAGTACTGTTTAACATGGAATATGGAACTGTGTCAGAAAAGGACTTGAAAGCCAGACAAGAAAGTTTCAAAAGAAGACACTGAAGGTTTTTGATTAGACAGTGACAAAGATGAGTTTGGAAAGAGATGAACTTGTAGAAACCAGGGACTAGTATAGAATTGAGTTATAACTTTTCCCCCCAAAATATAAACAAAAATTGATATTGACCAACACATGAATCATTAGAGCTGAATACCTTCCTTTCCCTTTTCCTCTCCCTCAAACATTCCTGTTTATATTAGAACTTTGAGGGGGGAAGGTGACCCATTGATGGACTAAGAGGTATACTGACAAATAGCATCCTTTCATAAAAACCATTATGAAGGAGGGTGGGAAGAAGAGAGGGAAGACATATATTAAAGAAAAGAAAGCAAAACTTTTTACTTGAGATGAACTTGTTCTTACAATCTGATGTGGTCTATATTTGTGAGTTTTAATTCAATGATTATTTCTGGAAAGAGTATGTATTTATATAATTCTGCTATTACTAAAAACCTTTATAAAAATAATAAACTCCTAAAACTCCCAAATTTCTTCATTTTTAATATTAGGCTCATACTCCTTATCTAATAAGGGTTTTATGAGGTTTAATATGGATAGCCCACCTAAACAATTTCTGGGAAGAAAGAAAGAAACTCATTGAAAGGATATGGTGCACCAATGTCACACCAATACATTTAATTTAAATAAATGAAGGTTATAGGGCAACTCACATGGGTAAAAAGAGTACATGAGGGCAAGTCCAGAGATCTAAGGAGAAAGAACCAAAAGGGTTTGTCTTCAGGTTGCTACCATTGGGGTATCTCATTTCTCCACGATTTGTGTCTTTGCACTATTCCATTCAGGATTCAAATTCCCAAAGGAAACAAAGTGTTTGAAGAGCCTGGTCTCACAGTAAAAATTGCAATGGACAAAATTAAAACTGTTAAGGAAGGCTTTCGTCAAGGCTATTGCAAAAGGGGAGAGAGGCCAGAACTTAGAACCCAACTCTGCCGAAACAAAGGGAGTAGGGTTTTTAAAGAGATGGAGTGAGGAGGAGATCCTGAGCCATCTGTGCTTATAATTAACTTACCACCCCCCAAAAAAAGTAAACTTTCTCAGATCTTTATGACAGGAGGTGATTTTACGGCTTGGACCAAGGCTCCCACTAAAGTTAGTTTCCTGCCTTTCCACAGAAAAAGGAGAGAAACAGAGAGAGAGACAGACAGAAACAGAGAGAGAGAGACAGACAGACAGACACTGGGGGCACTATCTTGACTGGGGACAGTTCTCAGCTCCTTGTGAAAGACAGTTATAGGCTGTAAAGGGCATCTTGGTCCTGCCTTGGTTGTGGTGGTAGAAAGAAACAGTGTGATAAGGCGTGTTCATTTATAGTTCCACCAGTACAACACTGAGTGGGTCAAAGAATCATTCTCAAAGGAAAAGTGAGAAAGAACCACCAAAAATAAAAAATAAAAAAAAATGGAGAAGTCATGGAGTGCAGGACATTATGGATAACCAAAACGTGCCTGGCACTGTGTCAGAAGTTAGAAAATAATTTTAACCATTGAGCGATTTAACATTTACTTAGAAAAAATAAACAGATCCACTCAAAATAACTAGCCAACAGTTCAAAGGCAATGAAGAATCAGGGACAAATCCCATATAATTGGCCCCTCCATGAGCACAGCATTGCATTCAGAAAAATAAAATCCTATCATTGCAAACAGTTTAATTTTTTCCTGTGACCCCTTTAACTTTCCAGATGAAGGATTCTATTGAATGATGCGAAGCACCAGATTTAAAAAATCCTTATTATTTTTCAGTCTCTATTAGGGTGACACACTCTATCCCCAAAGTGTCCCAAAGCTGTTCTTGTTCATCTCTGCCTCTCCCACATCCGTCTTTTTCTCTTCCCTCTCCTTCTTTCTCATGGTGTGAAAGCTATTTCTCCTCAAAGTCCTCTCTACTTCTTTTCATGCAGATAATTCAGGATTTCCGTCTGCCTTTTCCACTTCTGTTTTTCTACCTTTTATTCTAACATAAACAATGCTGACTCTTCCTTGAAGTTAAAGCTGGGATGTTAAGCTGTGGGATGTTAAGATATTAACTTGTCCCTTTTCTTTTTCCATCCCACAAATCTGAAAGACCATCATACAGACAGTATATGTGTTTGTTGAGAAAGTCAAGATGAGGAATTATATGGTCTCTTCAGCACCTACTTACCACAGGGTCTGTCTCAGAGTTGGTGTTTATTAGCTTTACTTTGTAAATTGAATTGTTGAGACACAGAATTTCAAAGTTTTGAGAAATTAGAGATTCTTCAGCAGGTACAAACACAGGAACTATTCCATGCATGCATTTGACATCTGAACAGCAGTGCTAAGGTGTTGCAGAAAGCTTTCCAAATTAGTGATGGAAAAAGAAATAGGAATTATTTGAATAACTTTAGTGGTACCCTCACTATCTAGTTTCCCAAGCTAAATGGAACATTCAAAAATCTGGCAGGAGATGGGAGGAGAGAAGAATGAAGGTGAAGGAAAAAAGAAGAAAGAGGTTTTGAACATGGCCACTATCACCATGGCCATTCCAGACTTTCCCCAAGTCTCAGGCACCAGACCAGGTCATTGGACTCCAGACTGTCTGGGAAAATACCAGATGAGTGGTAGCATGTGCAGTGTAGCCCATCTACCTTTATTTATGGATCCATAAAAATATTATTATAACAACAATGCTGTCTTGTTTCAAAAGGGTATTGGGTGGTTTCGCTAAGCTTATATGGCAATCTAATTATAATGTTCCTTTTCAGTGAAACTCTAGTTGCATGTTTTTCAAGAGACCAGACACTAAAACTTTTTTAATGGGCTCAAAGAATATCCTTGTGATGGTAAATGGAAAAACACATAGAGTGAACATAACACGTAAGAGGTTTATGAAAGAAAAATATCTGAACGACTCCTTACGATGTTTGTGTGCTACATAAATATAGAAGATTTTCCTCAGAATACTTGCATACAGTATAAAACTCTGATAACTAAGAGTTGAGTAGCAAGATGTTCTTTCTGGAGCACTGCACATAAACGCTCCGAGCGTAAGAACTGAAAGATCAATGTGGAACACATTACCGTGGCAGAAACGCAAAAGAACCATGGCTGGGAGCCACCGTTTCACTTTTCCAGTAGTTGTTAGAAGCTTTTGTGTGTTCTTGTCCCTGCATCAAAGGCCTGAAATCCGTGAGCTCTAATGATAGATTTACACTGGGATGCAAAGAACAGCCAAAATGCAACAGTGATCTCAGGTTGCCAATCACAGATGCTAATTTAATACAATGAGGGCCAAGATCAAGATTATAAATGTTTTAAGGCCCCTAGCTAGAGTTGATAGGACTAGTTAATGCAGTGTCAATTTGTTCACATTGGAGCTCAGGAAATTATGTCTCATTCATTTGGAAACATTAAATAAAGGGCAGGAAACCACATACCAGCTGAAAAAAAAGCAATTCCTGGGCAAAGTCTATGTAAAGGTGATGCCTGACTTTGATCCATAAACTCATGAGAGGACGGGTTCGGATAACTGCAAACTAATGTTAGAAACTCCAAAGGCTTATAAAGGGACTCAGTTCCCAGTCCATTCTACTAGTTGGTATGATTCCACTTTTGCATAAATTAATCACAGAACTATAATAATTTCCTGCTAGGGTTCCAAATTTAGAACCTGGTTCCGCCTTCCAGTCTGTACTACAGATCTTCCTAATGCTAGTCAAGTATTTGAAGGAGCTGACAGCACTAACCTCAACCCAAAATGTTTGATCTGCTTCTTGTCTCTCATCTTCTTAAAAGCATTGCTCTCTGATTTTCTCTCCTGCCTGTTTTAGTGTAGATTTCCCAAAAGATGTATAGTTTGGGTGGCTTTGGCAAAATGCTTTTATGCTTTTCCTCTTACATAAGCCTGAAATTGTTAGATCTGGATTCAGTTTAAAAGATGCAGACTACAAAAAAAAAAAAAGAAAAGAAAAAAAAAGAAAAGCCAGAAGGAATTATTTTGATTCTCTCAAACTTCATCATATCAACAGACATCTAAGGAAGATGAGTTTACTTTCTCAATCACTTTTCTAAATAAATGTTTTTAAATGCAAAAATCTGTCTTATACAAGGAACTTGAAAATTGCTAGCTATTTTTGAAGACATTGAGCCTAAATTTTAAACAACACAATGTTTTATAATGCTTCATATTTCTTTATGACAGCATTAGGGCCTGTCAATTCATCCCCTCAAATACCTCTCAAGCTGTTCTCCACACCCCTGTTGTTGGAGTCCTAGTTTAGGGTTTCAGTCTTTCTTGCCAGGGTATAACAATGGCTTCCTTGAGTCATCTTACTTTTAGCTAGATTCCAGTGGCAGTGCCTTTCATTCCAAATACTTGGCATGGCACACATAGTTTCTTATGTGCTTTCTTTGCTGATATTCCAGCCTCACCTGTACCCCTGCCTACAAACACTGCTGTCGTTGGGTCTTCTGCCATGCTGTGGCCTCTTGTGCCTGGAACATTTCTCCTTAAATTCTGTTCTACCAAATCTCTGTTAACTCAAGACCTATCTCAGTATTACCTGTTCACTGTCAGTGTTAGAACAAAACATGGTACAGATCAGTGGGTAAGTATTTAGATCAGTGATAATATTAACATTAGTCTGCTTCCTATATTGAGCTGTACTTTAATTCAAACCTTTTTACACCAAGCTTCCTGTAAATGCCTAATTTTTGTGTCATTTTAAACAGATAAATAAGATGAAATGGCACATGACAGAAATTGGACACACCAAGACAAAGGGCCAAATTAAAAAAAAGGAGTAGATGACAGAGAGAACTACATTCTTCTAAAATTCTTGGGATTTCTTTATAGTGTAAGTGATGGAAATGCAAACCTTGCAATTTGAAGAGTAAAGAAAACGGTGACCCCCTAAAGGTAGAGGACTTGGGGATACCCAGGTGGCAGCTATTTGACTTACATACCAATTTGTCTATCAACCTATATGCCACCTCTCCTTTAGCTATCATTGTCATTATTTGATGTAGGAGGGGATGGAGGCTTGTGGGAAATTCAGTTTTTCTCCTGCCTTATGGTAATCATTGAAAAGAGCAATTTTCTTCAGTGCTGGGGCCACTGTATCTGTTGAGAGCTACACTTCCCAGGAGTCTTCCTATTTGGACCCAAACAGAGACCACATATTCTCCCTGCCCTAGACCCTAACCTCCCATGCTATTGATTCCCAGCTTATGAGAATGACTGCTCCCGCAACTATAGTCTTAGTTCCCAGAAGCAGGCCGACCTGAAAAATGTCCCATATAATATTCTTGTGAGAGAAAGAAATGATTTAAGACCATGGGTGTTTTTTTAATTTTATTTAATGCTATTAAATAGTGAATCAAGTGAAGAGACCAGCAATCTGTTGACTGATAAGGAAAAGATCAGATATAAACTAATGGAAGAGCCTGATTCTGTCTTAAATGCAATTGATAACCTAGCCAAATACACAGAGTCCAAATTCAAAATACTAGAAGCAAAAGTGGACATGATGCAAACCAATGTATCTTTTATGCATTCCAGATCAATGCAAGAAACTCTGCCAACTGGGAAACTACAGGGTGTCCCAACAACATGTATACACACTATAACAGCTGATAGCTGAGTTGTGAAAATGGAATGTATTTTAATAAACACTGCCTTTATAATTATTCAAAGAGTGTGTATACATGTTTTGGGGACACCCTATATCTCCAAGCCTTTTTCCAGATGAAACCAATCGCCCATGAGCTATCACACCTTTTGCTCTGCCACCTCAGACAGAGCGAGCCTCCTGATCCATGGGATGATTGGTGGCTGTTCAACCACCATCACAGTCTTGAACACTTAATGTGAGAGATGCTACAATGTCTCTGCCCTGATTGATTGCTGTTTCACCACAAGAGTTGTCCCAGTGCCATGTACTGTGTGCACCATTGCCACCACAATCAATTAAAAAAAGGAATATTACATTCTTTATTGCTTATTGAAGCAGTTCATGTTCTACTTATTTTATTTACATGTATGTGTATTGTTTAATCTTTGGGAAAATGAGCCTATATTAGTTACCTAAAAATATCTTTCAAATTTGCTTGAGTGGTGTTCAGGAAGTCAGGGTCATGGTGAAGCTGTAGGAGGTAGGTCCAGGTACATCTCAGAATAGAAAGAAGGGCTGATGTTGGTTTCCCTGTTAACTTTTGAGCTACATTCATATTCACAAGACATGACACTAGTAGGCCAGATTTATACATCACAACGTGAAGTGGAAAGTAAGCAAGTAATTAATTATTCTGTCCTATGAGGACAGAGGAGAGAGGAAGTGGTTTACCCAAAGCCTCTTTGGTGCTGATAACAGTCTGCATGAGCAGAGTGTTAATCTATGATTCAGCCTTTGCTCAGCTTTACGTTCTTTATGTAACAAGACTTGCGTGTGTGTTTTTATTTAAATTGAGGATTGCAATCTTCTGCCTATACTTGACTTGTGGAAATTTTGTTCTGTCACAGTTTATTAAAGACATATACCAACTATCTTGCCCAAATGTTGCATTAATGTTGTAAGCAGACTAATAATACTTAAGAGCTAAGGGTTATGCGATTTGGCAAATTAATGTTGAGTTTAAAGCAGTTCTAAGCATTCAGCTATAATACATGAACATGATGTATTGCAAACTAAACATTTTACCACCATATGCAAATTTACTATCTAGTCTCGTGGAAAAATGCCTATGAGGCTACAAAAATGTAATTCCCCTAAAAGAATAGACCACAGGCATCCCATTGGATACACCTGAAAGATAATACTGAATAGATCGTAGGGGCAAAACCACAAAGGCAGCAGGGCTAAAGCTACTATTGGAATTTTTGAAGCTACTATTAAAGCTTTTGTGCAGAAGTCAGATAAAAACAATCTTGAGGTTTTGAATCTTAGTGATCGCTTTTGGCAAAGAGATTTAATATCAGAACATTCTTTTAAAGTGCATAATCACTGAAAGTAGCTTGTATTATTCATGCTTATCTGTGAATCTTGGAGGTGAATTTTGGTATGTCAGATGAAATTCACTGTATATTGGCAACTGCTACTCTGTTCCATTTCAAGTTGCATACGCTTGATCACAAAAAACTAACGAATGAACCTAGATATGAACAGCAATACACACACATACACACAGAGCTAAGATCCACGTGTGCTGTTTTGACAGAGTACAAATATAGCATGTTCAGAATCAAGTTTATTTATTTAAGCAAATATGGGAAAAAACACACACAAAACAAAACAAAACAAGAAAATACCAAACACATAATGCCTTGGCAACACTTAGAAGGAGATATTTGGGTCAAAAACCTCATAAATATATTTCAGCTGATTTCACATCCATGAAACATAGATTCCGATACCATGCGTGGCCAAGAGCGATCAGCTGTGCCTTGAACATAAGTTTTCTGCAGTTGCTAATAAAGGAACCTGTGGCCCCCTGGCTGGCAGCATGTTTACTGGGAGAACTTTTAGAGTACAAAGAAAGGGTGGGAATGCATTTTGTATCGTCTGCTTGGGTTTCTGTAGAGCTGCAGGCACACGTCACTGTTTCTTTTTTTTTGTCTATCATTCTTGGAAATTTACAGAAACCTCTTACTTCTGGAGAGTTGTGTTTATTGCCTTGGCTGTTTGGAACTTTTAAGATGAACTGGTGGACAAAGTGGTTAAATAAATAATTTAAAGTGAGGGACACCTTGCTATTCAAGAATTTTTCTTTTCTTTTAAACTATTATATAATCTTGAAATGAGCACATTGGCCTACAAAAGATAGAATAATCACTGTAATACTGCTTTTGGGTAAACACTCCCAAGAACTAAGGTCCCTGTAGTAAACAATTATCCAATAATCTTACACTATAAAGGCAAGGCCCCTGTAATTAGTGCCATCATCAACAACGACCAAAAAAACCCCCCAAAACAACAGAAAACAAAAGTGAGTGAAATCATCTAATATAAAATGTTCATATATTTCTCAACATTCCAATAATTGGCCAAAATTTTTTTCAGCTTTACAAAATAATGGAAATTGATATACGCCTGAATCTATGCAAATTTTACTGCATTTAGGCTTGCTGTGCTCATTTTCAGCATTTCGACTTCTCTGCTCTCTCCCCCACAGGTCAGTGCAAGCAAACTTACATTTAAACTGGGGAAGGGACTATTTCTGTACTGACACTTGCAAAAGGGGAAACATTTGTTGTTTCTACCAACTCCCTCCCCCTTAATTCTGTTGCATGGGATTTAAAAAAAAAAGACTGGGTGAGGGTATGTGTGTGTTGAGTCAGGGGAATCTGTTAAAAATGAGGCATCTGGTTACTCTAAGATGAAAACCAAATCTTTGGTCTCACGTGAAGAACTGTGCAGTTTGGGACTTGCTGCTCTTAATTCAATTACAGGCCCCCTTTTTATTTATTTATTTTTCTTAAATCGAAGGCAGAGTACAACACAAGACAGACAAGAAAAAAAATATATATATATATAAAAACACAAAGGGATGATCATGTTCTGTAGGCTCTCAAGACATTTTTCCCTGGGCTTCAAATCAACCGATTCTAGTTGCATGCGGACAGCTGAAGTCAATTTCACTCAGTTACAAAGAATGGGATCCTTTGTTATGGGGACTGTATCCCAAGCTGCTGAATATGATGCTTACAGGCTTCCTCCACCCACTTTCGATGTTCAGATGTCCCTGCGCCTCCCCAAACTAATTGTTCTTAGGGCATCAGACAGGCAGAACCTAAACCCTTGCTTGCTTCCATTGTTTGATTTCTCTCTCCCCACCATCCCACCAAAGTGCCTCATTCTTTATTTGTTCTCAAGCCCCTGATTTCATTCAGGCTAATAAGTTACTTCCCTCAGTAGCATGCTTTCTAGCACCAAAGAAGTTGCTTAAGGTGTATTTGTTGCATAGTTTTATTATTATTGTTGTTTTTTTTTATCATTCTAATTATCCATGCTGAATTCTTCGTTTCCTATATTTTTCTTCTGCTGGGAACAGAACCCCTTTGACAGTCTTTTTACACAGACATGGGGATTTTATTCAGAAAGATTTACTAGCTACTTCTTATTCTCCGGATCTAGGTTCTTCCAACTTTTTTGATTGCCTATTCCATAAATAAAAACACTTAGCATCTGATACTGTGCGCTTATTTTTGTGTTATCTACATGCATTCTCTATAAAATACTGTAAAACATTTATAAAAATTAAATCTAGAAACTAAATTAAATAATATAAATAATATATGCTCTTCTTTTTTGTTGTTGTGTTTGTTTGTACATATCCCTCTGATGAAGACAGGCCACTTTGGAGACCAATGCTTTAGTCCAGCAGGTTTTAAACTCCAGCACACAAACGCTGTTCAAACACAAATTCCTAAGCCTACCACAGAGCTTCTGAGTCAGGATATCTGGGGTAGCACCAGAAATTTCTATAAAACTTCCAGAGGAAGGACTGCATTTTGAATACTACAGCTCTAATCTTTAGAATAATTTCTTGATTGGACCACCCTGGGTCTAGGTTCATTTTTAATGTAATCTTTCGCAGCGGGCTTAAAATGTAGGACTTGAATTCATTTGACCCAGATTATATATATCAGCTGACCATGATTATTCGTTCTTTTCCCTCCTCCTTTCAGAGTTATTTTCACATACCTCAATAAATATGCACTCAAACTTCCCTAATTCAGATCAATTGGACAAAAGGCCATCTGAATTCAGGGAAAGGTGCTTCTTGAAATGCAGCTTAGCCCCACAAAATGACTAGAGGCAACTGCAATGGAAGGATCATCTGGAAATAACCTACAGATTTATGAATTAGATTAAAATGCAATGAATAGCATAGTATTTAGATTCAATTTGATGACTTCCAAGTAACTTAAAAAGATTTTGACCTTAGTGAGTTGAACATTCTCTGAAATATTGTTTACATTTCCTGGAAACTTGCTCACATAATCAATTTGCTTAGCAAACTTTTAGGTTAAGGACAATGCAAAGAAAAATAGCCTCAGATGTGCAGGGATACCAAATATTTTCTGGGCTGGTGAAATTTTATTCTATTTTTGATAAAGTGAATATCCTCAAATTTTCTATGTCTTAAAAGTTTGCTAGAAGAGATTTTTGTGCTAAAAATAGAACTTGTTTATCCAAATTCATTTATTTATTGAGAGTATTGCTTACCCATAATGCACCAAACTACATGGCAACTAATGCTGCGGTTCAGGAATTCAAAACTCTTCATCAAGGTGATGCCATCCTGTAGTGTACTCTTAAAAAGTCTCTGTAATGTGTCAGATATTGTGCTATGCATTTGTGATTATATATGTGTGCTATGCAATTGTGGAAGAACTATACAAATACATGTAAAGGTATAACTATTAAATGAGCTAAAAGGAGAGGTATATGGTGCCATGAAAGTGTGATAGGGAAAAATGACTAAATTGTCCCAGGGGGAAATGTGTACGATCTCTTTCTAACCTAGTGGCTTGCTCTTAAGTATGCGATCTGTGGGTATTTTAAAGGTTATCAGTAAATGCCTAAAGGACAGTCCATCAGAGTGAACAGACTTTCAATGGATATATTGGTTCCTAAATGATTTCAGAAGGGCAGCAAAAATAAATAATATGGCAGTAGGAGTGGCTAAGCCAATGGCTAGGAACCTTGGGCCAGCAACTGACTTGTTGTATTTAGTTTATTCAATACGATGGTTAAAGAATGGGGTTGAATAATGTCCTTGCCACGCAGATCCTGAGACTCAGAGCTGTTATTGCCGGATATTCCAATTTTTTTTTTCTGAATGATTTGTGATCTGCCAGTTTCCCTAGTAAGCAAACTTCCCTTGCCAGTTTGAAAGGTCCACTGTTCTTAGCATCCCTTTCCTAGTCAACATGGCGATGAAGTGCAGGACCTACAAAGGAAACCTCTTAAGCATCCTTCAGGTTTTAGCCTGCTATGTGCACAGAAGGCATTATAACTCTTAATTTAATCACAGAGTAACATTTTCATACTAATCAGAGACTTGCTGACTTTAAGTACTACACATTATTCCGTGGGAAGGAAAAAAACCCCCACTCAAACAAATTTTAAAATAAGATGTTAGCAGGAGTGTAATAAGTGTGTCATTCTTCGCGTCTGGTCTACTAATAAAATGGTCTTGTGCTGGGTATCTTGAGAATATTTTCATTTGTATTTTAAACCAGACCTCAGTGCAGGGCTTTTCCTGTTGAAATGGATTCTCTTTTCCCATCTTTTTGCAAGAAGAAAAACACATCAGTGTTACTTTTCTGAAGGAAACCACCTTTTAATTTTCTTATTTATTTTAAATTTTCACCCGAGGATATTTTTCCATTGATTTTTAGAGAGAGTGGAAGAGAGAGGCAAAGACAGAGAGGAACATAACATCCATGTGAGAAAGACACATCGATTGGTTGCCTCCTGCATGAGCCCTGACCAAGGTCCGGGCCAGGGAGGAGCCTGCAACCTAGGTACATGCCCTTGACCAGACCCGGGACCTTTGTTCCACAGGCTGATGCTCTATACACTGAGCCAAACTGGCTAGGGCGGAAACCACCTTTTTAAAAAATGATTTGCAGAATGTGGTTTATCCTTTAAACTCTGTCTCTTTCTGATGCCTAAACCAAGGTAACTTTGTAATGAAGATTCACCAGGTTAGGTAACAACCGTCATGATAGAGATGAGCAAGTTTACTCAAATCAGAGGAGATGTTTTAAAGCCTGATTTATAAATGAGTCCACTTTGTGTTCCCCTGCTATTCCTCCTTTCTTTCAGTCTAGTTTGGGAGAGTGAAAGGCAACATCTTGTACAAGGAAGCCTTATTAGAAAAAATGCATAAACTTTGAGCTGTGTGAATCTACCAGATTGTTACTCAAATAACTATTGTTCTGAATCCACATCACTTAGCAATTTTTTCTGAAATAATTCTAAAAAGGATGAAACTTTCTGGTTATTGGTTTTCCCCAACTGATTATGTTAATATGGTCTATAACAATTTGGTATAGAAATCTAAGTTTCTATACATTTTCATCAATGGAGTCCTTCTTTACTCCCCAAACTACATGACAACAAATATTGCAGTTTAGGAATTCAAAACTCTTTATCTGGGTGATGCCATCCTGTAATGTATACTTAAAAATGAGCCATGTCTGCTAATTATTACACTAAGGTTGTAGAGAAAAGGGCAATGCATTATATTTGCTTGTTTATATCCTACCCTTGGATAACTGCGGTACCATAACCGATGACTGCCTATTGAAATATTAGAACTCAACAGCTCACTATTTACTTCATTCTGTTTCAAACCTGGAAATTGAACTAAAAAAAAAGCTAACAAAGGGCCTACCGTTTTCTTAGAACTGTGCAGAAGGGAATAAAATATAGTGTTATTGAGGAAACAAACCATAACCCACATAAAAAAGAGAATATTATAAACTTCTAGTAATTTGAGGATCAAATATTATGTTATACAAGGATTTGAATAATAACCATGCTTGCAATTCACCTAAAGCTTGGAATACTCGCAAATATAGGTCATTAGCCTGGCTTTGCTGGTGTGTAGGCCTGTGTTAGATTTCATGTTTCATTGGGATGTGAGGGTGCTCAGGAGAGGACATCATCAACCCTTTGATACCCAGGATCCATCTGGCTGACTTGAATGTTTTATAGATGTTCACACCCTCCACTTACAGTTCTAGGCTTGTTTCCTCAGATATTGGTTCTATGACAGTCTCATCTGAGAAAGAAAAAATATTTTTAAATCAAAGGTACCTAATAGGGTGTAGGATTCTAAAATTTATATTTTGGAAAAGTTTGGATTTGGAATTTATTCTTTATTTCTGAGTTTCTTATGTAGGAAATAACGTTATAGCTGAGAGACCAAGTAAAAACAGTGATTTCAGATAGGTTACCCCTCCAGATAATTAGGTTTTTTTCCTCCCCTTGTTACTATTTCAAAACTTACAGTTGGGCCAAACCCAGTTGTCTCACTAGCTCAGTGTACATTGATGCGCCCTTTTCCCCACTGTGTGTTCAGGAGAAGGATCTAGACCACAATTACTGGATGGATGGACTGTGGCATGATAATTCCTAATGTACTGTAACAAACAGGAAAGGGGGTGGGGAGACAACCAGACAAATACACTAGAAATTGCATGAGAGGAATCATTTGTCATGTAAGTGTGTATATGAAAATGTACATTCTTCAAAAGTGAATAATTAATTACATAGTTGTTTACTCTAGAGTTAGATTGGACTTGGATCTCTCACCAAGTAGGCTTCAGTTTCTGTCCTATGACACTGACCCTAACCATCCAGATGACTGACTTGATTATTTTAGTTTTCATTCCATTTTGGTGTCTCCTCGATATAAATATGTCAACACATGCCACAGAAAAGCAATTATAGAATCATTTAGTGAAAGATAATTACTGGTCAGAACTTCTCCACAAATACTAATGAGAGCCTCAAGAAAAGGATGCATTTGGGTCTCTGTCCATGAAAGAAACAGACTCTTGGCAGTAGGCTCACCGGGAAGATGTTGTTAATATGATTTCATAAGCACATTTTGCCAAAAATATAGAAACAGACCTGATTTCATCCATGTTTACAAAACATAGGTTCATCTGCTAATTTACAGCTGTTGGTCATTTCACACTTGAAAATGAGCTTGGACACATGAACTTTTATTTATTTTTTATTTTTTAAAAATATTTATTGTTGAGAGTATTACAGATGTACACCCCTTTCCCCCCTATTGTCCCCCTCCAGCTGGATCCTGCCCCACCCCAGGCCTTCACCACCTTATTGTCTATGTCCATGGTAATGCATATAAGTTCTTTGTTAAGTTAGTATTATATGAAATGTTGAAGGGTCTTCTTTAAGAAGAAGAAAATAAAGATAAAAATATGAACAATGAATGGCAATAAATGCATATCTATCAACATTTAAATGTAAAAATCAAAATAAATGAACAAGGAATCTAATGAACAAAATAAACTCGTGAATAAAATAGAACCAGGAGCATGAAAACATGGAACAGATTGACAAATCTCAGAGGGAAGGGAGGAGGATGGGCAGAAGAGATTAACCAAAGGACACATCAACTTTTTATTCTCAATCAAAAAGTTCCCTTACTCATCTCTCTCAATATCCCACCAATATATTTGGGAGCATTTTAACTTTATATTTAATTGTAAAATTCATCATATAATAGGTGAGATATTTCAGTTTTCCCTTTGATGATTGTGATTTTAGTTCTATATATATATATATATATATATACACACAGAGAGTTTATATATTGAAATGCAAAGTACATTTCAACTCTTTAAGAACTGTAGCAGGATTGCTATTTAGTTTGTGGCCTCAAAAATCAATCTCAATATTTATGATGAGTTTGATTGATTTTAGTTTAAAGAAAAGATTCCATTTGAAAGTGATCAAAAAAGCCAACCTTCATGGAACTAAATTATTCCTTATGGAGAACTCAAGTATAATTATTGTGAATGAATATCTTTTCAAAGTTACTTTCATAGAGTTTTATTCGGAGATGTACACATGACTAGAGATCGTCAATTTCTAAATTTTTCAGTTAACTCTTAGAATCTGCTGTTAAACTATATCTCGCCAGAAAAATCATTATTTGTATAACTCACATTTCTAGCCCAATGATGGTTTGAGGAGCCTCTCATTTAATATATACCAAAGAGTCTGAGCCTACAACTCTTAACTCCTAATTTAAATAATATCAAATTGAGTTTATTACAATTTGATTTTAAGGTCCACATATTTTACTATGAAATGACAATGAAGGGGATAACAGGTTTATTGAAGCATCTCATTGGGATATAAATATGAAATGGTTTAATTTCTCTCCTGTATCCTACTGGATAATGAGCTCTTGGGACAATCTCATCTGATGATTTATACTCAGTTCTCTTTATTTTAAAACATTTTTTAAAATTTCAAGTTTAATTCAAAACTCCTCTCCTCTCCATAGTTGTGGGTACTTGAAAGAGAAAAAGGAATGTATTGGTCTTACACCTCATCCTTCTCCCTCTTTGAAGTGCTAGCTCTTCCAATATTGGTGGCAAGAGAAAGAATAGGGGTGGCAGAGGTTCTTGCTTATGGATGTCTTTATATCAGTTATCAGTGATGGGGAAATGTCCTTTTTTCCGTAACTGGTGGCTTTTGATATTGAGATGATCTACCTCGTCTGCATATAGGTTATGTTTGTGGCTTTCTTGCTTAGCTCAATCCAGTCCCTTTCAACTTCTCCCTCAGAGGGACAGCTATCTATGCCTCCAGCTGCTCCAGAGATATATTTCCAATATTTTCTTCATGTTGGGCATTCCAGTAATCACTGGGTCTGGAAAACCCCAAGGCTACTTCCCATTCAAGTATCTTTTCAAGTAGTTCACTGAAATAGATGTGGTACTTTCTTGTTCCTTCTGAGATCCACAGAGAGAGAATGTATTGGTCTTACATCTCAATTCGCTCTATTTTTTTTTAATAAAGAGAGAGAGAGAGAGAGAGAGAGAGAGAGAGAGAGAGAGAATGAGAAGCATTGCGATTGGTTGCCCCTCCAACTGGGGATCGAACCACAACCTTGGTATAAACCTGACAAGAATAGAACCCACAACTTTTTTGATGCACGGGACAATACTTCAACCAACTGAGCCACCCAGCCAGGGTGCAATTTGCTCTATTTTTATCTAAGTCTACACTATAGTCATTTCAAACTTAGCAGGAAGGGGCTGGCCAATATGCCTAGGCAAGAAGTAGGTAGGAATGGTCTATATTTAAATGTGCCTCGGAACTTCAGGGGACCCAGTGAAGTATCTCCCTATTTTCCATTGTGGGGTGGGAAGTTTTGAGAACAATGATGTGCTATACTCCTAATTTCTCAGGGTGCTCTTCCAAGAACTGTCTCTGTACACTCTACTGGGCTGTTGCAGAATGAGCCAGACTACTTATTCAGGGAACAGCATGCTGGTTCCCTTCTCTGCAGGAACTTCTATTATTGGAGTGACTCTTTTGGAGTTTTTCTTACTTGGCCACCATAAAATTCACCCCCTTTCCAGTTCCCCCAATATTAGTGTTATATTGACTTGGGTAGGCTAGGAAGGGTGTGTCCTCAGAAGTCAGGGTCCTAACTAACTCTCTGACGATAGAATGTGGGGGTACTTAGAGCTTCTGTTTTTTAAGTTTAGGTTATAATTCCTGGAAATATAAAAAGTTCCAGTCGACATTCAATTATACAAATTTCTATAAATCCAGCATTGAAAAAAACCCAAAAAACCATGGATTGCTTATTTTCAGAGAATAATAGCAACTTGAGAGCAAATGAAAGTATTTTTTTTTAATTTTATAGTTCTTATTTTTTGCTGTTCGTTCTCTGAAAAAAAATTTTTTTGGCATACCTCCACTATGAGTCCTATGTATTTAACTTTTACATTTAGTTTTCTCATTTGTCTCAAATTAGATTTATTTATTAATTATTATTATTATTTTAGCTACCAACATGATTTGTTGACAAGTTTACTCTTTGACCATGGGTCTACTTCTAAATTTTCTGTTCTGTTTCATTAATGTATTTGTCTCTCCTTATACCTCTACCTTGATTACTGTCATTATATGACAACCCTTAAAATCAGACCTTGTATCTGCAAACTTGCTAAGTTTATAATTATTTCTGCTGATTCTTGGGATTTTCTGCACAAACAACCATGTATTCCACAAATTAAAGAAATACTTCTCTCTTTTTAATCTGGATGACTTTTTCTTTTGTTTGCCTTTTTGCACTGATTAGGGCTTCCTGCACAATGTTGAATATAAGGACAAAAAGCAGATGTCTTCCTTGTTCATAGCCTTAGGAGGGACACAGTTGATATTTCACCCTTAATATAATATTAACTCTAAGTTTTAAAAAATGCTCTCAATTGAGGATATTTCCTTTTATTCTTAATTGCTAAGAGTTTGTATTATGAACAGTTGCTGAATTTTATCCTGGAGATTGCTTAGTTTAATTCCATAGGTTTTGGCATGTTTTTATTATTATGTAGCTCAAAATATTTTTAATTTTCCTGTGGTACTTTTTGAACTGTGGGTCAATTAGTTGTATATTGTTTATTACAAATATTTGTGGAATTGCTTGATATCCTATTAACATTATTGATTTTTAATTTTTTTATTTTGGTAAAAAATATATACTCTATCAGATTCCAAGCCTTTAAAATTTATTAAGACCTCTTTTAAGACCCATTATATATATATATTTTTATAACTAATCCATGTATACATGTATGTGTATTTTGCTATATTCTGTTAGTTATCAATTTGGTTGAATTTGTTGACAGTGTTGGTTAAATCTTCTATATCTTTATTGTTTTATGTCTATTTCCATCATTCACTGAACAAGGAATATTCAAATCTTCATCTATGATTGTGGATTTATATAATTTTCCCTTTTTATGTCAGTTTGTGCTTCATGTATTTTAAAACTCTATCATATCTATAATAATAAAAGGGTAATATACTAATTAGACCAGACGTCCTTCTGGACGAAGCCCAGGTCCCAGGTGCCTGCTGGCGGCTGGAGGGAAACCTGGGTCCCCAATGCCAGAGGGAAGCCAGTGCTGGCAGCCGGGGGCAGGAAGGCCTACTCTTGCACAAATTTCATGCATCGGGCCTCTAGTGTACACATATTTATGATTGTAATATCTTCTTGATAAATTATCCTCTATTATTATGAAATCATCTTTTTATCTCTTTTGATTTTAACTCCTTCTTTTCAGATATCAATATAGCCACACACGCTTTTTATGATTACTATTTGCATACTACACCATTTTGAACCTCTACTTCCCACCTGTTTGTGTATTTAGTGTGCCTTTTCTAAACATCATATAATCGGTTTTGGTATATATGGGATGTAACAACCTTTGCCTTTTAATTGGGATTATTAGCCCATATGTATTTAATGTAGATACTGATATGATTTTTGTCTATCATCTTTGGATTAACCAGTGGTATTTTAGTATTTCATTCTATCTCTTCTATTGGATTTTACATACATTTTTTTTACGTGAAATCTAAAAAAAAAACAAAACAAAAGAAGATTCAGGACATGGAATAGACTATAGAGATGGCTGCTGCAGACCTGTTAAACAGGAATATCTGAATGCCAGTTGAGAGCCTCTGGGAGGTGTGTGAGTGGGAACATTTCTTTAAAACAAGAGGAAGCCATTCATCTTGGGCACCCAGCCCTCTTATAGGGCGAGGAAACCCAAGCATCATAAATTAGTGTGAATAGAAGGATTAAACAGTGATGTAGAGATTCCATTACTAGATAAGATGTTATTATCATTAATTTTTTTAAAAAAAAATAACATGGTAGACATGCCTGTTTACATTGGCTTTCAATAAATCTGGCCTTTGTTTTCTGGGGCATATTTGGGAAGCTGCTTATTATGATGATAATAAGAAGTGTTAGGAGAAGACATTTAATTAAGTGTTTAGGCATTTCTTTTAGATTTGAGTGAATGATATGTAGCTTACCTTTATTTTTCTAGGTGGGGCATGTATTTCCTGAAATGTAAGTGACAGGCTGAAAATATTAATTGATAAATGTAGCACACTTCCTACCTTTGTCAATAGATATCTTCTTTCTGTGTGTCAGCTTACCTTTAATCACTAGGTTAAACAGACATGGACAGAGAGAGATTTCTCATTTAATAGATTACGAAATATTTGAAGATACATATGAGAGAAGTCCTATAAAGGGGAAAAATCTTTCCAACAAAATGGTGGAGTATCCTGGAGGGAGTCTGGAAAGATGTGAGAAAGAAAGGAGCTAGATGAACCAACTGGAGGGGGAAGAGGAAGAGCCTGGCTGAGAGCAGAAAGGAAAGGAGGAAGTGAGAATGAGAGAGACCTGCCATCCCTGCAGAGTAGTAAATCAACTGACTTTTTATTTCTTTATTTTCTGTATCTAAGTATAATGTAGCCATTCCAGGCAAGTCTCTACTTTTGGTTGTCTAGATTGGAAATCTGGGTTTTACTTAGCCTCTCCAAAGTTTAATGTTCACATCAATGAAAATGTTGTTTAATCATTGTACCTAATTTATATGATTATTTAGATGATTAAAGGAAGGGAACATTACCTGGCATATAGAGAACACTAAATAAGTTTTAAATTTGATTATTATTTTCAATTTATTTTTATTGTTCGCTCTGCAGAACAAAAAAATGGGAGAGAGAGGGAGAGAAGGAGAGAGAAATCAAAACTGGTTCTCAGAAAGGAATTGATAACAAATTTAAATGGAGGTGTTAGCAACAACATATTCAGTGGGTTGGCACTTAATTAGAAACAATAATTTAAGCCAAAGTATAGTTTCTCCAACGAAGGCTCAGCCACTTTTATTCTCAGGGGACAACCCTCAGTCTCCTCAAGTAATACTTCACAGAGAACCACTGAATTTTTCTTGCTTTAAGTCCAATCCTTCTGTACCTTTTATAAAAATTAAATCAATTGTTTTACACTTTTTATTTTGAAATTATTATCATTTCACGGGAAGTTACCAAAACATGTCCGGAGATGTTCTGTGCAAACTTCTTTCCGTTTTCCCCAATGGTAACATCATGAAAGACGATAATGCAGTATCAAAACTAGGAAATTGACATTGGTAGAGAACAGGGAATTTATTCAAACTTTATATGTTTTTCATGTGCTTGTGTGTGTGTATATGTGGTGTGTGTGTGTGTATGTATAGTTCTGTGGAGGTATATCACATGTGTAGATTCATGTAATTACCATCATAAATACAAAACTGTAGCCATACACATCCCTTTCACTTGCCCCACCCTTAACTCTTGACAATAACTAACTTGTTCTCCATCTCCATAACTATGTTATTTCAAATATGTTACATACATCATTCAGTATGTAACTTTTTGAGGTTGACTTTTTTTTAATTCAACATAATTTTCCTGTAGCTCTGTCCAAGTTGTGTGTGTTACTAAATTACGTCCCATAGTTTAACTACCCATTGAAAAACATTTGCATTGTTTCTAACTTGAGACAATTATGAATTAAGCTGCTGTGAACTTTTGTATACAGGGTTTGTATGGACATAAATCTTCATTTCCTTGGGATAAAGGCCCAAGATTGAGACATACAAAAGTTGCATATTTAGTTTTGTGAGAAAGTAGTCTTTTTCAAAGTGGTTGTACCATTTTACATTTTCACCAGCAATGTGTAGTGGTCTAATTCCACAGCATTCTCACTAGCATTTGTTGTTTATCACTCTTTTTATTTTAGGTATTTTAATAAGCATGTAATAATATCTCATTGTGCTTGTACCTTTCTCTAAAATTAGTTGGTTGCACTTACATGGATCTATTTCTGGATTCTCTATTCCATCTCATTGTCCTATGTATCTATTCCTCTCCCACATTGCCATCAGGAGGAATCATTCCTCCAACCATATTCCTGTTCCTAAAAATTGTTTTACCTACTCTAGACCCTTTACCTTTCTATATAAATTTTAGAATTAACTTGTCAATGTCTACGAAAATCTTGCTAGACTCATTAGGTTTTTAAAATTATTCATAGACCAAAAACAAAGTACTTTGTAACAATCCATTTGCTAGCAAATAGCAGGACTGGTACTTGGATTGAGTCTGACCCAGAGCTATTTCTCCATATCACGTTATTCCCAGAGACCAAGTGTATGACAAGTCCCCTCTAGAGTTGAGTCTTCTGTGTAAGGATAGTGGATGGATGAAGCTGGGTGGGGAGTTGTTCTAAATCTGCAAATAATTGGATATGTTCTATCAGATGCACACAATTCAAGAAATAATGTGTTGTCCATACCAGTTGCAAGACACTTTTTATTCATTCAAAATTCCCTTTAAGCAATGACCACTTCATTTACAAGAGCCCGAACTGTGAAGTTAAAAGAAGCATCATTGTTTTGCCTTAGGATGGTCTTGGGCTTTTAGTCATTCCTTGATAAGTGGCTGCCAATGTTTTAGAAGGTAATTAGGTATTTTCTACTTATAATACGAGTCAAATGTTCCATCACTCAGAATATCACCACCAAAGCTGAAGAACTTATTTTCTTGTAAATATTTAATTTTATATTCCCCAAAGCTAATTCCTATCATTTCTTCCCGTGGCTTGCTGAGCAGAAATTTTTGTGAGTTTGGTAATGTAGCAGGGATCTTATAGTAAAAGGACTTGGTGATCACTTGAGGTCTGAAGCACTCGTCTCTGGATACAGCCAGCAGGGATTTCTAGTTGAAGAATTAAATAGGCACTGTCCATTTCACTGGGTGGAAACAGAACAGAAACTAGCAGCAGCCCATGTACTTGGCAAGGATGGTGTGTGTATGTGCATGAAAATGATCCAGCAGTTAGGACTTTTTACAGCTGTACTTTTACCCACTGTTGTATAAACAGAGGAGCCCACATTCAGGGTTTTATAGATTGCAAATCTATGAATATTTATTTTATGTGCAAAAACTGAGTTTGGCTATTAAAGTCAGACAGAGGATGTTTTAATTCTGTCCAGAATGGCTAGATTGCCTTCGACCGGCCGTTAGCATCTATCTATATGCTTCACTTTTCTTTTCCTTAGTAGGTTGTTTTGATTCTACCAAAACAACCCCTCCCTCTGCTCCCTGCTTTCTATGTGGCATTTGACTCTGTACCTTTCAGGCTGGGTTAGTTAGGATAATGCTAAGTGTTGTAACAAATAAACATCCAAATCTCAATGATTTACAATCAAATTTATTTCTCACTAACATAATATTCCAGAGTGGGTGTTCCTGATGGGGCAGCTTTTTTTTTTTTTTTTTTGCTGCAGGACTTCCCAGAGCCTGTAATGTGCTAAATGTGAATCTTCAGTCTCCCAGAGGGAAATGTCTTGAATTTCACTATTGATGGCAAGATTCGCTTGTAGTTTCTATTCCACTAAAGAGGAAAAGAATGATAATTAAACTGTTACACATTACAGAGCATGAGACACATCTCAACGTCACAGATAGAAAATCCCATCCATTTCTCCTATGCTCCCAGCAAACATCTTTGTAAGATGCACATCTGAACGTCTCACTCCCCTACTCAAAATCCTTCCTCTGCTCTCCTCGCGGATGACGTTTTTCATTCATCGGCCCACCGCAAAGTCTTTGATGGTCTGTCCCCCGCTTATGTATCCTGTTTCTTCTCCTGAATGTCCTGTAGTCCCTCCATGAGTGACACACACTTAGACACCTGTGTCTCATATGTTTTGTTCCTTTTTCTCAAAACACTTTTCTTCCCTGTCTGGCCAGCTCCTATATGTCCTTTCTCTCTCAGTTCAAACATTACTCCTCTGGTTAGTTAAGTGAATATAATTAGGATTGAATGTCTAATAAGTGTTAATTATGGCACCTAGTCCAAATGCTTAATTCTATGTAGTCAAGCTGCATGTTACAATTTGGGGTTTAAAAAATTTGCCTCTGAAAGTGGCATGTGATTATTTCATGTCAAGGTGTGAATCAGACTTCAGTTTACCTGGGGTCATTTACATGAGCTGAAAGGAGTTTGAAAAGTAAGCCCAAAAGGGTAGAGCAGTACTCACCCAAAAGTTTCACTTTCTGCCAAGGGGTAAACTCCATGGGCTCAGCAAGTATTGGAGAGACTTCCATTGCATTTGAAGTCTATCTGTCCCCCAGTGTCTTAGGGGAAGAGAGAATGGGGATGGCACAATGCCCCCCAAACACCCGAAATTTCATCAGGAGATTTTGCTGTAGTTTCTACTAATGACTTATTTTGTAGAAATAACACTGAACAAGGAAAGGTCTGCCTGTTCAGATCAGCATCCCGCAACTATTATCCCGAAATCTGGAATAATAACCACCATGACCAAAAAAAAAAGTGCTATGTAGCTTAATAGAGCAACATCAGGATAACTCTTTAGATCCCTTTAGTTCAAATGATGCGGGGTTCAAACTCATTAACGACCTTGGGCGGAGGGGGCATGTGGGACTGTGGTCTGGCAGCTGGGATACAGACCAGCGGGAAAGCTGGAGTCCAGCTCTGGGCAGGACAGGGACTTGCAAAGGTGGAGAAAACAAGAAGGAAGGAGAGGCGTGTGGGGGAAGCCCAGACCATGACAGAACTCACCAACTGCCACCAAAAGTGACAAGTAGAAAATGTGAACATGCAAATGTTACAGGGGGAAACATTATGATTTATTTGAAAAGTTTCGCAGTAGCGCCTTCTGCCAAGCAGTAACATTTTTATAAAGAGGTTATGAAGCAACCTCTGTAATGATTGCACTTTCCTGTAATTTTTTTCCCCCCGGTTTGTTTTCTAAAGTTTTCAAGGCTTTGGTTTTTCAGCTTCTTTGCCTTCCTTTCACTGGTTCGCTGTGGCTGCCGCTTTAAGAAATGTTTTTGCCGTTGCTGCTCCATTTTAATCTTTCACTTTGTATTAACAAAATCAAAACCAGCTCAATTAGATACCTCCTGATTCTGATTTGTGTTAATACTAAGAGAATGTTTGAAATGGCATAGCGGTGGGGGGATGTTTTCAAGTCCTGGTGGTGGCTGCAACATTGGAGTTCTAGAGGCAAACATCAAAAGATAGCTTGAAAGGAAGACCAAAAGCATCAAAACCAATAATTCTTTACATTTGTGTTTTTATTTTATTGTAGTCTTCACAATGAAAGCAAGAGGATCGGGTAGAGAGAAAAAGACTCTTGTGAACTCATTTTAATCAGGCAATTTAAAATGAAGTCAAAGGGACTTTCTGCTTTGCTTTTTAAACGGACGATCAACCCGTGTATCTATAACTAAAAAAAAAAAATAGTGACCAGAATATACACAACAGTCAGTGCCCAACTGTCTCATTTGGTTAGAATAACTGAAAAGGAAAATAAGCAAGAATCAGAAAGCAGGATTATAATTAAGCTGCATTGATCCAAACACCCACTTCTTCTGTTTACACATCCTGCGTAAGGTTGAAATGCTAGAAATAAAACCAAGGAGAGATCTGCAAGTGATAGTCATTTGACCACAGAGGGAGATACATGAATAAACTGGCCGTTGAAACAGAGCAGTGGTCAGAATGAGGAAGAAATGCTTGCAGTTGTACACATGTGGGTGGCAGTATCAGAGTTAAGAAACATCTAAGACTTTGATTACTCATTCCTTTTATTATTATTATTATTTTTAAGTCTCCTAGCAATAACATTTCGGAGCTTAAAAGATTACCTTTGTTCCTCTTCCATTTTAACTCTGGCAGTTAAGTAGAGATTCTATGGTGTTATACGGCTCTCGGCCTTCAAGGAGGAATTTTTTGATGTGAAATTTGGGTGGCCATAGTCTATTATCATTTTCTCTCATCATTTATTTAGGTCAGTTTTCAGTTGACTGAAATGCAGTAAGTATTTTGGTTTCCTGTTAAAGGCTCGTATATTTATTACACATAAAAGGAATAACCACTGGACATGATGAGAAGTTTTTGAATTCTGTTCTCCGGGTGATAAATGAGTGAATTGAAATGATGTATCAAACATCAGCTCCCCCATTGTCCTTCCCTTCACTGCATCTCTGTTTATGGGTCTATGTTCTCAGATGTACGGTGGGATGGAGGGGAGAAAGACAAAGAGAGAGATAGACAGACAGACAGACAGACACAAACAAATTAACAGAACAAAATCCATTAGGAGACATGTTGCCCATTGAATCACAGTGGCCCTGGAAATAGTGTCCTATAAGGAAAGACATTTTCATTTGTACTGTACATACTGTAGACAGATCCAAGAATTGTCCTGCCAGAGCTTCCTGCTATTATTGCATTGACATATCTGAGTCAAGGGATGTACCTGAACTTCAGGAGCTCTAACAGGATGAACCCCCACCCCCTCCTTCCTCACCCCCAGTTCCCGCCGTGCAACGGCGATCTGAACAAGACAGCGGACATTTCTGGGTGAAGGAAATAATTTTTGTTTCACATGATTAAATCCAGAATCTTTTTGTTTGAGTTTTATTAAAAGACAGGAAGGAGCATTTTCTTTAAAAGGCTCCAGAATGGGCCAGTTTGAATGTCAAAACCTTTCTCTGCTTATCAAGCATTGAACCATGATAAAGAAAGGATCTGTTTTTAAGTCCCTGGGCCAGCATACCTCAGTGACACGCAGGGACTTCAGATGGCAGGGAAATCATCTCCCAGTCCCACTGAAGCAAAGTTTCCAAAAGGGAGGATGGGAATATAGCCTACTGATAGCAGCTCCTGGTGAGCTGGGGAGTGTAACTAACAATGGAAGCCGTGGCCAGGAAGAAGCCTGCTCTCCCAGGAGAAAAGGCTAGCCAGAAAACGTCCTGGCTCAGAACTTCCAAAGGCTAAATTAGTGTGGCGCCCTTTCTCTCCTGCAGCTTTATGAATTTTGATATATTGTTCAGGAGACTTTCTGTCATGAATTCTAGCGGGACCGTCCAGTTTAGGGTGGGGCAGTATCTATTTAAGAGCACAGTGGGAGTTCAATAAATCACGCTTTTAAAGTGATTCTCTGCAAACGCACTCGTATCACCTTTCACACAGTGTGTTTGTGAAAACGATTATAGTCAAGGAAAGCATTTGATTTCTAACCAAGCCAGGCAAGATGTACAAAACTTAGCAACCACTGAGATTAGATAGTGCTGGAGTTCCAGGCCTTGGAGATGTGAATACTTTTAAATATCATGCAGCTTTTCTTTTTCAAATGTCACGTCTTCTCAACCAGAGAGCAAACTGTAAAGATAGTGTTAAAAGTCAGCATTCAATTGTTACCCTATTATGCATTTTTATTTAGATGTTGAATACTCTCATTTACTAAGGTTAGAATAACAAAAGCTGGCTTCCCTTACTGTGCTTTGCACTTTACACACCTTATTAAACAATTCCATTGGTAGTTACTATTACACCCATTTTACAGATAAGAAACTGAGATTTGCAAAGTTTGAGTGACTTGCCCAGCCTAAATGCTTGGGGATTCAAACGCTGATTCATCTTCGCTCTTCTGCCAGAACTGAACTTCTTACAAAAGAGTTCCCCTCACTTCTTAGCTCAGAGACTCACCTCACTGGATCCTTGAGAAAACGCTGTTTTATCCCCATTTGTCTCCATGTGCTTAGCCATGAAGAACTCAGACAGGCCCGCCAAGAAAACAGTGTCTAGGTCATTTATTGGCAGCTATGATTTTGGTTTACTGCTTCCTGCTACTTACTCTTCAGCTTCTCCAAAGAGCCAGTGGGTTCTGGCACTCACACTTCTCGCCCAGTGGCTCTGTGATTGAAACTAGCAGCTCCATGGCAACTAGGAAAAACAAACGAGCCCAGCAGCCCTTACCAGCTCTGGGAGCCCTTTCCGAGCAGATTTTGGAAAAGGAGTGCACTGGAAAAGAGTTCCATCTGGAAATTGGCACTCAGAGCCATCTTCGCAGCGTGTCCCGTCTGCCTTTCACCCAAGGATCCTGTGGCACCAGGCAAATGTTCAGCCGCGCTGGACTTCTCTCAGAAACATGCCAGCCTTTCGATATGATGAAACTTCACTGACGGGAGCTCCCGGCTCACAGAGAGGTTACGATGCACACAATCCCATCTCAGGGTCAGTCAACCGCAGGACAGAAATAGAAGGGCATTCTTGCTTCAAAAATCTACCCAGTTAAAGAGAGCTTCTGATGGTTTCAAGAATCTAGATTTGGCTCACGTGGATTTTTAAAGCCTTGGCTAAAAGTACAAGGAAATAAAAAGTCTGTTTAGAATACTCTATTAATTTCGATCTTTCTTCAACTAAGAAAAGTGACAGCTCAGAATAAAAGGACCAATGTATCTTATTTTTTTTTGAATCATCATTCCCATCAGCCTGGGAGCCCGAGGACACAAAACACGTACAACTGTACAAAGCCTGAGGCTTTCTTAAAGAGAGGATAAATAATTCAATTATTCTAGAGGCAGATTCGAAAGGAATGAGGGTAGGACCCCTCTCTCCAGGTATATAGATCACTCAATCCATTAAACAATCAGTAGATGGACAGAGATGTGTTTCTAAGGATAAATAAAGAATTCTGAAATGTTGAGGGACCCACCCATCTACTGTCCTGGTACAATTTTATTAAGATGATTTTTCTTTTTAGTGCTATTTCCTTAATTTTCTAGAGATGAGTTCAGGCTTCGTGATCTTGAATTCCCTTGGGCTCTGGGACGTGTTCCAGGGGGCCTGGCATGAAGTGGGCAAAAGATTAAATAATCTTGTGAAATTTTGGGAACTAGACTTACAGGACTAACTTCTAGATAGTAGGGGGAAGTAATATTGTTCTGCTTTCTGAGTGTTTACTATGTTTAATAATGAATTATGGAAAAAGTAAGTAATAATGAATTAAATTCAATCAAATGAAATATTTCTTATTCCTTTTCTTTGACCTGGGAATAAAATATCCATTTGTTACAATTTTTTCCAGGTCCAACTGAAATTGTTTTCCTCTTCCTATCATTAACTTAGAGATTCCAGAAATTCAAGAAACTTGTGCACCTAGCAGTGTGCTTTCCAAAAGTTTTTCATCAAGTGCTACATGTGGAAATTTTTTTTCAAGAATACACTCTTAACTTTTGAATATTTATTTATAAATAACTAATATGCAGTCAGAACAATAGAGCAATTGAAAAGATGACAAACATTTATTTATTTTACTTAATACATTTATTTATTTTAATTAATACACGTTAGTAATACATTTATTTCTTTTACTTAATGGTGCAATTGTTCAGGATGGTCACCGTCAATTTCTGATAGACAGTTTCTTTCACCTCTACCTTCTTATCAGCCGTTCGTGTTTTAATGACATAACGTGGCAGGCAAGGAGCTCATGTAAAGAATAGGGATGTGCCAGTGCTGCCATTGTCTTGAACTTGTGCATTTTTAATACCAAATTGAACTCATAGTTTCTTTGCAGAAATTATTCCAACCATTTGCTTTTGAAGATAAAAATAACATAATTTATAAATAATCACAGTATGTAGCAATATGTAGCAGGCACCATGTCAAACCTTCCTCACTGAGGACACTCCATTCTGTCCCAGGAGACACAGCATTACAGAGATCAAGTATGAAAATGAGTGCTAATTCATACTTTAACTATTAGTAAAGCTTAATTTTTTTTAGGGTTTATGTGTATATACAATACACTCATGTAAGTTCATATATTTTCATCCCACCTCTCAACAGTTAATGACATGCACACTCTGAGTTGCACACATCCCACTTTGGAGACCACTCACCAAAAGTAACAAAAGTAATGACATCAGTAGTAGTGTGTAAAAAACCTATAATTGCTACTTCATGAGTACTTACTAAGTGCCCAGCACTGAGGAAGGCGATTACATATATTTAATGCTTACAGTAGCCCAGGCCGTGGTTTTTATTATTGCATTTTATAGAGGCAGAAACTGAGGTTTAAAAAGAAAAAAAAAACAAAAACAAAAAACAAAAATAACTGTGACCTTGAGTGATTTAGCCAAGGTCACACAGTATGTAGTGATAAAAAGTGGAGGGTCAGCTTTACGTGCTGTCTGAGTTAGAAACCCTGACCCTTTTAGTTCTGTCCAGTCTTGGTGTTGCTGTTGGAATTCCTTTAACAGAAATTTGACTTTCACTTTCAAAGTCAAATTAATGGTAACATTCAGATGGACTCATTTGTATTAGCATTTCGGTGAGAGGCACCTGATCTTATCTTCCATTGAGAACAAAGGAAAATGGGAGACCAGAAGGTTACTGGGTAGTAGAGTGGGAGGACGTATCAGAAAGCCCAACTAGGCACAAAAGGAAGGTTTGGATGCCTGAATACAATCTCTGCCTCGTTTCCACTTTTGCCTCAAGTCAAGTCTACAAAGCAAATATGTTGTAAATTTTATGTCCTTTTCTATGTCTTCTAGTCCTGTGTTATTTGTCTTTTTGTGTAAACCTCTGGCCTTCCTGGACTCTTGACTTTTTGACTTCCTTTATCAAAGGCCATCAGCCTGCTAGGTTCTGTGGTTCTTTGGTTTCTCCAATGTGTGTTCATCAAATTCCTTTTGCTCTTTTCATCCCCTTGTTGTCTGTCTATGGGAAGGGGTTCTTCTAATTTTAGATTCAAATTAATTTACATTTCCCACAAACTTGATATTTGTCTCACTTCTCTTATAAATTATTTACACTGGAAAGGCTGAATCATGAAACTGAAGCTAAAAATAATGTTATTTTCATGTGCTGATTTTTAAATGGATGCATAGATCATATTTTAATATACATATACATACACACACACACACACACACATATATATATATATATATATATATATATATATATATATATATATATAATTTCTCCCCTCACTTGCCTTTGCCTATGCGGCTCTCTAGTCTTTGTCTATTATTGAAGAGGGTATGGTTTTCTTCACCTCCATTTATCACAGTTATTTTATTAATTCAACGACTAGTCTTTTAATGGTCTCTTACAGGCCAGTGCCTGGTAGACTTAGCATGGGATATATAAAAGAAAGGTCAAACTCCCTGCATTCTAGAACTTTTCTAGAAGTGATGATATACAAACCTGTCACTGTAACACAAAACAAAGTTAGGAAAGAAAAGTGTGCTCAGAAGCAGTCACATTTGATTAGGGAGATAGGATGAAGGTAGGATGGATATGCTAGAGGTGCCTAGCTCTCCACAACTCCCCCAAGTACAAAGGGCCAGCATAGTAACCGTAGCCCTTTGTCTTGGTTGATTCAAAGGTAGATACCTGACCCAAGCTAGACCTATAAGCATCTCTTCTTCCAAATTCTGTAATTTTTAACTGAGCCACAGACATTGGGGTTGTTTGAAAGGGAACCCTGTGATCCTGTGATTGTTTGAGTAACTAACTGGGTTACCATAGCAGTTTGACTGAATCCAGTACCTTGCAATGCCACTGACTAGCAATATCATATTGGGAAATTTATTTAACCTTTTTGTCTTTAGTTGTTTTTATTTGGAAGACAGAAAAAAAGAATGTGAACTTTCTTATACAGCAGCTCTAAAATATAGATAAGGAATTCATTTAAAGTGTGACATGATGTGTATTCAATAGATGTTAGCTCTTAAGATTATTATGACTGCCAATATTATTAAAGATATATCTTATGAACACCATGGATAGGACCCCAAAGCAACATTGGGGGCCTCTTTTCATGAGAGGTTGGTTAGTCATTAGCTTCTTTTAGGGTCTCTCAATATCTTTCTAAAAAAGAATTTTTTTCCAAAGCTATTCTGGGTTGACATTTTGGTACTTGAAACAAACAAACAAAAAACTATAATAAAGTAGTGGAATATAACCGGAATTCTCTTTTGTTCTCCTTTATTTTCTTTCTGGCCATCATTATTGTTTTTCCCTGTGGTCATTTTCAGGACATTAAAAAAAATTAAATTCAAATTTCTCTACATTTTTGCATATTCATATACATTAACAGAATTTGTTAACTCTGTAAACCTTGTGACACAGATGGCAAAATCAAATCACAAACAAAAAACAAACAGATGTATGCAGATGACCTAAATCTGTAACGGAAACCACATATGTGTACACACACACACACACACACACACACACACATATGGTGACTACATTCTATATATCATTCAACATTAGAAGTTCCTTATGCTGTACTTCCATAGAAGGCCTATGTTGTTATGAAAGAGAAATACATCTAATGTTTAGAGTTATTCATATATGACTGCCTTTGAAAGGGGTGGGGAGACATAGCTATATGATGAAAAATATCAGATAAAAAATAGTTGATCTACATAAACACACACACGTATACATAAGCACGAGTCATCACTTCCTCCAAATTTTTGCCCTAGAAAACACACCTTCAATAAGCTAACAATAGTTACATAGAATTCTATAGCTAGAAACCATACTCTGGTTGGAGGTATATGAAATAACTGAAACTATTTTAATTATGTGTTACCTATTCCTTTTAAGAGGAATTATGGAATTCCTTTATGAAGTAACCCAATTCTGGCTTTATCCTACCCTTACCCATTTTTATTATATTTATTTTATATTTTAATTTAATTTTTATTTTAGTTTTGTTCATTTATTTGTTTAGATCTGGCTTCAGTCTTTATCAAACAATAACAGAACAACAAAAAACTAAAACCATGGCATTTACATTTATCAACAGATAATTCTCATCTCCCAAAGAAATATTGCATTTTAAGAATTCTGTTTGGGTGGTGGGCACAGAGTGTAATACACAGATCTTGTAATATAGAAACCCACAACTGAAACCTATATGTTCATGTTGACCAATGTCATTCCAATAAATTTAATATTTTAAAAAAATTCTGGGAGCTTCAAAAACAAATAGTAAAACCAAGACCAACAATTAGAGTTGTGTGAGAACTCTTTCTGTGGCTAAGGAAAGAAACCCGTTATTGTGATGAAAATAAAAAAGAGATTTGTTGGCATTAGGGATTATAAAGCCCACTGGCTGTCTGGAACTCTGACTGGTTACAGGTGGGGAGCCCAGTCACCAGGGCGACCTCTTACCTCTGCCAGAGGTGGCCTGACTCCCAGCAATTATTTCTGCTCCCTGGGCTGCTGCTGCAGAGGCTGCAGTGAGATTTTGTCTCACAAGGGTTGGGCAGGCAAGAAGCTGAGGGGTGAAATGCTGTGACAGAGATAAATGGCTTGTACCTTAAGTATCTTTTTTTTCCATTCTTTTTTTGGGGGGATAGCGTGTGTTATAAACATATAGAGATCATGCAATAAAAACAGCTGCCATTTATCAAATGCTTACTCAGCCCCCAGCAGGATGCTAGGTCTGTGGGGTGCATGTGGGGATTCATTAAGAGGAAAAGGGGGTCTGTGCCCTAAGAGGAATTCAGATGGAGGAGCCAGAGGGTTGATCCTTTCTCTGGACCTGGAGCATTCACTGGAAGGCCAGTGAAGATGATCCAGATTTCAGGGCTGTTGGCTGTGTTTCTATCACACTGTGTTTACTCCTCACCAACTCTTCTCCAACCTTTTCCCCAGGAAAGTCAAGCCATACCTTTGTTAATGTAGCCACAAGTTTCTGTAGGAAAACCAGACATAGAAACCATTAAGTATGCAATGAGCAAAATAATAATAATTGATTAGCATTTTAAATTCCCATTCCTAAAGGGAATGTTATTGATGGCAATCTATCTATGATGTCATAGTTTACATTAGATCACACAGCTTTTAATTTCTCTACAGTTTTCAACATTTCATGTTTTGTTTTCAAACAAGTGAGATATACTTTTTAGAACGTAAATTTATTTCATACTGGGCATTCAGAGTTCCACAAGTTATGTGTAAGTGAAAGAAAATATATCCTTCTACAGTGCATTTTAAATGGGAAGTTAGAACCATTTCAACAAATATGAAGTAGTATGTTTTTACTAAAAGAATCAAAATGCTTTTACTCTGTAAGGATGTGATTACCCTGGAACAAACAGATATCCCATCTTAGACAATACTACTTACTCATAAAGAAAATTTAAAGGGAGATTGTTTATTTCATGGAAAAAATATTCAGATTTAAATTACTTCAACCAAAGGAAATTTCTTCAAGTTAGCCCAACTCAAAAGCATTCAGCTCACAAGATGGTTAGTTTTCTAAAAGAAACCACTTTGCTTTATATGGAATTTTTTTTTTGCATACACATTTAGGGTTTCAGAGGAGCAATTTTGACTATATGAACTGATTGGTAGCATTTTCTGTGTGAATATATCTCATGCTGGGGAAAAAAGTATTCTCCCCAGCCCCAAAGGAATTTGGAAGTACATTAAAATTCAAAATTCTTGATTTAGGACTATCAGCCTTTTTTTTTTTGGATAAAGATGTCAACTATTTCTTACTTAAAATAGCAATGTGATATATGAGAAAGATGAAAGCCAGACCAAGGGAAACCTTGCTAGGCAGAAATTAAAATATTCAGCACCATTACATGGTTGTAATCTGTCTTACTGGTATACCATTAGGACCATTCCTTTCAGCCTCTTGTGCTAGGTTGCACGGTCACACAGAGTGAAGTCTGGAAGGCTGGATTTGCAGCAAGGCAGTGTTGACTCACTGAGATGTACAAATATATTGTAATGTCGCAATAAACTAGAAGAGGCAAAAACCTAGTTGAACATAAGTCATGTTCTAACCTAATAATAATAAAAAATGTTCTATATTGAAAGATACGAATATTCATGAATTTCCTAAATGTATTTCCTGGTCGTAAATTGCAAGTGATAGGTAATCTGAAAAATTTCATGTTCAACTTATTCTGTCTTTACTCTGTACTTCTCCCCTTAGTCAGCTCCCATTCCTATCCCAACAAATTGGCCACAGGAGGGCCTTAGATTTGCTGTACATATAATACCGACCATAGTCAAATACATAAAAGGCTTGTTGGGCATTATTATTATTATTATTATTATTACTATTATTATGCTGCATAATACTGAGAGTGCACTAACCATATTTCAGATTAACTTTGTTGTGGGCTATATTTGGATATAAAATAAAAATTGTTCATGGGTGTTCTGACTCGGTAGTTACTCATTTGAATAGATCTGTTAATGAGTGGCCACTTCAATAAACTAGGAGAGGCAAATGTAAATTTAAATATGTATTGGCTCCATGTGCCTAACTTTGTAAGCATTACCTTGTAAGCTCCCACAGGGTAGGAATTTCTTGTCTGCATTGCCATTGTCATGTCTTCAAAACTGAGCAATGCCTGGCACATAAGAGGTGCTCAGCAAATACAGATTAAATGACTGAATGAGTGAATGAACTACGTATAAGAAATCTTTTGTTTTAGCAAGATGCACATGGAAAAGAATTGTGAGATCATGCTAGGAAAGTATCGTCCCTAAAAGTTGTTCACAAAATATGCTAGGTCGAAGATAAAACCTGGGTTTCATTTCATTACCAAACCTGACGGATTAATAGTGACTTTCTTGGACGCAATGTTGAGAAGAATTCTGAGACTCATCCAAGCTCAGTGGGAAAGAGTGCTCTAGATAATCAAAGTCTGCTGTGGGGATAAGGGTGGCCCACATGACCAATATTTGCTCTTTCCCACCTTGCTGGGTGTATGCTATCCAAACTTTGCCATTCTTAGGATAGTCTCTCATCTGATTGAATGAACACCATCCTTTCTAGATGCATGTTGATCCTAACAGTTCATACAGGAATTAATTTAATTTCCTTTTCCCTATTAGATTCTGTCAGCCTGACATATTGCCAGACAAAAATCTCTCCCTCATAAATTCTGTCCTCTGTAGAAATCTGCATCCTACTACAGTATGCAAGTGGAACACGATTCCATTTTGTGCTACCGGTTCCAGGAGAATATTAATATAACACTCTCTCACCTATAACACAGTCCCAGGCCTCCAACCTCATGTCAGCATAATTCCAAGGTTCCAGGGTTGTTGTCCAAGTCTGTTGAAACACTATTTCTTAAAATGCATTCTTTCAATTTTCTTTGTTTTTGCCAGAATGGACAAAACTGATTTTTGTCAGCTGTCAAATAGAGCAAGATGTTAGTGGGGGGGGGGGGGGCAAACAACAACAACAACAAAAAAGGTTTTCTTTTCTATACTTTGAATTCTCATATCCGGAACAAAGGATCAGGCCATTGGCTGTCCGCTCTGGGAGAGGTTTATGTTTCCAATATTGCATAGCGCACTCGTATCTAAGCAGATTGGAAACAGTGCTAAGGTCACCAGGCATGTTGGCAGTCTTGCTTAATTCAGATGGAGCCAATAAGCTATTGGCACCTTGGGAACAGCGGTCTGAAAGTCCTAATTCCTTTAGGAGTGTGGCCTCCCTTTTAGGTGGTATCGAGTGATTCTAACAGGCTTTCTCGACACTTCCAGACATATTGTAGGATGTTCTTCTGTTAAATTCTCAGGTTGTGTTAGTGAGTGTGTAACACATACACAGCCTATGTATTCCACAGCAGAACTCTTGCCAACACATCTTAGCTTTGACCTGCTAAGTGATTCAGACTATTTATTCAGTCACAGGGTTGAGTCTCCCCTAAGTTAGAAAACTACCACTTAGGCAAAACTTAGGCAGATCACAGAGCGGTTTATAACCATCTCAGCCTGTAAATTCAAACCAGTATTTTTTTTTATCAGAATTAGATCAGTCCTGCCAGCTCGACTTTCCCTTAGCAAATGTTATTTCTATGACACTCTAAGTGTTTTTATTTCCACTGAAATTGACTCAGACTACATAAAGCTACAGGACATCTGCAGACTTTTGATATGAAGAGTATTTTTCCCACCGTTTTTAGGACTTGTGTTTAATTTGTATTTTAATTATACCATGTATCAGTATGGCTTCAGTGTCCAGAATGGTCTTCATCTCTTCACCACTCTAGGAACCCAAATGGCCTGTGGGAAATTTAATGGATCCAACGGGTAAAAAGATTAATCTGGATCAAAGGCAGTCTGATTGATTGCTGTTTCCCTGGCTGCTATTTGCAACAGCTCATACTGTTTATATCACAAAAATCGGCTCCCCAGATCCCACCAATCAGACATAGTGACTGTGAAACGCATGCCTTTTACTGTCCCAGTAAAGGTAGCCCCGGACACTGAAACCTGTGGTATATAAGTATGTTCTCCTTATGAGTCCACCTGAATTCACATGTTGTTTTATTGGAAGTTGGATCCTCATTCTGTGCTGCGCTTATGGGTAAAAGCTAACTTTCCCAAAGTTGTTGCTAATATGCTGCTATGCTTCAGAATTATCAAGGGTGCTTATCAGAAATGAAAATTATTGATCCTCATCACACCCCAGTACTGCCTTATAGGTTAGCATCTGCCTTGCCCATTACTCTAACCCTAACCCTAACCCACCTGCTCCTTTACCTGGTATAAACCAATACTTGATCTTGAGTAATACTTGGGATTGACATTCTCCCTTCATGCACAGGTATAGCTAAACCAGGTAACACAACAAAATATTTCCAACCAAGTTGCTAAGTAGCCATTTCCCAGAATCCTCTGGGTACTCTCTTTCCACTCTAGCCCTTCATACTGAATCCTTTAGGCCTCTCTTCTTTCTACAATCCACCCACTACAGGGTTAATGCCAGGCACAACAGTTCTCTCTTTTAGGCGGTATCAAGTGATTCTAATAGGCTTTCTTGACTATAGTCTTATGACTGTAGCAATCAAGTCTTTGGTGGGTAATCATCAATTCCCATCTCCTGGTCATGTCATCTGAGCTCAACGTTCAGTTCCAAATATCTAACTGCCTGCCTGGTGGGCGTTTCATTGGCATGTGCATAGCTAACGAAAACACAACTGTGTCAAAAAACAAATTCATCATCTTCCTGCCTACATTCAGTTCCTCCTCCCAACTTCTCTCCAGATTCCTGACTTTTATTCATTTTGCCACCATTTGCCCAGTCAACTAAGCATGAAACTGAGTCATTCTTGACTCCTGGCTCTCTCCATCCAATTAGTCATCCAATTAGTTGAATTTTACTCTAAAATTTATCTTACATTCATCATTTCCTTTCCATTCCAACTGCCACCACTTCACAGCAGACTCATTGCCTCACTTTACATAAATAATAATTTCCTTACTTACCCCAATCTTTCCCTTGATGCCACCTCCAGATGAATCCTCTTAAAATATCATTTGATCATGTCAACTTTCTATTCAAATCCATTCAGTGGCTTACACCTAAAAAGACAACACCGTTGTCTTAGACTGGCATATAAAAATTGTGTGATTTCACTTGGCTATAGTGGCTCAGTGGTTGAGCGTTGACCTGTGAACCAGAAGGTCACAGTTCAATTCTGGGTTGTGGCACACACCTGGGTTGCGGGCTCAATCCCCAATGCTGGGCGTGTAGGAGGCGGATCAATGATTCTCTCTCATCATTGATGTTTCTATTTCTCTCTTCCTCTCCCTCCCTCTCTGAAATAAATAAAAATATATTTTTAAAAATTGTGTGATTTTAAAAAAAATCTTCTTTTAGACCTACCTCTCTGGCCTAGCCTTTGTGGTGGATATTTTATTAGTACATATTTTAACTACAACTCTTATTCTCTATATAAGAAATTAATCTCCAGCAGGAAGGTGTTCAAGTGATGCAGCCAGGATAATAATCTGTTTTCCTGACTCCTTTCACTACACTGCGTTCCTGCCAAGCCCTTCAGAGAAACTCCAGGCCTAGCTTTGCCAGACACCCCTTTGGTTTCTACCCCTTGCTGTGTTTCTCTAATGGATGCTGCACTGACCTTTTCTTTTCCTTCCACCGATTGCTTTTCTGAAGACTTGTGCTGATTCAATTCTGCCTTAATCTTTCTCTCATCACATCAGGGACCTCATGTCACTCTTAGTTGCCTAGTTGAAATTGGATTTGTCTCTTTTGTATATCACCTGAAACCACAAGACGTTTTTTCTCCATCCTCTTAGCTGATAACTTTTCTTCCTATTTCATTGAAAAACATGGGAGAAATTATAAGAGGGATCCTATGTTATAATTGTTCTCTGGGATGCACCATAGAAGCTCCAGCATACTAAAACAAACAAACAAGCAAGACAAAAACAAGGTAACAATACCTAGTCTGCAACCCAAACAATTAAATAAGAAACTCAGGGTGTTGACGTGGCAGGGGGATGGGATAGGCATTCATATTTTAGAATATTATATAGGTGATTCCCAAGTACAAAGATGAGAATCACAGCTTTAAAAATTCCCATCACCATATTTATCTACTCGCCTGTACTGAGTCTCATATCTCTGTCTTCTCTTTGGATGAACTCTACGCTCATAACTTACATCATCCCTTCCACTTGTACACAAGATTCATCTCCTCCTGTCTACTCATATCTATCTCAAGATCTAGTCATCTTCCCTCATTCTTATCAAAATACAAATATGTTATGGCTTCTCCTCTTTGGAAAAATAATAAATGAATAACTAAACCTCTCTTAATACCCAGTTCCAAGCTATCATCCTATTTCTGTTCTTCTTTACCATAAAACTCCTCCATACTCCTCTTTTCATTGTCTGATTTCCATGTTGCTAAACCCTGTGATATTCAGACATTATCTTACTTGAATTAATATGAGTTACTTAATTCAGTTGATCATACTTTTTGCCTTGATACCCTTTTTATCTTTGGGTTATAGCTTCTCACTTACTACCAGATGTCCTTTTACTTTATTGGTTGATCCTTTCAGGTCCCTTTGCTCATTGTTTCTCATCTTCCCATCTCTAAATACTGGAGTATAGCAGGCATTAGCCTTAGACTTTTTAAAAATATATTAATTTCAGAGGAGAAGGGAGAGAGAAACATAAATAATGAGAGAGAATCATTGATTGGCTGCCTCCTGCATGCCCCACACTGGGGCTCAAGCCCACAACCGGGCTTGTGCCTTTGACTGGAATCAAACCCAGAACCCTTCAGTCCGCAGGCTGACGCTCTATCCACTGAGCCAAACCAGCTAGGACAGCATTAGACTTTTGTTCCTCTTTATCTACTCTCATTTCTTTGGTGATCTCATCCATTTTTTATAACTTTGAGTTTAATTGAAGTAAAATGAACTACACTTATTTAAAGTGTACAATTTGATCCATTTTGACCTATATATACACCTGTGAAATCATCATCATCCCAATCTAGATAACACTTTCATGTCCCCTCAAAAGTTTTTAAATTTCATTTTGTAATCTTTCAGGTCAGTCCACAGGCAACCATTGATCTGATTCCTGTCAATAGAGATTAATTTCATTTTCTACAATTTTATATAAATGTAATCATATAGTGTGTGTGTTTGTGTGTGTGTGTGTGTGTGTGTGTGTGTTTATTCAACATAATGATTTTGGATTTATCCATGTTGTTGTGTCTCAGTAGTCTGTTGTCATTTATTGCTGAGTAAACTTCCATTGCATGAATATGCTATAATTTATCTACTTAATTGTGGTTAGATCTTTGGGTTATTTCTGCTTTTTGCTATTTCAAATAAGCTGATACAACATTTGTGTACAAGTCCTTGTCTGAACATATGTTCTCATTTCTCTCAGGTAAATTCCTAGAAGTAGAATGATAGAATGCTATATTAGGTGTATGCTTAACTTTTTAGGAAAATTCCCAGATATTTTCCAAAGTGATAGTACCATTTTATATTTCTATCAGCAGTGTATAAGAATTTCAGTTACTTATGTCCATGCTGAGACTTTATATTATGGCAAACTCTGCCTTGAGATGTAAGTCTGGCTTGCCACTTATTTGTGTAAGCAATAGAGCCATACCCATTCATTTCCTTATTGTCTATGGTTGCTTTCTTGCTATGACTGCAGAGTTGAACAATTTTGACAAAGACCATATGGCCGGTGAAGCATAAAATATCTGGGTTCTTTATACAAATGGATGACCCCTGCTTTATATGGTCATTTTCTAACTATTCAAATCAGTTATAGTAGTATCTAATTGTGGTTTTAATTTGCATTTCCCTAATGTCTAATGAGGTTGAACATCTTTTCATGTGATTACTTGCCATTCACTTATTTTCTTTTGTGAAATCTCTATGTAATTATTTCCTATTTGCATTTTTATTTGTTACTTTGTTTTGGTTTGTTTATTTCTTATTGAATCATATAATTTTTTATGTATTTGTGAAACAAGTCCTTTCTATGATATATGTGATGTGAATATTTATTCCCATTTGATGGTTTACATTTTAATTTTCTTAATGACACTTTTATAGGATAAAGCTTTTAATATTAAGGAAGTCCAACTTATCAGTTTTCATTTTTATGGTTAATTTTCTCTTCTATATAAGAAATATTTTACTATTCTAAGATTACAAAGATTATATCCAATTTTTTCTTCTATTTATTTTACCTCTTTAGGCTTTACTATAAGACTAATGTCCATTTGGAGTAAATTTTTGCATATGATGGAAGGTAAAGGTCAATGTTTGCTTTTTCCCTTGTGGATATCCAGTTGATCCAAGAAGATGTATTGAAAAATGTTTTCTTTCCCAATTGAACTGAATTGGCAACTCTGCCAAAACATAATAGACATATGTGTAAGTGTTTTTCTGGGCTCTATTTCATTTCATTGCTATATATGTGTATCTCTTGGCCATTACTAAAATATCATTATGATAACTTTATACTAACCCTTGAAATCAAGTGGGATTCTTTTCTGTTTTCTAAAATTGCTTTACTATTGTATGTCCTTTGGATTTCCATATATATATATATATATATATATATATATATATATATATCTCCATATATATATACATATATATGATTATTTTGTCTTTAAAAAAACAAATAAACATACAAAAACAAAGCATGCTGAAGTTCTGACAGTGTTGACTCCACATCTAAATTTTGGGAAAACTGCCATCTTAAAAATGTTGAATCTCTTAGTTCATGAACATGGTATATATTTACATTTCTTTACACCATTTTAAATTTCTCCCAACAAGGTTTTTTATTTTTCAATATAGAGACCATGGATATATTTTATTATACTTATTTTTAAGTAGACAGCATAAGAGTATATTTTTTTGGCATTAATGTAAATTGCATTATCTTTGAAATTCTACATTTCTAATTGTTCATTGCTAATATGTAAGAATATAATTTATTTTTTGCATATTAACTTTCTTCATTACTAGTTCTAGTTTTTGTTTTCAAAATTCCTTTCAATTTTCTATTTTAAAAATATATCATCTACAGATAAAGTTTTATTTATTAATTTATGATCTTTTTTATTTAAATTTTCTTTTTTTTGTTTTCTTGCAATAGCTGGAATGCAAATATAGTATATAATAAAAATGTTAGAGTGAGCATCCATGTTCTTGATATTGAAAAATATTAAGTTTTTATCATTAGCTATGACATTAGCCGGAAGTTTTTTGTAGCTGCCCTTTAATTAGATAATATCTTCTGGTATTACTAGTTTTCTTAGGGTTTGTTCATGAATGGATGTTAATTTTTGTCAATTGCTTTTCCTGAATCTATTGAAAAGATATTATTTTCCCTTTAGTCTGTCAATATGGTAAATTTCACCAATTGAGTCTCAAATATGAAAACTTACACTGAGATTTGCTAAACTTTTACGTTTGTAAATTTATGTGTTTTACTAAACCGGGGGAGTTTTCAGTCATTGTTTCAATATTTTTTGTTCCTTCATCTCTTTCTTGCTTCTTTTTGGAACTACATCACACATGTTAGATTGATAAATATTGTCACACAAATCCCTTAGGCTTTGTTGAAATTTGTTCACCTCCATACATTTCCTTTTCCAACTTTCAAGTCTTTTCCGTATTCTACAGACTTTTGTGTACTTTTCATTGTCCTCAGGTGGTTGTTTATACCATTTTTTCTCCCTAGAGTTTTTAGTTGTAATCCGAAGAAAGGCAGAATTGTAGTAGATTTATGCTGCCATAGCAGAATCAAACCTCCATTACCCAGTTTTATGGTTTAAAATACCATCTTATATTTAATAACTTCCAAATGGTTATATCACATTTAGACCTCTCTCCTTCACTCCAACTATATATCCAACTATATATCCAGCTACCTGCCTGACATCTCTAATTTGATGCCTAATAAGTATTTTAAACTAAATTTGCCTAAGACTGAGCCCCTGATCCACCCAAATTCCTAAAATTGGCTCTTTTAACCTTTCAGTTTCTTTGGAGTTATCCTAAACTCTTTTCTGTCACATACCACATTTGAAAATTAGCACATCCTGTTGTCTCTATCTTAAAAATATTTGAGTATTTCTGTCACCCTTCCCTTACTATGACCTTTGTCATGCCATTGCCATATTTCACCTGTATTATCACAATTATATTCAGACTGATCTCCTGCTTATAAATGCTTGTTGAATTAATGACCCACCAGCCTTAGATACCTGAGATATTTGTACAATATTTGATTGTTAGGACTTCCCTTCAATGTTGACAATTAAATGATTGAAAAGGTGAACATCACTTCCAGCCAATTGGATCTGTGGTTATAAATCAGGAAGCTAAAATCAACAAATCTTATAAAACGGGTTCCGCCTAAGTTAGACTCCTGAATTTAAAAATTATTTACTAAAGACATATTAAATCATGCATTGTATTTGCTTTTTCTTAGAACATGGCCACACCCATAAACTAGACATGTGGGCTAGCCCTAAATGGTAAGATCATTTCATCAGAGTTTCATAATCAAATTTCCTTTAACTTTGTCTGATTATATGGTGTTTGAGAGGCTTTGAGTTGACTGACTAGTGGATATTCATAAGAATATCTATCAGTGGTCTCATTCAGAAGGTATAAGAAAGAATAACTTAAGGAATTTTCTGAACTTACACATGCCCATTTTCCTACTCATCCCCTTCACCCTTACCAGCATTCTTGCATGTTCCCCAGAGGGTATCTTCTAATCTCTGAGAGATACAAAAGTTTGAAAAGATTTCCCAGATAATTTTTATAACTGAAAAACCTTTCTTCTCTTACACCAACCAAATTGAGTACCACTGTTGATAATGCAGATTCTTTTTTGGCTGTTATTCTCTCTCTCTCTCTCTCTCTCTCTCTCTCTCTCTCTCTCTCTCTCACACACACACACACACGCACAAACACACATTGTAAAAGTGCCTGTTTTATATTAAATTGTAGAATCTACAGGAAAAACATTTATAAAATTATTAATATGCTGAGAGAATGAAAAAATTGGAAAATTTTATGACTCATTATACTTGATAATGATTCTGTTTATACTTACTTTAGAAAAATAATATTGCTTTACTTTTACAATTTTATTTCTTGGTTTCCATGGAAGGATATGTTTACCATGTTTATACTGGAATCCTTTGCCATCACTTGTATATTTATTCAATCATTCCAAATATGTTATTGAGCAGTACCTTTTAACAGGTCTAAAACAAAGACCATAAACATCAGAAATGAAGATAAAAACATTACTTACCTCCAGTTGAACAGTTTTTCGTAAGGGTAGATTATCTAGTATACAAAATTACTACCTCAAATACTTTAAACCAAGTGGCTTTAAAAAACCTTTGAAGGAGGGGAATGAGATGGGATCATCTAATTAACATGAAAAATAATTTAAGTGCAAACCAGGGAATCAGCACGAGATTGTGTAATATATCTTTTATGGAGGGAGCAACACTACATCTTTTATGCACACAAAAATGGAGAGAACCGTATGTAAGATTCATCATTTGATCTTTTTTGTTTAGTTTTATTCCATAATAATAAACTTAACTCTGCAATCCAGCTAGACTCCGAAAGGGTAAGAAAAATATGGAACCCAATGAACTGTAGGGAGAGCACAAAGTTGCAGATGGGGATGTAGGGATGCTCTCCTGAGCTACAGGAGGAATAGTCTGGTGGCTAAGATAAAACACAAGGCAAATTTCTTAAAGTTGTTCATGTCAGCAATGGTGATCTTGCTAGTCTTGCCATTTCTGAACCCAAAGCTCTCCGTGATTACCACAATATCCATGCTGTCTTTCACCTGGCTGAAGACCCCATGCTTGCCATCCACCCACTCGGTCTCGGCAGTGCAGATAAAAAATTGGGAATTGTTTGCATTGGGTCCAACATTTGCCATGCACAAGATATCAGGATCCATATGCTTCAGGATGAAATTATCCTAACCAAATTTCTCCCCATAGATGGAATCAGTCACATTTTAAAGACAGAATTACACAACCTGGGATGGATTATATCTAGAAGGAGGTGATCCAGAGGGCTTATAAAGAACTGTCTAGGTTCTGGCTGAACATTCTGGTGGACAGGAATGCCTTTTAATTAGATGGGAGGAATTAAGCAAGGGAAGATGGAGAATAACTTAATAAAATTAAAGGAAGTTCAAGAAGTGAATTTACATATAATGATTTTTGTGATCAGGCTGTCTACCACTTGTCATGGACTAGACTGAGCATTTTATATCCATCGTATTTCTAATGATGTCAATAACCCTGTGAGCTTTATGATGCTTATTTTATAAAAGAGAAGATCATGACTTAGAGAGGTAAAATAACTTACGTGAGACTAGTAAATGATGGAGAAGGATTCACATTCAAATTTTGTTGACACCGAAACCAATCCTTTTTATGATTAAGCTATTACAAATGTCACACAAAAAAAGATAATGTGTTACCTATACTATTTTAGTTCATATATTATGAAGATAAACATGGTAACTGATTTATGGAAAAGAAAAGAAATATGTTTCATTAAAAAAAGGATTTCCATGGTAATCTGGGGCAGGAGCTACCACCAACAACTATTTCAAGAAATAAAGAAAACTTTACTGATGTTAGTTTCAGATCCTGTTACATCTAGTGAAAAAAAATAGAACATAAAGTTAAAGAATTGTCATTCCTACCCTTGATTAGATCAAACCTCATGTTTATGCTTTAAGATTATATACTAGCAATTGATTTTAATATATCACTTAATAAAGCTCTAAGTGTTTTGAGTATAATTGTGAAATATTCAGAAAATAATCATTTCAAAATTCACTGGAGTAGAGTCACAAAGCCAGATTGACAAATCTCTGGCCAGCAGATCTGACATTCAGCTCTTTGCTAAAACTAATAAACAAATTTGATGAAACTAAGAAAAGCAACATGGAACATTGAGAAGTATCTTGGCCTAGTGAAGTGATAGGCCTGAATTGGCCCCTAAATCTATTAGTTGTTAGCTGTGAGACTTGGGACAACTTACTTAACCTCTTTGAAACTCTACTGAATTGTTTGTGAAATAGGATGATAACTCTAGCAGATATCTGGTAGGATTAAAGAGAATATGTGTACAATAAGTGGCAATTTAATTATAATTAATTCTTATTTTTGTGACAGTGATGATGATGACAATGATGATGATAATGGCCCTAATTATTATTATATTTCAATAGAAATGGGGTAAGAAGCATGGACTTTGGAGTTACAGAGTCTCATTATTTTGGTCACTTACTAGAACATCTGTAAAATAGCAATCATAATCCCTACTTCACAGGATTATTGTAAAGATTATGTAAATTAATATATAGTGATTAGCATTGTGCATGGCATTTAGAAAGTGATCAATAAATGCTGAAATTGTTATTTATTGTGATATTAGAGTAGGTATAATAATGTTAACAGTAATAAATCTTAACAGAAAAGAGTAAGTCCAATAAAAACTCTGTTTATGCAAATGGTGAATTTCTTTAAAATGATCTTAGAATGACCTCTTAAATATACCTCACTAGTCTTAGTGAATCTGTGTCAGTTTCCATGATGGTAACTAACTATTTTCATGTTTCTTAGTTTCCACATTTTTTAAAATTTATCTTTAATCAATTTGTATTAAGAAATACATGTGAAATTACTTTTAATGCCATAAAAGACAACATAAATATAAAATATAAAGCAATGTTAATAATTATGATGAAAAATTCTAAAATGTATCATCTATCTATAATCTGTTTATGTACCTACTTACCTACGTATCTATATCATGGGTTTTTTTCCATTTTTAAAAGCACTTTCACGTAGTATATTATTTTCACTTGAAATAATGTTAGAATATAAGTAGGTTAATTGTTATCCCCATTTTAGAGATAAAAGATGAGGCGCAAGAAATAAAATACCCATCTTTAGAAAATTTATTTCAAGACAAAATGTTATATGCAGATCCAGCTCTCACATTCACTTTTTATGAGTGAACCTACTTTCATCCATATTTTGAGTACTTTAAGACTGCTATGATAATCTTGTATTCAGCTACTCATTCATTTATTTAATCCTTCTGTTCTTTTATTCACTCATTTCATTCAACAAATGCGCGCTAATGCCACCTGATATATCCAAACCGTGATAGATATGGAAGCACTTATGAAGAACAATGGAAGAGAAATCAGAAGACCTGGGTCTAATTCCTGCCTCTCCCACCAACCATCTGTCTGAGATGGGTCTTTTCCATATGGATGGGCCACCAGCAGCTTCTAGCTAATAGGCCAGCACCTCCTTTGTGAAACCCTCCAAGAGCATACTATATAAACAATGTGTGCTTCCATAGAACATTGCTTCTATTGCTGATCTCCCTTACCACTCATGTTGTGCTGCCTTGCCTAACAGTTCTTGCCCTGAGTGAGTTAGATTTTTCACAATAGATTAGGAGAATAGAAGGAAATAGTCAGGAGGAAGAAAAGGCAAACCAAGCAGGAAAATAATATGAGTAACTATGGGAATTGGAACCCTACATGTCAGAACTTTTTTTTTTTTTAGTTGCAACAGGAGCTTTACTCAAAGTGACAAAATATCATCTTGTGGTTGCAAGTAATATGAAGATTATGCTAAGGATGTAGGTAATATGTAGACACAATGATGGTCCCCCTAGGATGTTTGCATCCGAAACAGCAGAAATTGATTATGTGATATTGCATGGAAAAGGGAAAGTAAGGCTGCTTCCTAATTAGCGGACTTAAAAGAGATTCAAATGGAGTAAGGTTGCTAATCAGTTGACCTTGAGCTGGGGAGATTGTTCTAGATTTTTTTGCATAGGTTAGTGTACTCACATGGTTCTTATAAGTGAGAGAGAGGCAGAAGAGTTAAGTCAAAGAGATTTGAAGAGTCTACACTGCTGGCTTTGTAGAAGTAGAAGAGGCTATGAACCAAGGAATGTGAGCTGCCTCTAGAAGTTGGAAAAGTCAAGGAAACAAATTCTTCCCTAGAGCCCATGAAAGAAACACAGTCCGGCTGACACCTTGATTTTGGTCCACTCAGGTCCGTTTTGGACATATGACCTCCAGAACTGTACGATAATACATTTGTGTTTTAATCCGCTAATTTGATGGTAGTTTGTTACAGTAAAAATAGGAAATGGATACAGGTAATAATAAAGACCTCAGGCATCTAAGCCATACATCCCAGCATTATAGAAACCCAAGAACAGTGATATGGCCCAGCCTCTCAGGAAGACCAGTCTCCCTGGGGCTGGAGTGTGGAACAGTTTCTTCAGCAACTAAAAGATCCTTTGAGAGCCAGCTTTGCTCTAAGTTTCTGCCTATCTATAGCTGTTACTATAGGAGGATTTTGTTGGTATTTACTCTTACAGTTTATCAATAATATGAGTCAGGCCTTCTGTGTCTCTGCTTTTCTCTATCTATCTTTCCAGTTCTAATCCCAGTGCCAGTTGGCTACGCCACCCTTTCCTCTACTTGATCATGGATTGGGTAATTGGGTATGCGACAGGCCTTTGCTGTCTGCTTTCCTCAGTGTGCTTTCAACATTTGCCTTCCTCTACCAATAGCTCTATCTCTGTCCATATGACTATCACCAAACAAGAGAATTTTATTCATTTAATTAATCAACATTAGCCATAGAGGTCAGGACTCTGGTACCAGGAAATTTTAGTAGATGCTGCCCAGACTGTATGAGCTGTTCTTGGAAGGTATCTACTGTTGGTGTAATAACCTTGGCAGACAGGGAAGTGTTAGGAATTACAAAACATGGCCACCGAGGGACTGAGGGAGCTTACCCAATAAGGACTGTGTGTGTGTGTGCATGTGTGAGTGTGTGTGTGTGTGTGTGTGTGTGTGTGTGTGTGTTTAGCACTTAGAACAAAATAAATCCTCTTTATTACTAAAAATTTGGGTTTTGGAATCAAACACCATGTGTTCAAATCTTGGTGCTGCTATGAGACTTAGGGAAAGTTGCTTAATGACTCTCAGTTCATATTTCTGCATTTATACAATGGGGATAGCTTTAGTATCTATATCATAATTGTTGTGAGGATTAAATCAAACAATCTAATGAAGATACTGGATTTTTAATAAGCCCTCAATAAATGTCAGATGCTATTGTTATTGTTTTTATGGCATCCTTGTTCTTGTGAGGATTAAATGAGTAAGTTTATACTCTTTACTGTTACATGTGAAAAGTCCTTAACTCCCGAGTAGAGCAGATGATCCTTGGAGATGGGACATGGTACCTTATATTGCTATGGAATTAGTCAAAGAAACTCATGCAGTTTCTTTGTTATGTAGATGTAATATAATTTATTCCTTCATTCAGTCAGAACTCTGAGCATCTATTATGTGTCAGAATCTGTTAGACATGGAGGTACAAAGATTAATGGGATAGAGTAAGAAAATAAGGAATTTTGGAGGCATATGGGAGGTAGACTTAATGAACCCAATTTATTGATCACTTGAACTTTGGGAGAGAAGAAAGGGAAAAAAAAGGTGTGGTAACCTTACAGATTATCAAATCCAACTCTTTCATTTTATAGAGAATGAAATCGGGTTTATGTACACATCAGTCACTCCCTGAAGGAACTCTCTAAGCCACTTGGCCATAGTGAATCCAGCAGTGTATGAGAGGCCCTTAGATTGGCTTAGAAGCAATCCCCTGGGTTCCTTCTGTGAGAATCTGTCAGAGCTCAGCACATGATACCTTATTAAATATGTATTTGCCATAGAGTACAGCCTGGGTCATCTTGCCATTATTTGAAATTGTGAGCACCAGGTTAACATCCAATGCTTTAAAACCTGTGAGATCAAATTCGATGTATCATTGTCTTTTCTGTAAGAAGACACTGTAAATCATAAACATTTTCCAAGTCTGACTAAAGAAATCTGTACATAACCATATGACTTTCTACAGTTTATCACATGTGCATTATAACATAATCATTCTTCATTCTATCTCAAGATATCATCAGCCTATCACACTCCCAAAGTGTTCATCATAGTCTAATCATTTTTTCGGTCAGTTGTCTAGTCTTTATTCATTCTCTTGAAAATATATTTTTCAAAATCAGGGTGCTGATTCTGATGATCATACTTAAGAACATTTTATGTTACTGATAAATTCAAATTGTTTGAATAATATGAATCATAACAAAAGTTTAGCATTTTTTTGCAGACAAATTATTTAAAATGTCATATATCATACCTCCCATAACCTTATATAAGTTCTGTACTCGCTTAGCACCCTATGAATTTTTTATAATTGCATTGACAACACAATTACAAATAATTTGTTGTATGTTAGTATTGTATGAGAGATAGTGAACCCTTTGTCAGCAGAATGCCTCTTTCTCTTTCCCTCTCTCTCTCTCTCTCTCTCTCTCTCTCTCTCTCTTGTTTTTGTACCCACAATCCTAATTCAATCATGGGATCTAGCATTAAGTAAGGTGTAATATATGTTTGCTGAATTGAAAAGAACATGTTAGTCTTATTCAATCACTCATTCAACAAATACCTGTATGCACTTACTATGCCTGGCACTGGTCTATGTGGGAAGGATACATTGATTTATAAGAAACACCAAATCACTGTCTTTGTGGAACTTAAGTTTAGCAATTTATTTTTAATAAAGTCTATAATAATAGTGATATTTTACAAACAAGTCTTACTCTTATGATTTCCTTTGAATAGTGAACAGCTGTGAACTTAGAAATTTTCTATTTACATAATGTTTCCAATCTAACCTATTTAATAATAGTTATTTCAAAGGTGGCTTCCAATTCTTGCAAGATTCATTGTAGTCTTTGGAGCACTATGTGTACTATTTTTAATGGCCTTCTGCCCAAAACAGCTTTGCCTAATTGGGAAGGGATGTGTTCTTTCCTTGATAAGAGAATATCTCTCATGAATGATAATAAGAGTTATGTGTGAACATGAAGAAAAACTTGACTTTTAATACTGTAGGTTGTGTAACAGCCTTTTAGAGACTGCTTTTATGATTGATCATCTCTCTCTAAATGGCTTCCACCTATCAATATCATTTGAAGAAAAAATTGCTTTTTTATCCTGGGTAAGTCTCTCAAAACAAAGACCAACTAATTATTTGAAAATTCCAAAACATACTTTAGGATAGTGTTACAGAGTGAAAACACTTCCATGTGGATATCCCATAGGAGCTGCCATTCATTAATGTTTAAAACAGATGCTTCAGTGAGCAACATATTTAATTAAATCCAAACCTGTTGTTATTATTCCAGAAAATATTATTATTAGCACAAGTTCCAAATGGAACTCACAGCAACTTCTGGTTGAAGTTTGGGGAAGATAGTTTAATTTCTAAAGTAATTTACTTAAAGTAGAAATTACCAGTTATCTACATACATCATTTTAAACTCAAGGCCATGGTAGTTGTGAGAGTTAATTAATTGCCACTCTGATAGAGTGACTGAGCAGGCGAGCTGGCTGGACAGACCAGATATGTCATTATAAAATGCTGAAATATGCACATGGAGTTTTTAATCTCTGCTTCTACAAAAGGAGAAAGAAAAAAAAAAATATCTGCAAATTTTATAACATGGACCTATTAGTTTGGCAGATGTGTCACTAATTACATAGTTGCTATCTTATGTGGTTCTAATAAAATTATTTGAAGCCCCCAAAATGTCTAGTGATGAATTATTTAATTTTATACACAGTTATAATAAAAATAATTAGTATTTACTTAAAACTCTAAATTGTCAACAAAAATCTTCAAGTAATTATTTTCATAGTGCTGCATAATGAAATAAATGTGTAATTAGTGACAGATGGGACTTTAAAAATTTTAAACATAGAAAAAAATTGTATCACCTGTTCTGATTATTTTTTACATGAGTGAAATTAGAATTTGTGAAAATGAGGTACAAAGAGAACGAAAAGAATTAACTCTATCTAAATGAATGCAATAGTGCTTGTGTATCTTTCCCTGGGTCCTACTATCCTACTTAAAATGTCTTTGGTTTTGAAGCCTGAAGATAAGTTTGAGCCATGTCATGGCAACTGTTTCACACTGTTTTAAAATGAATAACTCTAAGACAAAGATCTCTTAGAACTTAGAGCCACCATTTTATTTGAGACCATGTTTTAATAATAGGGTGGAATCCTAGGTTAAATTACCAGAATGTGTTTACTTCTCCAGTCTTTCTAATGTATTTTTCTGTGCAGAATGATGACATATCTTTCTGTGACCCATAAAATGGCCTGCACCATAGATAAAATAATCAATATGGTCTCATCCTGTCAGTCTATAAGATGAGCACAGCCTGCTATGCGTCTGTTGATTATGTTATGGACCTGTACTGAATATGAATGTCTACAGATTTCTTATCGGCACTCACTAGCAAGTGGCTATGCATTTTTGTCATCTTATTTACGATGTTAACTAGATTATGACATGCTGTACCAAAGGGATCTTATTCTCATTTTTTTTCTCTCTCATTTATCCACCTCTTCTTGGTCATATGACTCTGCAGCTCACCCAGCACCTGCCCTCCCATCCTAATCAACTCAGCAGGCGATGGCAATGATCATAATTAAATGAGTCTTGCTTTTGACAAGCTCCCTTCTATAGTTTCAGTCTTTTTCTAAAGAAATACACTGTGGAACTCTACCCCACACCTGTAGTTGGAAATAAAAACTTATATTGCTAAACTGTGAACTCCTGGAGAGCATGGATCACATCTAATTTACTTTCTATCTCTAAAACCAGGCATAGTGGTAAATCAATAGGTGCTCAATAAATATTGAAATTTGTATTAGCCTATGTAATAGATCATGAAAGGAAAAGAATGTAGTCTCATACTTCATACTAAAAAATGGAAAGATATGGGGAATTTCAGGTATTTGAAAGGTCCCAACAAGTAACATTCCTTTCCTTGTTGAATTTGGAACCGAACTGAGAGATATATATACAGAAATTAGATAAATATAAAAATATTAGTTTTATTATTGAGAAATACTATATAAAGGTTACTTGTGTGGCTAAATGTAAGCACACACCCACCCCAACTGCAGTCTACTGCCACAGGGACAGGCCTCTGTCTGCATGGGGGACAGCAGACCAGAAGGTTCCTTTTCTGCAGGTAGATGGATCCTGGAGACCTAGAAGGGGCATTGCCATCTATGTCAGGTCTGTCCTACCAAACTCACCTTATAAATAAGTATATGGGTGTTCCTTCCCCGGGCAATAAAGAACATTGGGCCCTGGCCAGTTTGGCTCAGTGGATAGAGTGTCGGCCCACAGACTGAAGGGTCCTGGGTTTGATTCTGATCAAGGGGACTGGAGTGATCCCCGGCCCTGGTTGGAGTGCATGAGGGAGGCAACCAATCTCTCATGTCAATGCTTCTCTCTCTGTATCTCCCCTTCCCTTCTACTCTCTGCAAAAAATCAATGGAAAAATATCCTTGGGTGAGAATTAACAACAACAACCAAAAGAACATTGAAAGTAGTAAGGAAGTTTCTCAACTTGGAAACCTGAGTAATGGCAAATAAGAATTTCCCTTTGTGTTCTCCACTTGTTTTTATTTGCTATAGAGAGAGGTAAGGTTTTCCTATGAAAGTAACCCTCCTATAAAGAGTTAGGCATCAGGAAAATGGCAATGAAATAGTTGTTGTTTTATTATTGACAAAAGCTAGGTCTTCAGAACATGACTTAAATCTGTGGTCTTACAATATTCTCCCGAACCAAACTTTCCCCCAAACTGCAGAATCTCCCACAAGGGCAGTGCCTTACCACAAGCCGGGATAGCAGCTCACAGTGTACCCTCTTCAAAGTGAGTGCAGATTTACAAGGTGCTGACTCTTCCTTCCTTCCTTCCTTCCTTCCTTCCTTCCTTCCTTCCTTCCTTCCTTCCTTCCTTCCTTCCTTCTCTCTCTATCTCCCTCCCTCCCTCCCTCCCTCCCTCCCTCTCCCTCTTTCTTTTCTGACTCTTTCTTTTGACAAAACGATTCTTTTGTCAAAATCTAGGAGGTAGATAAATGAATCACTCCTCCTCTCTTAGTAGTAAGAGTTAGAGATTAGCCAGAGTGTTGTGCTAGTTTGCATTCTGTCACAATAAACAACAAACAAACAGAAACGTGAGGAGTAGGGCCTAAATGTTTGCAGCAGGAGCCAAAGGAAAGTTTTAAGCATGATCACAACTGGTTTGCAGAAAGATCTCTCTGAGGAATGTATTCAGAATAGGCAGTACAGAAGGCTGGAGACAAGGTGACCTGTGACTGAAACCTCAGGATTAGATATGATGGCTCAGAGGGAGTAGGTGAAGAAAGAAGTGAAGCAAATAGAAGGAAAAAGAGCTGAAGATGAATCTCCAAGAAATGCAAATATTTACCAGATAGTTAGAGGGAGGAAGAAAGGAAGGGAGGAAGTGAGGGAGGAAGGTAGCTGAGAAAAAGCATCCAAGTGAGTTTGAAGAAAAAACTAGAAGAGAGTTGCATAAAGGAGGGAGTGGCCAGTAGTGTGAAACCTTCAGTGGTCAAATGAGATAAGGACTGGCAAATCTCCCTGGGATTGAGCAACAGGGACAGAACTGGTAACATCTGTAAGAAGAGTGTCACCAGAATTATTGGATCAGAAGCCGCACTGCCTTAAATTGTATGGGGGTGGGGTGGGGTGGGGTTTGAGGAAGTAAAGATGATTTTTAGAAATCTGACAACAAATGAGAAAGAAAAGCCCAATTGGCTACAGTCCTAAGCCACATTCTCTAACAGTTTAACCATGGAGTGAGATGATTTTTGCACTTTGCCTGACTTCTGTATTTCTCTGCCAATTAGTTTCAAATTGTGGTGGGGTCCGGGCAATGGGAGAACAGTGGTTATTTATTAGGTACTTCCAAACTCCAACAAAGAAAGGATGAAGATGGACTGAAATAAGTTGTGTGTGGGAAGGTATTGAGAAAGGAGCAGGCTTCCAGCCTGAAGATTTCTATCTTTTTTTTTTTTTGAAGTGGGAGGAAAGATCAGCTGGTGATAGGGCAGGAGAAAAGTAGTAGGTGGGAGGCTAAAGGACAATGATAAAGATTCAGAAGAGATTCTGTGTTAAATGGGAATCTGAGAACAAATAGGTTATTGTAAGTGCTAATTAAAAAAAATTAAAGGGTGAATTTTTAGTGGAACCTATGTACATGAATTGGGAAATGACTCCAAATTCAGTCAGTTTTCCAAGAAGAAAGTAATTTTGCAACTGAGACTCTTGGCTTCTGAGAAGCTAGTTATTCCTGGTTCTTTTACCATTATGAACACTTCTCATAGTCTACTTGTTCTCTGCTGTCAAGTGGTGTTGTGCTCCTGGGGCTCACCATTGACCTTCTGTGCCTTTCCATTCTCTCCTTAGATCTCACCCACTTCCATGGCCTCAACCTAAATGCAAATCAGCACCACCAAATCTTAAACGTAGCATTCTGCCCACTCCAGGCAGTTGTCACTCAGGCACCTGAAAGTCAGCAATGCAAATGACAAAGCTACCAAAACCCTTCACTTGTTTCCCAACTCAGTTACCCTGACTTATGTCTTAATCTCAAATAGCTCAGAGCAGAGTGTTAAGTATATCATGTTAGAGGGCTGTCTAAACCAAGGGCAAAACAATAATTTCTGGCATTCTGAAGTCAAATATAAATGATTCCTAGTTACCTACTGGGCACTGCTCTCCTCCTAATTGACGTGTTTGTCTAGATGTGCTCCATCCAATGTGATAGCAGTTTGCCACATGTGACTTGAGCACTGGAAATGCAGGTAATGAGCCACATTGGGATTCTCTGCAAGAGCAAAATACACACCAAGTTGCAAAACTTAATACTGAAAAAATAATGTACAAATATCTCATTAATCATTTTATATTGATTAAATGTTAAAATAATATTTTGATATCAGTAGGTTAAATGTTATTAAAATTAATTTTAAGCATTTCTGTGTGCTTTTAAAATGTAACTACTAGAAGTAAAAGTTACATATAATGCTAAGAATTTCTATTGCACAGCACTGGTCTGAATGTAACTACTTATTCTGTATTCTAGTTGAATCAATTTATACGTCCACTATTGCACTTCACACATTTTATTGAAATTATACTGGATCTGTGTAATTCTTTTTGTCAAACCCATCATTTTAATCCTCTTCTTATAGTTGGTGAGTTTTTTGATATATAGGTTGAAGGCCTCCCTCCAAAGCAAATATAATTACTAGCTATTCACTTTTGCAATTAGGGATTGACTAGGCTCAGCCAATTATATGTACCTTCCCTAGATTTGGGACTGGAAATTGGTGAGGCAAAGAAGCATGGACGATGAGGTCTTTGTTCTGGAATGAAAGGAAAGCAACGGTAACACTGAGATTCCACCACCCCCAGCTTGCTGTGGTGCAAGCTGAGGTATCCATGTGAAATCAAACATACCAAAACGGAGATGGTGTGAAGAGTAAAAGCATGAGGATGTTGTATATGATGGTTTGTTATTCTGTAGAAGATGATGAACTAGTGGACTATGTTGAGCAGGAAAGTGGCAAGGTCACAACTGCAATAAAGATAGATTACTCCATGAGTTAGGAATGAGTTGGTTGTGGATTAAGAAAACCTCATTAATAGAAGTTAAAACCTAAGGGCACATATTGCATCTCTAACAAGAAGTCTAAATGCAGTCAATATAAGGCAGACAGTATTCATGCTGAAGGATGTGGAAGATGAAAATCACTGAGCATAAAAGCCAATAAGAGAAACTATCTCTGACCACCTCATTCTTTCCCCCTTCACTTCTCCCTTGGAAATACCTCTATTGTCACCGAGAACCACCAAATCTGACTTTTACATTTGTTCTCAGAATTTAGGTTCCTGCCCTGTTCATTTTTTTTTTCTTAAACCGTTTTCAGAAGTTCTCAAACCCAAGCTCTTAACATCCTCCTCCCCTTCACCTTCCCCTGTGTACCGACTTTTGTCAGACTGATGCTTCATGGCCACAGATCGGTCACTCCACTCATCATGTATTTACCCCAGACATCTAAATTAATAAGAGAGTGAAAGGGGCAAGCTGCTACTGAATCACCTAACCACTGCTAGCTGAAATGAGTATCTGGCAAGGACAAAACAAACAGAATAACCCCAATGTATTAGTCAGAAAAAATTGACACACTCAAAATGGATAATTTAAAGAGACTTTAACAAAGGAACTATTTACAAAGAGATACTTGAGGTGCAGGAAACCACAGAGGCAGTTCATTCACTGAGGGCTGTTAAGTGTAGGGGGTTCCACTCACTTTGCCCTGGAGGGAAAAATGCAGGAAGTGGTTATTAAAATTGGAAACAAAGAGTTATATGGAAAGGACCAACTGATGGGAGTTGTGGTCTTTGATCAGATGGTATTGCAAAAGCACAATGACTACACAAGGAAGGAACTAGCAAAAAACTAAAAAAACTAAAAAACTCCAGCCTTACTCATTTCCCTTTGTCTGACCACCAGTTAGCTCACTGGCTGAAATAAACTCAAAGCCAGATGACAAAGGAGTCCATTGATATTGTCCATAGAGGTCAACCTTGTGGGATAGACAACAGTGTGAAAAGGTAGGAAGGATCAATTTGGACAGGTAGATGGAAGCTCTCCAGCACAGCTTGCCTTGCTTGGATTAATCTTTGGAGATGGACACTTTGCTGCCAAACAGATTGAGGTGCTGCTAGAAGGACGAAGTGGTGTAGTCAATGAATACTGTCTGCTGAAGTCACCTTTGTGTCACTTTGGAGATGGACTTAAGATGGGGAATTTATCACAACACTCCCTTGTTAGAGATGATGGGAGAGGTGACTATTACTACTTGAACATTGTCTAAAGAGGATTTTATGTGAGATTATAAACTTGACTATTTCTTGATGAGGATATGCCTTTATAAATTTAAGTAATTGCTAGATTCAAAGAGTTGGGTTATATGTCAAATTAGTACATTTTGGTCTGCCTCAAATAAACTTAGTACAATTTGAAAATGTTGTGCATTGCAATAGACCCCAATCATATGGGTTGTGTTAACTGGTAAAACGAAGAGTGAATTGAAAATAGAGTTAACTGGTATTACTCAGAGAGAATTTAGTTGTTTATCAGGGACAAGAGTCTGAACTGTACTTTAGTCATCTCTAAGTCTGAGACATTATATTAGACTGATCTTCTTGCTCATCTGTATACTAGTACATTTGGCTTTTAATTCAGTACCTGCATGTAATCATACCTACTTTCATCCCACTCCCCCACACTCATCCTTAATCTCTGATAACCACTAATTTTTAATCCCATTCTAAAATTTTGTTATTTCAAAATGTTATGTAAATGGAATCACAATATGTAATCTTTTAGGATTTTTTTTTCCATTCAGCATAATTCCCTAGACTAGAGATCCATCCAACTTGTGTGCATCAATGGTTCATTCTCTTTTTATGGCTGAGTAGTGTTCCATGGTACATAGGGACATTATTCAGTACCATCACTCTTCAGTCAATTGTACTTTTTAACTAATTAAGAGTGTTGAGCATTTGTGGACCAATTGCTTAGGTGAATTATCATATAAACATCTAAATCATTGACATTCAAAGTGTGGTAGGCAGAACAGCAGCCTGAACATCAGTGGGGCTTGTTGAAATGTGGAATCTCAGGTCTCACTCCAGACCTCCAGAATTAGAATCTGGAGTAGAACAAGACCCCTAGGTGATTCTTATGAGCAATAGAGTGAGAGAAGCATTGATCTATATCATGCTGAGGACATTCAACAAATGCAGAGCTTACTTGAGGGTAGTTCCCCTCCAGGTGGGTCTCTACTATACCCCTTGGATGTAATCTATATATATAAAACCCTAATATGCAAATAGTCCAAATCACAGAACAACCAAACAACTGATCGCTATGACGTGCGCTGATCACCGCGGATGCACGCGGAACATGGCAGGCGTCAGCAGCAGGCGGCAGAGTTAGGAAAATGGCACGCATCGGCCGCTGCGGGATGGTGGAGCAGGTGAGTGGGGGTGCTAGACCACGGCGGGGCATCAGTTGCTGTCATTGGGGCGAGCCTTTGGTGGTTACTGAAAATTCTTTGCTCCCATGCACCATGGTCCTGCCGGGTGCTTGCACCTGCTGCTGGCGCCAGCCCCACTTAAACCTGTTGCCAGCACTGGAGCTGCCACTCGCACCCACAGCTGGCGCCTTGTGCCGGTCCCAACTGCTTGGCCCTGTCAGCAGGTGTGAGTGACGGTTGCCAGCCCTGATCGCCCCTGAGGGTTTCTCTACATCCCCCTGCTCCTAAGGGGTGATCAGGCCAGCAGCTCCCACTCACACCTGCTGCTGGCACCAGCCCCAATCGCTCTGCACCATCAGTGGGTGCGAGTGGGGCCAGTGCCATCAGCACATGGGAGCGGTGGCAGGAGCAGGGCTGCAGGCAGACGGGACCAGAGGCCACGGTGGGAGAGTCCGGGCGGGGGTGCGGAGGATGGGCCGAGACCCACTTCTGTGTCCACTGCAGGCTCATGGCCCATAGTGCACGAATTTGTGCACTGGACCCCTAGTTATATATATTTCCTCTGAGCTTTCAGGCACTCACTTAGAAAAAAATTAACTAGATTAATTTTCCCCAAAGTTTCATTAGACTTGTTACCAGTCTGTGTGAAAATATTCCCTCCTGTAGCCAATCTGGCAAATCCACTGGAGAAAACTGAGAACTGGCTTGTGGCCATTCTATGTGTAGAGCGCCACCATTTCCACTACAGAAAGCCCCATTGTCTAGAAATAATAGTGAGGTTTTGCCCACAGCTGAAATCTGCATTCAATCCCGCTGTCCCTGGAGTGGAATTTCGCTTGGAGCCAAATTCTCAAGTCTTCTTAATTTCGGTGAAGATATGTGTTTTTGCAAGTGCAAATTCATGAAATTAAAGTTGGATTTTTCCTAGCTTTCCTCAATCCAGTGTTTTATGACAGGAAGGACCTTTGGGTATTTTCTCAAAATAGCAAGTGCCAATAGATCTAAGCCAGGTTTGCTGTTCAGCTCACCACCCAAGTCTTTGTGAAAGACTGGCCTTAAAACATAAGGGTATCAGTGTGAATTTTGACAATCATCCAGAATGTTCCAGTCAGGTGTAGCCAGTGGTTCAGAGGAGCATCACACTGGAGAGTCCTGTACCTGAACCCATCGGCCAATAAGATCCCCCCACCTTCTGTTCCTCTTAGGAATATTCTTCTAGCTTCTGCTTTCTCGTGTCAATTATAGATACAGCCTTCAAGATAAATAGAGTGCTCAGGGAACTGTGAAGACTGCCAAGTAGTCTGATTTAAAAAAAAAGATTTCTATTAAAAATGTGTAAAGTGGCTTCAGTGAGAAAAACGCAAGCTGACGTGATTGCAAATACACCAAGTGGTATGTACTACAATTTCATTATTGCAAGCAACAATTCAATTGAAAAGGTTACTTTGACTATTGTTTTAGTTGGAACGAAGTTTGTTTTCATATTCCCAGTTGCTAAATGCAGACAGTCAGAATTTCTAACAATAGCAACAGTATGTGGCCATAACAGCAGCATTCTTGCCTGACATATAGGTGGTGTCAAAATAGTTTCAGTCCCAAAGGTAATTACCCTCTTCAATTGCATTCACCACGTATAATGCTCTGATGCACTTTATACAGTGAAGATTCACTGCTTTTCACTACACTGTGCTATTTATATTAGAACGATATCTTAAAACTATACATTGTTGGATGAGCAATGAGTTTTTAGTAAAGAAATGAAAAATAACTTTTTTGTTCAGAAAGCCTTTAGTTTGTCTATTGGCTTATGGCAGATTTCTGTTATATTAATTTTATAAATTTTTAAGTTAGATCCAACTGAAGCTGAACAATCATTTTTATGCAGTTATTAATAAAATACTCTTGTCTAGCTATGGGGGAAATGAGTTAAATGAATCAGATACAGAGTAAATATCTTGGGATTAAGAAACCATCTCCAGGATGATTCAATAATGAAATTGTGTTACACATAATACAATAGAATATTACTGAGCCATAAAAAGGATGAAATGCTGCCATTGGAACAACATGGATGGATCCTGAGAGTATCATGCTAAGTGAAAGAAGTCAGACAGAAAAGGATAAGAACCATATTATTTTACTCACATGTGGGATATAAAACAGCAACAAACAAACAAACAAACTTATAGACACAGACAACACTATGGTGGTTACCAGAGGTGAAGATAGGGATGAGGGAGGATGAAGACAGTAAAGGGGTCACATTTTTGGTGATGGAGGGAGACTAGATGGTGGGGAGCACACAGAGCAATATACAGATGTTGTATCATAGATTTGTATACCTCAATCTTATATGCTATGAATCAATGTCACCTCAATAAACCTAATTTAAAAAGAAGGCATCTCAGTATGAGAATTTCAATATGTTGTTTTTTTATATCTAGGATTTATTTCCATTGCTATACTTTTTCCTAAATGCATCAAAAGAAATTTCTTTCAGCCTCTGATGTTGGTGAAGGAAACATCCAAATCCAGTTTTTGAGTGTTTTTTTCCCCTTGATACATTCTTGAATCCTAATATTCTAGTACTCTTTAGAGAGGTTTTTGGCTCTCTCCTAAGTCACATCTGGAGAAGCCATGTTTCCTGTGTGTATACTCATACCACTTGTAACTTAAGAAAATCTAACTAAAATTTTACTTTTTGAGTTGCTGGACTTTGTGTTTTTTAAATTATTATTTCAAGGGTATTATTCTATTCAAAGATATAAGAAGGAAATGACAGATTTGCAATTAAAGGTGGATACTGAGCTAATACCACTCACAAGATTTCTCAAAAATGTTCATGTTGTTGAACTTCTAAATTGCTTTTAAGTAGCAATTAACATGAAAATTAAGTACATAGAATGCCAATAATTGCCTTTTTTTCTTAAAAAAAGTCTCAAAGTATTTAAGGTGAATTTTTGTTTTATTTTTTATTGTTGGCTGTGTTATCATTGTAACTTTCCTGTAAGAGTGAGGGATCTTAAGAGTACTTTTCATTGAGTTTTTTTCTTTATTAAACCAATGTTACCAAGAGGGTCAATCTTTTAGTCAATACTTGGAGCCATTTCCATAAAATTCGAAGACAATTTGTTCCATTAAATCTTTAAAATTAAGGGTATCCTTCTCCACCTTACTGATATATAGATTATTATTCTCAACCCAGATTATTCTGCGTTGCATTGTTTTGGATTTTGGAAATGTCTAGAAGGTCTTCAGTCACTGTTGCATCCTCTCTTGATGAGTTGCTGCTCATTGATGATTGCAGATTTGCATGGGCCTTGAACCTGAGGAATGGAACAGGCTTCTGGTGATAGGTCGATACTTCCTCTGTAAGTCTCAGACTTCTGAATACCTCCTGAATTAGCTGATGCTGATCTTTAGCCAATCAAACGGGTTTTTTTTTTTTGCCAGTTTTTTAAAAATTACTTTTTCTCAATTTTAGCTTATTATTGTCAGTTGCAAAGAACCAGGACTTTTTAAATCTTAAGTGATTTATTCTGTCATTGTTCTTTTTTCTAACTTGAATTTCTGATATTTGTTATTTTATCATTGTTTCATTTTTTCCTGTTTATTTCTGTTTTAACATATTTTTACTTGCAATTTAAATACTACCGAGAGAAGTATCAGTCAGAGATTAGTCAAGAAAATAAGGCCTGTACCAAGTAGCTGAATTGAGAGACCATAATATGGAGATTAGTTACAAAGATTATGGAAGATCAGTACAGCATATAGGGGACAAAGATTAGCAACATCTTGGATCCACCAAAATTCCTTGAACTGAGGCAACAAATGGAAAAGAGATGTTATCAGAGTCTTAGTAGAATCTGGATCAACAAGATGCAAATCCAAAAGAGAAATAGAGAAGAAATATTCTGTCTCCTTCTCTTTCTTGACTTGTAAATTTTTGTCAGTGTCTACCATCACCAGAACCTACAAGAAGCTACTAGGAAGGGGAGCCTGGGAAATATTATTCATAGAGGGGTCAGTCACCTCTGATACAGAAGAAAGGTGAAGGAAGGAACAGGGAGGGATTTGAAATTCAACAGGCAGATAATTTTGTTGGGTGTTGGCAGAGTGGATATAGTTTTATTCAGGAGCATAGTTTTATCAACATTTATGCAAATGTTCATGTCTCAAGTTTATACGCAGAGTATTTTCTAAATATTGGAGGCTGCAGTGAAGTGCAATTGTAGGCACTTGTAGGAATTAGAAATAAATGTATTTTTTGGAACAAAACTATTAGGAATTAATACGTAATGGAAAAGATTAGCCATATGTAAGAGTTATACCTTCTGTATGATAAGCTTTGTAAATGTAGGTCAGAGGAGAATTGGGACACAACCAAGGTTAATTAAGGTGCCTGGGTTATATCTTCTGATTGAAATGTGATGGACTTTGAAAGAAAACACCCACTTAGTTAGTATTTATGTGTACAAGTAAAGAATGTACTATTATGATAGGGTTATCTACATGATGTCCAGAAAATAAGAATTATAAGATTTTTGTCAAGGGCCTTTCAACATTGTCCAGAGAAGAGGGCATATTGACTAAGTATTTGATCTGCAGTATTTGGCTTTCAAAATTGTCAATCAATCTCACATTAAACAATCCCTCTGACTCTGGTCAATTCTGGGTGGAATTACCAAGTCCAATTATAACCTAAAAAGCAGATTTGTGGCAAACAGACATACGTAGCTTGCTACCTTTTCCCATTAGTTATCATTTGGGAATCTGGGCACAATTACTTAATCTGACCAAATCTTGGCAATTACATCTGCAAAATAGAAGAATAATTTATTCCTTGTACTTGAACTACATATGCACTAGATTAATGTCAGTTCTTGTCATTGCCTCTTTGTCCTGGCTTGAATGGAAATGGATATATAGGATTATCATAACTTCTAGCTACAATTATAAAAATAATCTTGGCAATTCCTTGTTGAGTATCCTCTGTCTTTATATAGCAACTAAAATACTTTTGCTGTTATACTTCATTTGCTATATTGCAATTGTAGAAGACATTGGTCATAATTGATGGTTGCATAGAACTTGACTTGCTTCTGCTTAGAATATATCTATATATTGAGGTAACCAGTGCCTAATGTCCTATGGAAGTTGAAAGTGCCATATGCTAGCTTACCCAGGCTCCCTTGGAGGTAATATGCAAGCATGTGACCTAGGTTCTACCAGTCAGTTGTGCAAACCCAATACTAATTGCAGGAACTGTGAGAGACTGTCGGCATTGCTATTAGAAAGCATCTCAAACTTCAGAGGTCACAATGGCAGAGGAGTGGTGGCCGTGAACTATGAATGTGGGTCTAGAGAGGGCCAGGTGTAGCACTTTCAGTTTGGAGATGGTGGCAGTGGTGTCCTCACCATACTGGTTCTCCTGTGTGATTTTGGTCATTGTTTCTTTTTATGGGACCCTAACATTATTTTCTAGTAATTCCTTGAGCAACTAACTCATTGTTTTAATAACTATTCAGCATGAACATGTTACAGCTGGTTTACGTTATTTGCAGTTAAGAAACATAGCTGGTATGTTTATGTTTCTGTTCCCTACTTCATTGAGTGAACTTCTCAATGTGGAGCCTTGTCTTCTTGATCTTTGTATACTCAGTGCTAGGCAATACCTGAAATATACTAGGAGCTAAAAATGGACTGTATAGGAGCAAACTCCTTGCTTACCAAGTAGTCTTCCAGTATAATTTAATTTATAGATTTGCTTCTAGAGGGGAAAAATTAATCTAACTACTAAACAGACCTGAACCCTCTTACTTTTCTTTGTAAGGAATTCAGTGACATAATCTCAGAATCTTGTGTCTGTGCTTAGCATGAATCAGTTTTCAGAAGCCTATTCTTTAGAATGGCATTAACAAAATCACATTTCCGGGGCTGTGAAACTGAAGTCAGCCATAGCCTATGGAACTACCACTCTGTGAGGTAGCACTTGTGGCCAGCCAACCTATTTTAATAAAATTTCCAAATTAGGAAATCTCTAACTTGAGCAATGCCATCTGTATCTGCTACATTTCTCATTATTTTTCACCCATTTTCCCACAAATATTTTCCTTTTCACTTTTACCACTCTTTGGCAGAAATAAAGCTGGATAGTTGGAAAGATAAAGTCATATTTATCTTTTTATTGCATAACAAAATGCTGTGCTGTTGCAAACACTTGAACTGTCCCATTGCTTTGAGTGTAGCAGCATTGGCTGCCAGCGGAATTTTAAAGAGAGGGACACGAAATAGGAGGGTTGACCGTACTCCAAAGCTCTGCATTAGAAAATCATAATGACTTTGACTTTGCATCAGCCTGTGAGTGTGTCAACTACAAAAGAAAGAAGGATAGATTATTTAAAATTATTCCTTGGGGTTTCAACTGATTTAAAAAATTCTGAGTAGGACTTGAGACTTGTTTAAATCATTAGTCAAAGAGTTTTATATGTTTATTAAATGTTATATATATTTTTAATGTCACTGAAGTCTTGTTATGCATGATTCAATTATCTATATTCTATAAACAATTAATTAGATATAAAGTACTTTTCACCTAGCAAACAATTTCCCCATGCATTTGGCTCATGTGAACATCACAACGGCCCTGCATAATGGGTAAGTTTGAATAGCCATACAAGAAGCTGAAATTTTATAATTTTTCTCCGTACCCTCTACTATCAACATGAGTTAATGATATCTACAGGACTCATAACATACATTCTCAGCTCTATCCATTTGAATGTTTTCTGAGAAAAAAAAATTGATTCTTTAGCTTTATTCATATCAACTACACCATGCTCAGAATAAGGCTCTCCATTTTCAAGGACGATTTTAATTATATTTATTTTTTTCCCTTTTTATTGAATCTATTGGGGTGACACTGGTTAATAAAATTACACAGGCCCTAACTGGTGTGGGTCAGTTGGTTGGGCATTGTCCTGTGCACCAGGAGGTTGCTGGTTTGATTCCTGATCAAGGGCAAATGCTAGGTTTGCGGGCTTGATCCTGGTAGTGGTTGTGCAGGAGGCAGCCTCTCCATATTGCAATCTCATATGGATGTTTCTCTCTCTCTCTCCATCTTCCTTCCTCTGTCTCTAAAATTCAATAAACGATTTTAAAAAATTATACAGGTTTCAGGTGTACAATTCCACAACACATCATCAAACACATTTCCCACTAAAATGTGTAGCTACCAATAAATTTACTGTAGACATGAGATACAGCTATTGTTGTTTCTCTTTAGACCCATGTTTTTTATATGTTCCAGGGCAGATAGTAACTAAGATGAACTTTAAAAAACAGCCAGTATGCCAAGGCTAGTCTTAAACCACAAATGAGCATTCTCTACAGGTTTAATATAGAATGGAAGATTTACCTATTCTACTGTTAGGTGAAGAATCAGAAAGCAGTAAATTGCTGAGTGATCATTAAGTAAGGTGGTAGAAAATGTGATAAAAATGTTAAATTCAACAGATTTAGTTGCATAAATAACATCTATTTTAATGGACCTGTAATTTAGTTATAAAATCTGTGCATTTGGCTTTAAAATTATGTAATTATCTTATTAGAATGTGAATACAGGACATAATAACTAAATAAGTATTGAGGACCTTGTAGCCCAATAATGTGTCAAGTGATTTACACTTTTCATTAAAAGATATCCTTACTCTGACAATCATAGTAAATATAAGAAATGAGGGGAAATAATGTGTAGGCACATGCCAAACACCATGTCAGTAAATGGACATAAGAAGCCAATGATATTTAAAATGATACTTGGTAAAAAAAGGAGACTCTTTCATTTAACCAAGGTTCATTTCCTATGTAAATAAATGCAAAGAATTGTGATATTTATGTCAACACCTATGTAACATAGCCTAATAAAATGGTATGACAAGGGACTAGTAAACAAAAGCCTAGAAATTAGCTTCTTCTCTCATGATCTTGGGCAGAAATTATGGTTTCTTCTTTGACCTTCTTCTACCTGGTGAAATGGGAATCTTTTCCCTAAAAAATGGGTTATTTATGAAAAAAATTATTAAATTTCTGGCAGGCATGTTAACTTCGAAAAGGGAGGCAACCTTGCTATTAAATGATATTGGGAGATCCTGGTACTAATGATGAGAAACCAACTAACCTAATTTAAACTAAATTTCAGTCATTGTAGCTTTAAGTATCTCAAGCTTAATAAAGTTGATGAAAATAAAGATGTCTAGTGGGCATATTAAATACTTCAAAGAAATTGTATGGGAAGAAGTATATTTGAACATAGACCAAAGAAAAATTGAAGTTCTGATATTAAAATATCAAGTTATTAATATTTTTTAAAATACATTTTTATTGATTAAGATATTACATATGTGTCCTTATCCCCACATTATTCCCTACCCCCCGCTCATGCCCTCACCCCCCCCCCGTTGTCTATGTCCATTGGTTAGGCCTATATGCTTGCATATAAGACCTTTGGTTGATCTCTCCCCCTTACCCCCACCCTCCCCTACCTTCCCTCCAAGGCCCGACAGTCCAATCAATGCCTCTCTGTCTCTGGAAACTTTAAAGGTATAGCCCACTTGAAGGTAATTAAAAATAAATGTAACTCTGTTATGTCTGTCCCTAAGAGTGTACATATATGTTGTGTATGGCCAATAGAAAAACTCAATGATTAGATTTACAAATAAGAGTCTATTATATTTAACTAGAGGCCCGGTGCATGAATTCGTGCATGGGTGGGGTCCTGCCGGCCCGCCCCCGATCGGGCCTGTTGGCTGGCCACAGTGCACATCATAGCAACCAGTTGTTCTGTTTGCTTAGGCTTTTATATATATAGATAGAGGAATGTAATGTATTTAATGTGTTACATTAAATAGCATCTCCTATATCTCTTTCTGTAGTTAAGCAGCCAGAGAAGAGTTCATTTCCACATATGGTTTTAACAGTAGACGCAAAAGGATCCAGAAGGGGGGAGTTCATTGTCTATGGGGAGGAAAATAGGAATGACCATAAGGTGTCTCAAATATTGGTTTTCTGGTCTACCTGTAGGAGCTCTAGCCGTATCTCATGGAAAGAGAAAGAGATGTTTCCATGAAGGTTTCCATAATATATAAGAGTGAAAAATAACACCATTTTGATACCCAAGAGGAGATTTCCTCCTTCAAGTGTTCAGTACCTTGCTACTCCCAAGTTCTCCAGGAAACACAAGACACAACAGACTCCCTAGAGACTCCCAGAAATGAATGAGTTAGATTTTGTATGAAACTGGATTCTTTACATTAACAAGTGGGAAGAGGAAAGGGGTAACATGACTCCTTTAGTCTCCATAAACTTGGGAGGTCTAGGGAGACACAAATTAAATTCGAAAGCTTAAGATAGAATGTTGTCTTTAAGGAGATGTCACTTACTAGAAGACAGACATGAAAGCATGAGAATAAGTTCAATCCATTTTCTAATTCATAAGTTGTAGGTGTTTGTTAGTAATCATCAAATATGAAGGGATCTAGAAGATGATATGACTTAAAATGAGGTACTGAGAATCTTTGGAAACTCTAGGAGAGGTGCATTGCACAGGCAGGTGGTCATCTCAAGAGTTCTGCAATATTGGTTTGAGAAGGAGCTGTTTCACCCATGGGCAGCTCCTTGAACCTGTGCACATGGGTGAATAAGAGTAAAGATTTGTTCATTTAAAATTGTTGATTCTCCTAAGCAATATTAGGAAAAACATAAACAATGAAATATAAATGCCTTTAAGTTTCACATATGGGTACATTAGTATCATCTGGGGAATTTTTAAAAATGCATATTTCTAGGTTTCACCATCAGAGAAACTGAACTATAAGTTCTTGTAGGGCTTAAATGTTTTTGTAAAAATTCCTCAAGGTTATTTCAATATGCTTCCAGGTTTGAGAACACCCTGGTACACAGTATAGACAACACACACGAGAAGTCAGAGAAAGGAAAAATCAGTAGAGCTTGGAATTGTCAGATAATTCTGCTTTGAAGAACTGAGACCTAAACATGGTGTAACAGGCATAAAATTCTAAACTATATGGAGAGGAGGGTTACCGCTAGAAGCTATAAGAAACAAACCACCAAATTACAATTGCTTAAAATAGTGGAAGTATATTTTTGCGTCAAGTAACCATCCACTGAAGACTTTCCTAGCTGGCTGTCAGTTCTCCCCATGGCAGTTCAGGGGATTCCAGGGCTGTCTGTATTGTAATTCCATCACCCCATAGGACTTTATCATCTTTTATATATGGCCACAAAATGCACGGTCCAGCTGCTTCTTACAACTCATGACCAAAAAGAGATTCTTAATACTTCTGAGCACCTTCCATTGTTAATAAACAAATAAATTTGTGGACAGTTAACCACTTCTGTGACAGTGAGCAACAAATCCTATAAAAAAAGTAAATACATCTTTAGTGTTTTTCTGCTTCAGCTCTTAACCTTCATTATGTAAATTTCATATTTTTGTGCTGATACACATTTTTGTATGGCCACTTCTCATTTTCTACATTTTTTTAGGTGCATGAACTGGAATTTACAATGCTGGTATGTTTAAAAGCATCCATTGACTTCATCAGACCCACATTCTGAATTTGAGGATATGAAGACGACTCCTGTAAGTAATTAACTGACTTACACATGGCCACTTCATCCCCACAGCACTAAAAGAGGATGCCTGGGCACTTTTGATTTGTTTATTGTTGTCTTTCCGTTATAAATAGAAAGAAACAGTAGACCTGGGAGTTCAGCTTTGGAAACATTCAGTGTTGATATGACCCACTTTCATGAAAATACAGTAGGATTCATGAGAATGGCCAAAAGAAGGCCCTTCCAAAATGAAAAAAAAAAAAGTGATAGAAACAATCTTTAAACTAAGAGTGCCAAAGAAGAGGGGGTAATAAAACTGGGAGTTCAAACCCCCTGAATATTTAAATTTTGTGAGATCAGTAGGTGTGTGAAGAAGCTAAAAATAATTTTATTTCTTTTGTTGCGCATGTGATTTGTGTGAAGAACAACTGGGACTCTCACATATTTAATGCAGTTCTGACATTTTGGTGTGTTTCATTGTTGGGCTATGCACAGAATGTTTCTGCTGTCTTTGTTAATGTGTTTGAGTAAAGATGGGTTTTTATATTCATTCTGACCTTGTGATACTTCCTTGAGCTGCACATTACTGTATAAAAGGATAAAGAAAGTTTACAATGATCAGCCTTGCCTATTAATGAAAATAATTGCTATTGCCAAAGGGAAATGCATTTTGCACTACTCAAAATTGAGTGACAGTTTAGCATGTTAAAATTATTGTTATATGGGGGTTATGTGGCCTCAAGAAAAATTTCTTATCTTGTGGTTGCTATGGATGTGAACTTATTACTCATGATTTGAAATGTTTTGGGGAGATGAAATTAGTGACATTTGTCAATATTAATCTAATTCTCTCTTGATTATACTCTCTAAAGAAGAGAAACATAGATCATCTAATTTTTTAAAAGAATACTTACTTTTTAAAAATAGCATATATTTGGCTTTGCAATGTACTGTATTTTTCCCTTCCATGAATACTTCCTGTACCATGCATGTTTTGTTCAGAATAAATTATAGTAACAGTTAACTATTCTTCTGGTCATAGCATAACAATTTGGAAACTTCACATAAAACCTGCAGAATGTGGCTAAGAAGTATTTAAGGCCGTTGAGTGGCAACATTGATGTCATAAAGTCCATACACACAGTTCAGATACTTCCTTATCTGAGATCATCACTGACCCTGAATCAGGGTTTATTTAAGTGTAATTTATCAATAGCTGTTGTAACTACTGTCAGAGTAGAGGAAGTTGATTAGACAAAGCAAAGAGACTTCCAAAATATTTTTGGAAGCACACTGGAATACTCTGACCCTAGAAAGTTTAATTTTTAAATATTCAGTGAGTGGGCAGTGTTGTAAGCATGGGATTTAGAGCAGGAAACCAAAAAGGCATGGTGCCTGCCTTTACTAATGGGAAAGACAGACAATAAACAAGTAAATAAATAATCATGTAATATGGTGGTGACAAGTGCTATAACAAATCAGGGAAAAGGATTAGACAGACACTAAGAGATGTTATTTTATATAAAGTCCTCACTAAATGCCTTTCTCATAAGAAGTATTTGAGCAGGAACCATGACATCTGGTACCTTAAGGGAGATCCTTTCATAAAGGAAAGCAGCCCAGGCATTGTCATCAGTGATACCTTTCCCATGACATATGGGGATTGGGAGTACCAAGGCGCCCATAGTTGTATCCCAAAGGTCTGTCCCTTGCCAGGATTCCAGCAGGCAGAGGTGAGGAGCAGTTACAAGATGCAGTATCATAGGAATTCTCGGGTCAGGCCAGTTACTTACATACAGAGCCAGACAAAGATTGAGAAGGACATATAATACAAAACCAAATACAGGAGAGACCATGGCCTACTCATAACAGGCCAGATTCAATGCTCACAAAAGAGAAGAGTACTTTGTTTATGTATCAGTTCTTTAAAAAAAGGGGTGCGGGTGGGAGACGGGATGCTATCTCTGTCTTCAATAGGTGGAGTTAGGACAATGGACCCTCAAAAAATCCTGTAAGTCATCCCAAAACTGTTATTTCTAAATATTCCAAGCCATCAAGAACAGATTAAGTCAGGTTGCATATGTACTGTTTGAAAGGTTGAGGATCTGATTTTAGGAAGATTTCATCTTTTGAAGAATAAGCAATTTCCTGAGAAATCTGAATTCCCTAGGAGTTCTGATATCTGTGATTATACAGCTGTTTGTGTTCCCTGAGCATGAGAGTGATGACAGTGGGAAGGGTGGAGTGGAGTCTGTTGAAAACAGAGAAAATTTTTTTCATTATTGTTAACTGAAGACTATACTTTACTCCGATTTCCTTAGTTTTTACCTAATGTTCCTTTTCTGTCCCAGGATGCTATCCAAAATATTACTTCACATTTATTTGTCATGTATGCTTAGGCTCCTCTTGGCTATGACTATTAATCAGACTTCCTTTGTTTTTGAGAGCCCACCAGTGGTCAGCAAACTGCGGCTCTTCGGCCCCTTGAGTGTGGCTCTTCCACAAAATACTGACTTCTGCGCATGGGCCACGAAGTTTCAATCGCACTGTACATGCGCGCCCGCACAGGGTATTTTGTGGAAGAGCCACACTCAAGGGGCCACAGAGCCTCATGTGGCTCGCGAGCTGCAGTTTGCCAACCACTGGCCCAGACAATTAGGAGAATTTCTGCTCAGGTATTTTGCTAGGGAACCCTCTGTTGGAATTGGTCTGATTTCTTTATGTTCAGATTAGAGTTATGGGATTTGGGAAGGAAAACCACAGAGGTAAATGTCATTTTCATCAGGTCATATCTGAAGTACATACTTTCATTTAAGATGTATCCATATCTTTTAAAAAAATTTTATTGATTTCAGAGATGAAGGGAGAGGGAGAGAGAGAGAGAGAAACATTAATGATGAGAGAGACTCACTGATCGGCTGTCTCCTGCATGCCCCACACTGGGGATCGAGCCTGAAACCTGGGCAAATGCCCTGACTGGGAATCGAACCATGACCTTCTGATCCATAGGTCGACATTCAACCTCTGAGCCACGCTGGCCAGGGTGTATCCATATTTTTAAATGACTTGATAGCTTATTCCTTTCTTAATCACAGAAAAGATATTCCATTGTCAGAATATATGTTTATCCATTCATCTATTCAAAAACATATTGGTTGTTTTTAGTTAAGTTGTTCTAAATATTCACATGCAAGTCTTTGTGTGAATATAAACTTCAAAATACTTGGATAATACCTAAGATTGTGGTTGCCAGATCTTGCAGTAAGACTATGTTCAGCTTTGTAAGAAATGCCTGTCTTCCAAAGTGGCTGCAACATTTTGCATTTCCAACAATGAAAGAGTTTGTCTCCTCACCAGCAGTTAGTACAGTCACTTGTTCTTATATTTTAGCCATTTTAATAGGTGTGTGGTGCTATCTCATCTTATTGTTGTTTATATTTGCATTACTAAAGACAGAAATATTAAGCATCTTTCATCTGCTTTTATTTGCCATCTATGTATCTTCTCTGGTGAAATGTCTGTTAAATAAATTGCCCATTTTTCAGTCTGGGCTATATGTTTACTTATTGTTGAGATGTAGAAGTTCTTTGTATCTTTTAGTTTTAAAAATACTTATATATACCATTTTTAAAAGGAAGCCTGTCCTAGCTGGTGTGGCTCAGTGGTTGAGTCATGTTTCAGTTCTGGTCAGGGCACATGCCTGAGTTGCATGCTTGTTCCCCAGTAGGGGCCATGCAGGAGGCAGCTGATGGATGTTTTTATCTCCCTGTGCCCCCCTTTCTCTCTAAAAATCAATAAAAATATTTTTTTAAAAAGAAGCCTGACTCAGAAAATATTCGCATGTGCTAAGAAAAGTAAACTATACCGATCAACCAAATCATTAGCTTTCTGTGTTGGTGTATGCAAAGCAATGATTTGTGATTTTGCTAGTTGTCTTCCTTACCATTTATATATTAATTAGTATTTTGATTAATGTCAGTTGTAATTATAAATGATTCTGATGTTTAAACTTTGTGCTGACTTCTCTTCCTTCACGTAGCTTCCATGAGGCAGAATTTTATCTGTTTTGTTCCCCTCAGGAATAATAATCACTCAGGAAATGTTGGTTGAATAAATAAATCTAAAAATAAAATAGTGATTACATGAATCAAGTGTAGGAATAGTTTGACATCATCACTACATTTTTTTTCACTTAAAACAGATGATTTTATATCATATAGAAACACCACTGCCAGGAACTTACAAGATTACCTGTTTCCAAGTAAAGCAAATGCTGTCTTGAGGGATTTAAGAGACAGACTGGTTTTTGATAGCCATGCTCAAAGGAATCCAATTTAAACAGGCAATTTAAAGGCATAGACTTAAACAGAACTTCCTTTTTATAACTGTGTGTGTGTGTGTGTGTGTGTGTGTTCATAAAAATACAACTTATTTAATATGGTGTGAAACATTTGTCATAACTATTGATTTGTCAAACAAAAAAATTATTTCAAAAAATGATCTGGTTAGTAGGAAAGTCATTGAAATAAATATTTTCCTAGACCAGCTTTGTAGTATCGTTTTTTGTTGTTCTTGTGATCAGATACACTTGCATGTTTTACGTGGTGGCTGAAATTATTTGCAGCAAATTTTGAATAATTCTGTTTAAAGTAAATTACAATACATGCTTCAATTTACAAATTATAAGGGAGAATGTAATTTTGATAAGAAGGAACAAAGGCAAAAGTGCTATGAATTCAAATAGTTGACATATTTTCATGGAAAAAATATATAATGAGATTGAGAGATAATATGCGTAATCATCTACTTTTTATTTATCTGTCAGAATACATGTTTGCATATTAAGCTTTAGAGTAACTAAAAACTCCACCCAACACTTATTTATTAAAATGCCTTTGCAGATTACATTGTATGAATCTATATATAGTACTCTATCCAAATGCAGGCATTCAATCTACTTAGCTCCTTTCATATATCATATTGTAGCATTTAACCTGAGCAAATTCAGTTGATATTATTTATAGAAGTATCACAAATTGGTTTTGAAAAAATTGAAAGTCTTAACTTTACTGTGCTTCTGTTTTCTTACATTCTTGTGAAAAACATACTTAGACTCAGCAACATAGAAATAGGTGACCTATTGATAGTAAATGTGCAATGTGAATGAGTTTTCTTTGTAATTCGCTATAGATAAGACACTCTCTGTGTAATGAAAAGGCATGTGTTGTTGACATACTGTATATTTCTGGGTTTTCTAAAAATTTTTAAAATCCCTTAGTGCATTGATCCATGAGATGAAAGCTACCATCTCACTCAAGCCCATTATACGAATTAAAAGACTTTGTTCTTTTCCTGTTTGTTTGGGGTTTTTTTGTTTGTTTGTTTTTTATTTGTTTTATTTTTATTATTATTTTTTGTTGTTGTGTTGTTAGTAGCATTGGCACAGACACTAGTATATATTAGAATTGGGAGTAATGGAGTGAAATTGCTCACACCATTCCTTTATATTGAAATGCACACAGTTCATCTGTATAGAGGTGGTGAGACTCTTAACAAAAGATTCAAAACACTGTAATTTCAAAACTTAAACAAGAATGAAAACCTACTACATTTTAAAGTAGCACCCTTTTTCCTCAGACTTTGTACCTGCACAGTAATTTTAGAAAACCTTATATTTATTTCTAATTGCTTCAGTCCACAATTGGAGCCTCAGTCTGGAAAAACTGAATTTGATATGAAAAGCATATTTTCTTGGAACAGAAGTTGATCTATTTTACTTTCTGTGTTACTATACATTAACTTTTTAGCTCATCATAAAAGGCAAAATAGGAATGCATTACTAGTTAGGTAGGAATGATGCTACTTTAGGGGAGAAAACCGGAACTAATCAACTTTTAATTTTGTTTAAAGGAATGCTTCTCATGGTCCTGCATAGGTGACTACTCCAAAAACCCATTTCTTAATACCAACTTGTTATTTTTTATCTGCTTCAGTGCAAGAAGTTGTTAGGAGAAAATATGGCATTTTGTAACATAAGCTGTTTTAAAGCAGATGGGCTATGTCAATCTCCAAGACAGTGTCTTCACTTGTTAGAAATTATAAATGTGCCAGAAACCATGAGGATGTCACACAAGCAAAATATAATAAAATATGGGATAATATAACAAAAGCAATAATTGTGCCTTATAAGCTCTCTCCTACTTACTGAATATGCAGAGCTGATGGTCAGCTCTTGAATCTTTTTGAGTGTGTGCTTTTGAAATTACTACCCACTTACAGAATCATAGAAATAATAGAGGCCCGGTGCATGACATTCGTGTACTCGGGGGTGTGGGGGGGGGGTCCCCTCAGCCTGGCCTGCATCCTTTAGCAGTCCTGGAGCCCTCGGGGGATGTCTGACTGCAGCTTAAGCTCGCTCTCCACGGGGGAGTGGGCCTAAGCCTCAGTCGGACATCCTTAGCACTGCTGCATAGGTGGAAGAGGCTCCCGCCACCTCCGCTGCACTTGCCAGCCATCAGCCCAACTTGTGGCTGAGCAGTGCTCCCCCTGTGGGAGCGCACTGACTACCAGGGGCAGCTCCTGCGTTGAGTGTCTGCCCCCTGGTGGTCAGTGCCCATCATAGCGACCGGTTGTTCTGCTGTTGGGTCGATTTGCATGTTACCCTTTTATTATATAGGATGCTAAATGTAATATTTGTTTTACATATGGGGAAACTGAGGCCCACCTGATGACCTTGGTTCCTATTGCTACCGAGAAACTAAAAGAAGTAAGGAGGGAAACTTTCACAAATTCCTCCGACATCTACCAGCCTCCCGTCCCCAGATTTGGCTTTCCTAACCATGCCCAGAGGTGAGCTATCCAGACTCCTGTCTAAATCCACTCATTTCACCTGTGTGTGATCCAGTCCTCCCCCTTCTTGCCTCCTCTTGCCCAGCACAGAAGCATTCTTATCTTCCCTCCAGGCATCCTCAAAGCTTGCTCTCCACTGGGCCATTCCCATCAGCATGCAAACATGCTGTTATTCTCCCTTCTTAAAAAATGAACTAAAAAAAATTCTTCCTCAAAATTCTCTCTATACTTGTTTTTTTCAGACCACCGTAGCCTCTCAGTTTTTCTTTCCCCTTTGATTATTGCTCAAATCCAGTCTCTTTTGCTAGATCATTTTCTGATTCTCCGACTCCTTAAATGTCAGAGATCTGCAAGCTTGGGCATTGGTCCTCTCCTCTTCTCCACTCATGGCCCTGGAACTCTCATCTGGCCTTAAAGCTGTCAAAACCATCTATATGCTGACAACTTTCAAATTTACATTTCCCAGCTACTTCTCTATTGAAATCCATTCTCACATATCCAACTGACTCCCCATCATCTCCAAGCGGATGTCTGATAGATGTCCCAAATCCAACATTCTGTAACTGAACTTAGATTTTTTTAGTTAGTTTGTTTTATTTTATCCCTCCCCCCAAAAATGTTCTACCATAGTCTTCCATTTCTCAGTAGATGACAATTCCTTCCTTCCAGATGCCTGAAACAAAAAATTGGCATAATTTTGGACTCTACTTTCTCTGACAAACCATATGCAATTCATCAGAAAACTGCCACAGGGGAGGCTTCCCTTTCAAAATATATCACAATGACGCTGCTGCTACCCCAGGCCAAGCCTCTGCCATCTCTCACCTAAACCTTTGCCATTACTTTCCAGCAGGTCACAGCACGTCTAGAGACTTGCTCCCATGGAATCTATTCGCAACACAGCAGCTAGAGTGATTCTTTAGACACGTGTATCATGTCGTTCCGCTACTAAAAATTCTTCAACAATATTCTACTTCTCAGAGTATAATCAGGACTCTGTGTACAGATACACATAAGTAATGATATGATTAAATTTTAGGACAGTCTATTCAAAAGTCCAAGATATTGCGGAAGGGCCTGGGCAATAACTTCACTGAGTTTTGGAGGACCACTGCATTATTCTCAGAAAAAAAGTTAACATCTACTCTATTAATTGAAGGTTAAATAGGCATTATTCCAGAATGTGGGTGGTGAGGTGAGAGGTACACAAAACACTTGAGATTTCTGAGCTTGTACTATTTGTCAAGAACCTTTAAAAAATATAAATAGTTCCCATGGATTTATTTGGGTAATCTACCCTGTAAACCTTCTGAATAAGTAGTATTATCTTTATTTTACAGATGATGATAATGACCCACTGTTAGAGAAAGGGTTCGAATTCACACAGCCCCTTTTCAAGGCTCAGACACCAACTACTGTAATTGGAGAAATTAGCAACACCCAGGTCCCAGAAAGCCTCAAGGTCCAAGTTAAAGAGATTAGACTTTATCCTAAGAGTCATGGGAGATATTGTTCCTGCCTTTGACTCATCAGTAAATTAAGAAAATGAACTGCCACGACGAAATGGCATAGTACTACCTTTACTTTAATAAATTGCCTAGGTTAAAATAAATCGACACTCCTTTAGTGGACATGTGAAATCTCGTATAAATTCCAGCTCTCTGGCCTCATTTCAATCAATTTTTCTCTCCCCTACCCCCATCTTTCACATTTGCATCTCACCTAAACTGTGCTCTAAACATCTCTGGGACACTCTTCCCCCAAAAGTGTGCCTCCACTCAAAAAACGGCATGCAGTTCTATCATTTCAACAGATGAAAGCCCCCTCGCCTGGGTTAAGAGTTTAAACTATAAATAACATATGACAACTTAGTATTTCCTGACCAACCAGGTCTGATTAGCTCTTTGGTGTATTTCCTCTTCCTTAAAAAAGACCAATTCTCTTCTCTGCAGAGAAAAACCAATTATCAATCACTCAGTGCTCAGCTTAAATGTCATAGCTACAGGGTATGTCTTATATTCTTAGCTTCCTCGCCAAAATGGGTATAGGTTATCAGCCAGATGTTATTGAGAGTGGGCAAAGTTATGCTACTATACTATCAACCCCGCTGATCTTGGGATTTTACACATCAGATGTCCCATCTCTATACAAAGGCCACTACGAGGCAGATCTGGTGACTCCAAAGATGAGACTTCTATCTCATTATGCCAACATCTCAACTTGGGGCTTCCAGTTTGCCATAACAGAAAATGAGAGAGGTGAGGAACAGACCTGCGGTTCAAAATATGCTTCTGCCGAGACCTGGAATGTGTCATTTCTGCCTCCAGTCTATTAGCCAGAACTTGTACTATGGCTCTGACTAACTGTGAGGGCTACAGGGAATATACAGAGCAGCCAGTAGCCCTTCCACAGGAAACAATTAAAAATGCAGAGATCCGTTCATCTCTTTTCCAGGGCTTGCCTCACGAGAAGATAATTATGTGTTTACATCTCTGTTTCCTCACTAGAGCTACATGCTCCTGGAGGGCAAGACTCCACCATTTTATCATAGTGTTTCCCCTAACTGCTGGTTCAATTAAGGTAGACTCAATTCAATTCAATTAATGTTATCAGGTTGCATTTATTATTTATCATAAGTGTTATCGGCCAGGTTTCCAGGAAGGAGTTGTGTAGATAGAGATTAATGTGAAGGGAGTGTATGAGGAAGGGTTCTTGGGACCAACAACCTTAGGGGAGTGAAAAGGGCACCACTCTCTTGGGCGGAGGGAAAGGTTGAGCTCCGGTGCGATCTCAATGGAGGTCTCCAGATGACCCCACAGCAAGCTGAGATGGCCCTTTGCACTTGCCCTAGTTTGGGGCTATGGGCCCAGTTTTATATCCCACATCACCTGGTCATTGACTGCAGGCTGCCACAGGGAAGGCGGATGTAATCTTGAATGAGAAGGTCCTCTTCAGTTGAGGGCAACTCCCAGAGAAAATTGCTGCAGTCCTGCAAGGGCCATCTGGGCCGTATAGCACAGTGTCTACTGCCATTTAACAAAAAGTAAGCATCGCTCATTGGATAGTGTATTTGAACTGTCCTATGTAAATAAATATTACTCTGTCTTATAATGCTAGCAAAATAGGAGTGGTATCTGATAGCCTAATGGACTCATGTTTAAAACTAGAAATTACTCTGTTTGACAATTTGGGGCTTAGGAGTTTTATGACTTACAGTTTATTCACTTAGTTATGAATCAAATTTTATTATGCTTTGACACCATACATTCAGGACTCAGTATAAAATTGATTTCCTAAATGGTACAGACAAATTCCACATTTTCATCCTAACATGTATTTATAGCCACAGCTATTTAGTTGTGTGGATAATTTAAGCTTCTGAGTTGGGAACTGCTTTCATTGCTTTTTATCTATTCAAAAATAGTTTATATGAGCAAAAACTAATGTCTAAATAGAATTTACTCAGCAACATAAAAATATGTAATGCAAAAATAGAGCCAGAAAAGAGTAACCGTTAGCTTTTTAATAGGCTCCCATAAATGAGAATGAGTTAGGATTGACTTAGCATTTAAACTGACAGTACTAACTTTATGAATGCCCTGCTAATATTATTTTGTAATGCCACATAGTTTATTTAACTCTTTTCCATAACTTTCTGTCTTTAAACCAGAGATTTCTAAAAGCCTGAAATAAAACAATATGTGGTGGATAAGTTATGGATGCTTCAAAATATCTTAGACTGGATTTGTCTTACACATATGTCTGATACCCTTTCCTTTGAACATTCACATGTAAAAAGCAGCTCTGCACTGGTTACTTTGTACTAGTTACTTTGAGCACAGTAAAATAAAAACACCAATAAGATATGTCTGGATAGTAAAATTGCCTACTGTGTTTGAGGAGAGACAGATGTTTGAACAGGAATTTACCAATTAGGAGATACTGTAATAGATATAGATTCAGAATACCACATGAATCCCTACAGAGAATCAAAACTTATGTATGTGAGAGTGTTGAAAAAGGTGAAGTCATCATTTTTTAAATAATAACCAATTTCAAAATTTCAGTGGCTTACAACAGCAAACACTTTCATCCTCACACTTCTGTAGGTCAGTTGTGATTCAATAGAGTTTGGCTTGCTATGTCTTGTCCAGACTGGACTCCAAGCTTCCTCTCATGACCAGGTCTGCCCCATGTGCCTGGATGAAGGGTAATAATTACTCAGCCTCGCTTTTCTCATGGCAAATAATAGCCATGCAATAAGCTAACCCGAATCACACAAGGCACATTTAAAGAGGCTGCTCATGCCCCATCCACCCTAACAGTCCATTGATCAAGTGATGTCTAATGGCCAAGGTCAAGGATGATTGGGCAAGGAAACATGCCCCCTCCATACTAGTGGGAAGTACTGCAAAGTCACATGGGAAATGCAGTGATGTAAATTCTACAATGGATATATGATTAAAGATTCAGGAGCAACAGTCCAAGCCATCAGAAAAAATTTCTGAGGAGCCAACATATTTGAGCTGGGTCTTGAAGGATTAGAGGAGTTTACTAATAAAACTCAAGACTGAATCTAAATCTAGCATCTTACTCTATTGTCTTTCCTACAACTTTAAATTATTTAGTTTGAAAAAAAATGTGTAATTGCCTTATTCTTTTCCCAAAATTACACTCCACATCTATCTGAAACTTGTTTATCCTCAATGCCACTGTTAAACTCACTTACCTAACCTCTGGTCTTGGTCAAGCTCTAGACAAGCTCCCCTCTGGTCTTCTGAAGCTCTTTGACTCACAGCCTTTGAAACCTAACCTGGCCTTTGAAACTAGTGTATATTATGCATAGGTCTGTAGCTTTCCAACTTTCTCTCCCACAATTTGCAAATCTTCAGAATAATCAGTAACCCCAGTATCTGCTGATTATTATCATTATTTTTAATCCTTATCTAAGGATGTGGTGTTTTTTCAAATTGATTTTGGAAAGAGAGGGAGGTAGAAAGAGAGGGAGGTAGAGAAAGAGAGAGAAGCATCAATCAATATTAATCAGTTGCCTTCCATACACATCCTGATGGGGGATCGAACCTGCAACCTTTTTGGTATAAGGAAGGATGCTCCAACCAACTGAGCAACCTGTCCAAGGCTGTGATCATTTTATTTTTACATTATACATCTTCCACGTTTTCATTATTCATCACCTGTATAAATATGCTATCCTTTTGCTTTTTACATTATAATTAAATTTTTTACTTCAGTTATGCACAACCCAAATATCTCTCCACCTTTTAATATAAATCGTTTGACTCTTCAAGAATCTTCTGAATTAACTTACAGCTAAAACTTTTGACTCAATACTATCAACTTTTTTGTATATACTAAATTGTGGATATACTAAATCTGAGGGGTAAGAATAATAAAATGAGATCCCCCCTTTTTTTGTATGTTCATTGTATTTTCTCCTACTATTTACAGTCATATCTTAATCATTGGATTATTTGAAGCCAAATCAGAACCATTTCTTGTTTCATATCCAGTTCCTGATTTTCTCCAAAGATTTAATCTTTATTAAAAAGGGGGGTTAAATATGTGGTGAGGGAAGATTTGACTTTGGGTGGTGGGCACACAATGCAGTACACAGGTGATGTATCATAGAATTGTACGCTTGGAACCTATATAATGTTATTATCCAATGTTACCACAAGAAATGTAGTTGAAAGAAAAGCAGTTAGCAGAAAGAAACAACTCTCTGGGAAGTAAGGAGTTAATAGGAGTTGTGACAAAAAGCAGTTAAAAAGAGATGAGAAGCTGTGGACTTGACATCAGCAGCTAGAAAAGATCATTGAGATTCATGAATGTAAGAGAAACGCTTGTATTGCCAAGGAAAAATTAAAAATTGTTGTCGAGTTCAGACAAACTATTAATGCATATGTAATGTGGAAGCCAGAACTCCTGGTAAGAACTAGCCTTAGGCAATATTTCACTTTAAAACAGAGAATACTTTATATTATGATTCTACATAGAATGTTGTCTAAATATTTTTGTTAATTGCAGGATATTTCACGATAATAAAGATCATCAAGTGTTGAAAATGTAGTGATTCATTTGACATTGACAGAAAGGAAGTATGTGCATTTAGAGCATAAAAATTAAGGCTTGAACTGTATTCACACTTTGTAAATCAGAAGTCATGGTTCTTCCGCTTACAGAGGGTAAGCAAAAAGTATTTTACTGAATATTTTACATTACATTTGGGAGGAAAATAGGATTTTATTTCTCCTCCTTCTTCACCAGTATGTCCTCAGTGTTTTACATGAAGTTTTACATATTAAATGTTTAATAAACATGTCTTAAACAAATGAGATATTTATTGAGTAGCCATGAAATATGCCTCTGTGTTAAGCACAGGAGTGAGTAAGGAGGAAAAAGAGTACACAAAGTTTTATTCATTCAACTAATATTTTGTAAGCAGTTATTATACTCTGTTTTAAATACTGTGATACAGTATTACGCACCAGACAGGAAAAGTCCCTGATCTCATGGAGCTTACGTTCTAGACTTGGGTGAGACAGATAAACAACCAAAAAAAAGAAGTCAGAAGAAAACAAGACCATCTGTCTTAGACCATCTGCATGTAGATCTACACAGGAAATAAACAAGGTGAAGTGGTGGTGAGAGGGGACAGGAATAGGGAATTCCTATTATTCATGGACTGATCAAGTAGCTTCTGAAAAGGTGTCACTTGAGGTGAGGCCTCTGTAATGAGGAGACAGCTATTTGAGGAGCCATTGGGGAAAGTGGTTCAGGCGGAAGAAAGAACAAGTTCAAACTCACTGTGACAGGAAAAAGCTCTGTGGTTTGAGGAACTAAAAGGAGGCTGGTGTGGCTGGAGCGTATAGAATATGGTTAGTGAGAGAGGGAGTCAGGAACTAGAATGTCAGAGCCTATGACTGAGACAAGAATACAATGGATAGCTATCACAGAGATTTTAGGAAGAGGCTGGTATATGAGTCTTAACTTCATAGAACATTCTGACTGCCTTGAGAAGGATTTGGCAGGTAGTTGAGATCTCATAGTTTTTAGAATTCGATCGCCCATGACCAAGGCCAGAGATGATGATGGCTTGTACTGGATGATAGTGGACATAGAGTTTAGATATAATTTAGAGACAGAACTGACAGTCTTGTTGATGAATTGGATGTGGATAGGAGGGAAACAGTAAACCAGAATGATTTGAATGTTTTTGAGTTGTAGATACTGGTGGGTGAGGGGTCATTTTATGAGATGGGTCAGACTCCTGATCGGGAGAGAAACTGCTTTGTAGATAAGCAAGAAATGGTTAAAGAAAGTTTGCAATCTGGCTAGCAAAAGACACACACACATATCTACACACATGATACTAAAGGAAACTTAAGAAATAGCTAAATAAATTATTAGACACTGAAAGAATACAAAGGAAGGAGTCATTAATTCTCACTGAGTGAAGTATTTCACATATGATTGTTTACTCTATTAGACTACCTAATTTGTAATGATGTGAATACCAAAGGCATTTAATTATTTCACATTACATGACATCTGCATGTGTATGTTTAGTCCAATCACTTAATAATATCAAAAAAGTCAATTGGAACTTTTAAAAACTTTTTCCTCATGGTTTCAAAATGGATTATGTAGCTCTAACATCATGTTCTCACAAGACAAAACCTTGGCTAAGAAGGAAGTGGATGGGAGGGAAAAAGAAGCCCAATTCTCATTAGCTTTTTCTATTAACCTAGAATTTTTTTTCTAGGTGCTTTCTAGCTGATACTTATTACATCTAATTGTCCTGAGCTGGGCCATATACTCAACCCTAGATCAAACACTAACAAAGGGAATCTAAATTTCCAAATATTGGTTAAGATCTACCATAATTGAGCTTTTGAGTCTGGGGTTATTCATTTTAGCAGTACAACCCTAAATGGAAACTGAATTCAAGGTCTGAGAAAGGGGGAGTTTCTCAAATGGAGTCAAGAAATCCTAGGAAACTAGCCACATCATTTATTTTCTTTAATTCCTTTGATTGACTTTGGCAGACCTGCTGTTTGAACTACCAAAACTACAAAACATTTTGTAACTTTCTTGATCCTGCACAAGCTCTTAACCTGTAACCAATGTCATCTTGATCTCTAATTTCTTGACCTCTCCCTATGTTTCAAGTTTACCTGACCTATAATGCACTGATTTTCTTCTCCAACCAAACTAGAGCTTGTTATCCTTTTACAGGAAGATCTACTTCCCTCACTGACTGTTCTGGATCAATACAAACTGGTGTCAATGCAACTTCCCATATCATTTCTTCCTCTGACAGAGACACTGAAAATGGCTGAGAAAATCACGTAAACATGTTGTGCTGATTTATTAGAAAAACATGTTCCCCATCCCATTGTGCCCTTCAGTTTCACTCCGCAATGTATTTGCTTGAACCCCATCACCCCTGTATCTTAGTTCCTAGAGTAACTCTTCTAACTCTTTTGTCCTCTCTTCACATCCCCTTACTTAGGACTTTTCTAGAAAGATTTGGTTTTTCCTCTGGGCAAATGGTAAAATTGATCTTTTCCATTCTCTTGGTAAGCTTGTGATGGCCATGTTTGACATTGAGCTGTGACGTGGTTGCTTAATGACATGTGAATGGAAGGAAAGTGTCACTTACATATGTCAAAGTTTTAAAAGCCAGAACATGATTCACCACATTCCCTTCCCCTTTCTTCAGTGATCATCTGTGTCTAGATGGAGCCTTCTATAAGTCTAGTCCCTGAGAGACTTTGATGATCTCTGTGCAACCCATGATCTGTATTACACATGAAAAAGAAACCAACCTTTGCTGTGTTAAGTCAGTAAGAGTTTGGATTTGTTTGTCACTACAACGTAATTCAGCCCATCCTGACAGTACTTCCACTTTGTAGAGCATCATATAACCGCCTCCTTGAAATTTCTTCTTTGAGGAAGAAGACATTTGCAAACAACACATCTGATCATAGGTTACTATCCAAAATATATAAAGAACTCATATGACTCAACATAAAAAGAAATCCAATTAAAAAGTGGGCATCTCTCCCTATTAGATGACTTGAATAGACATTTCTCCAAAGAAGATATACAGATGGCCAATAGACATGAAACAATGCTCAACATTACTAAACATCAGGGAAATGCAAAGCAAAAAACAAACAGAAAAACAAAAACACCACCTAATGAGATATCACCTCATACCTTTGGGTTTTACCATCTCATTATCATCCCATTCTCAAGCTATAATTTTTCATTTCAACATTTAAATAGTCATGATAGTTATCTTTTTCTATATAATCTTCTCTGTTTTTCCCTGCACAATCACCGAGGTCAGTGAATCTGCCATCAAATCTTCAATTTTTATCTAAAACCTAATAAAGTCTAAACTCCAATAAAGATCTTTCCTTAATTATTCAACTTCACATGTCTAAATTCTAGACACATTTTACCTGAACTTTTCCCTGAACTTCAATTTTTCTCTATTCTCACTAAAGAAATTATTTCTCTTGAATCATCTTGCTTTAAATGTTACTTCAGTTTGCCCATCTCCTACACCAGAAATCTGGAAATAATCATAGTTTTATTTCTCTAAGTATTTCCAAATAGCCTGCAATTATATAAATTCTACACCTGAAATAGTTCTGTTTCTTCTTTTTTGCCTGTTCTCTTTCTGGGACACCATGATCCTAAGCCATGGCAATTTCAATAAACTGCTCAAGTTCCTCCTCCCCCATATAATGCATAGAGTGATGCCAGAGTAAAACTTATGAAATATTAGTGAGATCACATAGTTCTCATATTTAAAAAGTGACTCTGAAACTTTATTGCCAATACATAGCATTAAAAGTTCATCAAAGACTCTTCATGCCTAGAATTGCTTTGCTCTATTCCTCCTACCCATTACAATCAAATCTGTAACAGTATATATTTATTTCTTGATACATTTTTTATGACATTTCCTTATCTGGATTGCTCTTGCCTTTTTCTTTCTGAATAATCACCACTGAAGCCTTTCTTTAGCTGCTCCTCCTCCTCTGATAAAGTGAATTATTTCCCCTCTGTTTCAGTGATAAACATAAGTCAAACTAAAAAAAAAACTTTGACATAGCAGAGGAAATCATCAACAAAATGAAAAAAACAACAACACAATCTACTGAGGGAGGATATATTTTCAAATGACATATCTGATAAGGGGTTAATATAAAGAACTTATATAACTCAATATCAAAATACCAAATAAAGAACTTACGCAACCTAACTTCAGATGCCTATTTGATGGCCTGAATAGATACTTCTCCAAGGAAGATATACATATGGCCAAAAGACATTACTTAATCATCAGGGAAATGCAGATAAAAAATAATAATGAGATATTATCACACACCTGTCAGATGGCTATTATAAAAAGTCAGCTAATAACAAATGTTGGTGAGTATGTGAAGAAACAGAAGCGGAAGCCCTTGTGCATTGTTGGTGGGAATGTAAATTGGTGCAGCCACTATGGAAAATAGTATGGAAGTTCCTCAAAAAATTAAAAGTGGAAATACCATATGATCTAGAAATTTATCCAAAAATTGAAAAAAAACTAATTTGAAAAGATATATGCACCCCTATGTTCATTGCAGCATCATTTACAATAGCCAAGATATGGAAGCAGCCTAAGTGTCCATCTATAGATGAATGGATAAACAAGAAGTGGCATATATACTCAGTGGAATTTTGTTCAGCCATTAAAGGAATGAAATCTTGCCATTTGTGACATTAATGAAACTATAGGGTTTTATTTTAAGTGAAATAAGTCAGAGAAAGGCAAATACTGTATGATTTCACTTATTTGTGAAATTAAGTAAACACACACGAATGAACAAACAGAAACACACACAGATTCATAGATACAGAGAACTAATGATGGTTATCAGAGGGGTGGGGATGAGGTTTGGATGAAAAAGGTAAAAGAGGAATAAGAGGTAAAAACTTTCAGTTATAAATTAAATAAGTCAAGGAATTATAAACAAATATATTAAGAAATATTTATTTGTACAAGTTTGATTGGAATGGGTAAAAGTAATAGAAAATGTAATTCCAGACATGAATAGTCTTTGATGGACTTCTTATGCTATTGACAATAAAGTTTCAGAGTTATTTAAATATGAGAATTGTGTGATGTAGCTAATATGCATATCACAAGGAACGTTGTCAATAATATTGTGATAACTTTGTATAGTGACAGATGGTTACTAGACTTATTGTGCTGATCACATCATAAGTTATATAAATGTAGAATCACTATGTTGTACACCTGAAACTAATATAATATTGTATGTCAAGTATACTTTAAAAATGTTTAAATCTCTATTTTAAAAAACCCTATAGATAACATTTACTAAGCAATTGCTATCTCTATTAATTTCTCAGGGCTGATGTAACAAATTACTATGAACTTGGTGGTTTCAAACAACAGAAGCTAATTTCCAATGTCTAGGAGTTTGAAATAACGGTGTCAGCAGGGCCATATTCTCTCTGAAGGCTATAGAAGAAAAACCTCCCTTGCTTCTTTATAGCTTCTGGTAGTTGCTGGCAACTGGCGTTCCTAGGCTTATAGATGAATCACTTCAACCTCTCCTCCACTTTCACAAAATCTTCCTCCCTGTGTCTCGACTGTGTCACTGTATCCATATCCATATACATATTCCTCCATTCTCTCATAAAGACACCAGCCATTGCTTTTAGGTTTCCATGCTACTTGAGTATGACCTCCTCTTAATTATTTACATCTGCAAAGAGCCTATTTACAAATAAGGTCTCATCCACAGGCACAGGGATTAGAACTTGAATATATATTTTTCTGGGGTGGGGATAGGGGGAGACACAATCAAGCACAGTACCACATTTTAGCATTGTGCTGAGGAGTTATAATGCATGAGGTTGAACCATATACATTGCCATTTTTATTTATTATTAAAGATTTGATTCTTGGCAATTTCATTTAATTCAGTCTAATATTAACACAATGAGTTTTCACATTTCTGTTGGGTGATATTACTATTATTTCCATCTGAAGGGGAGGACACCAAGGAGGTTAATTAACTTGCTGAAGGGCATACAATTAGTAAGTGATTGAGCCAAAAAGTCAAACCAACTGAGCTAACTCCAGCATCCACTCACTTAAACATAATATGTCACTTCTCTTTGGCCTTGTTAAACTTGGTTGTGCATCACTCCATTATATCATTTATCACATAAATTATATGTATGTTCCCCTGAATACTGTTCTCTGAGCTGCTTTAGGAACTTCTATTCACTATGCGTACTTAACACTAAATAAAGTGCATGCCATTAGATAGGAAACAAATGTTCTTTGAAAAAAAAAAAAGAATACATAATCTGAGCAATGTTTACTCCCCTAAAGAGAGAAGAGAGGATACTTGAGAATGATAATTTTTTTTCACTCATCCCCAAACCTTAAATTTTACTAAGGTCAGTAGAATAGAGATTAAGAAGCTATTAGAAATTTAGTCTTAGTCTCATGTGACAGAGTAGCATCTTCTTACCCTAATTCTAAAAGCACCCTTATCTCATTTTTAGCTCTTTTTTTTTTTTTACCATTACAAGTATTCCTCTCATCTCCCTTATTTTTAAATAACAATTAAGTCCAGATTAAGACAAAATAAATTGGTTCTTTTCTCTCATATATGCAGAATTACTGAGCTTTAGCATCTGAAAATGTTTTTCTTTCTTTTTAAATTATCAATATGTATTTTTATCTCAATGTAACTAGAAATGTTTTTTTTTAATTTAAGGAAAATCAATTTGAAGACGTATATTAATGTGTGATTAATAAAAAGAGCAGTTCTGCTCCAGGATGTAATAAGCTAGAACAGTGTCTCCCCTAACTTTACAATGAGTCAGAGCCATATTAATTTCAAATTCGCACCCTTTTTGGTTCCATCAGAGTTACACTGAGTTAAAAAGATTCAGAAAGATATACCATACAAATGCAAAAGAAGTTGGGATAGCTGTGTTAATATGAGACAATGTAATCTTTAGAAGAAGGAATATTGTCACAGAGAGATATTCCACGATGAAAATGATCAATTCTCCAATAATACATAAGAGCCTCAATGTATATGCAACCAACAATAGAACATCAAAAAACACGAGGCACAAAAAACCCCTCATAAAACTGAAAGAAAAAATAGAGTACTCCACAATAATAGCAATTTTAACTCTCTTTTCTTAGTAATCAATAGAACAGTTAAACAGTAAATAAGGATCTAGAAGACCTAGACAAAACTATAAAGCAATTCAGTGTAACATTTATAAAACACTCCACCCAAGACAGCATATTTCAAATTCTTTTCAATTGCAGATGAAACATTTGTCGAGATAGGACAGTTTCTGGGCCATAAAATAAACATCTACGAAGTTAAAAGAGGAGAAATGGAATTTAACTAGAAATCATAACAGAAGGAGTTGGTCAAGCCTCAAATGTTTGAAAATTAAACAGTACACTTTTAAATAACTCATGGGTCAAAGAGGAAGTTTCAACAGAAATTTAAAAATATATTGAACTAAATGAAAATGAAAGCACAGCAATAAATTTATAGATTGTAGCTTAAGCAGTGCTTAGAAGGAAATTTACATTAACTACTTCTGAAGAAAGGTCTCAGATTATTAATGTAAGCTTCCACAATAAGACTCACGAGAAGAAAGAGCAAGCTAAACCCAGTGCAAGCAGAGGGAAATAATAGAGAGAAGAGCAGAAATCGATGAAATTAAAACAGGACAGTAATAGAAAAAAATGAGTGAAGCTGAAAGCTGACTCTTTGAAAGACTGAATAAAATTTAAAAACCTCCAGCCAGACCGACAAAGAAAAAAGGGACAAGACACACATTAACAATATCAGGACCAAAAGAGGGGACATTGCCACAGATATTAAAAGGCATTCAAGAATACAATATCTCTAATATACCAGCACATAATAAAAAGGAAAGAAAAGAAAAAAAACAAACTTGTCAACACTAAGTGCTGACAAGGCCATGGATTGAGTGGCATTTTTATGCATTACCTGTAGAAATACAAAATAGTACAGGCACTTTACAAAATAATTTAACAATTTCTTTAAAATTTAAATATTTATGTGTCATATAACCCAGCAAATCAACTTCTAGGTATTTACTCAAAGAAAATAAAAACTTAGGTTCATACAAAAATTTGTATGTGATTCTATATAGCAGCTTTATTTAGTCTTTGGATTATAAATTGGAAGTAATCAAGTTGTCTTTCAACTACAGAATGGATTATAAAATGGTGATACATTTGCAAAATGGAGCACAACTCAACAATATAAAGGAACAAACTATTAGTGCATGCAGGAACATGGAAGAATTTTAAATTCATTTTCATAAGTGAAAGAAGCCAGACCCAGAAGGCTACATAATGTGTGATTCTACTTTTATCACACTTTGGAACAAAAAGAAATTATGGGATGAAGAGCAGATTGGTTGTTGTCAAGGGTTTGAGGCTACAAGGAGGGGTTAACTATAAAGGGTCAGCATGAAACAAATTTGAGGTCACGGAACTATTTTGTGTGGAACTGTGGTGTTGGCTACATGATTCTATGCATCTGTCAAAACCCATATTTATTAGCCTGTCAGGGTTGCCATCACAAAATACCACAGGCTATAGGTAGCTTAATCGACAACAATTTCTCACAGTTCTGGAGACTAGGAGTCTAAGGTTAAGGTGTTGGCAGATTTGTTTTCTTCTGTGGCCTCTCTCCTTGGCTTGTGGATGGTCACCTTCTCACTCTGTCCTCACATCATCTTTCCTCTGTGTGCACATACTCCTGGGATCTCTCTATATGTCTTATTTTCCTCCTCTTATGGGGAAGGAAGGAAGGAAGGAAGGAAGGAAGGAAGGAAGGAAGGAAGGAAGGAAGGAAGGAAGGGAGGAAGGAAGGGAGGAAGGAAGGAAGAGATGGAAGGAAGGAAGGAAGAGATGGAATGGGAGGGGAAAATAAAAGATGAAAGAGAACAGAAGGGAAGAAGAGCAGGGAAGGAAGGAATAAAAGGATGGGGCCATTTTCAAAGGACGTAGAGGACAGCCTAAAAGGGCTTTCAATAAACAAAGAATACTTTAGCAATAATATACATCATGATAATGTTGATTTATAACAAAGAATAAAACAAAGAGTTCATAATGAAGTAAATACACAAGTAAATAAGAAGAGATTATACTTTCTTATAGAAGAATTTGAACTAATGACATGGAAAGAATGAAGGAACTAGAAAATCACTAATAGAGTATCCCAATAATAATTGCTGCAGGCAAGGTGTACTGCTGAATGCTAAAATTAGGGGCTAAATTTTAAGCTGAAACAGAATATTTGCAGTCTCAAATTACCTATCCCAAAGCATTGAGTAATAGCCACGGGGAAAGTAGTAACTTTATGTAAGGAATCATGGCTAAAATCCCCAAGTGATCAAGGTCAACATCACCAGTTGTAGATAATGATACCATCTTCCCCCTGATGTGAGGCCCTGAGCATAAGTATAATATAATCAGGACACAAACCACCTCAGACTAACCCAAATTGAGGGCTCCTCTACAAAACAACCAACCAGTTCACATCAAATGTATTAAGATTATGAAAGACAGGACTAAAATTCTGTCCCAGAATGGAGGCCTATAAGGAAGGATGACACCTAAATGAAATGTGGAATCTTGAATGAGATAACAGAACAGAAAAATAACATTAATGGGAAAACTGGTGAAATCACAAAACATGCTGTACTTCAGTTACTACTAGTATATTAGTACCAAGGTTAATTTCATAGTTTGTATTAATATTCTATGGTTATATAAGATAGTAACACAAGGTTAGCCAAGTGAAGTGTATAGGGAAACTTTCCATACTATTTTGGCAACTTTCTGTTAAGTCTCAAACGATCTCATTATCTCCAAAAAAAAAATATTTTTCCAAGTTGATAGTCACTTGGAAAAATCAGATCTGGGTCTGCGCAATCTCTAAATCTAGGAGATTCTTCTGCACGGCCAGTCACCCAAGGAACGGGATCGGGGTTATAACCCGTGCTGAGGTGCGATCATTTAAAGTGTACAGGGAAGAATTCTAAACAAGGCAAAATGCACACTGAACAGGGGATCACGAGCTTGTGAAATCACCGTCGTGAAGAACTTGAACGACAGGCTAGGTAATCAGCTGTGTTGGAGGACTGAGACTTTGTTCTTCAGGAGAGATAAGAGCAGTCCGAGTGTTGTTTCTTCCACGCAGAAGATCTAAGAAGCAACTTCACACTGTTCTGTGACCCATGTATTTGCAAGTGGATTAATGGACAGCCCCATAGTTGTACCAAAATTTATCTTTTGAGCAAACCCCGGGACTTGGAAACATTCTAAGGAAGCACATGTCAGGAAATGTAGGTTATGAATTGAATAAAATGTAGAGTTTTAAATCTTTTTTTTTTTCTTTATTCATTACGTTTTAAGCTCAAATGGTTTCCCATCTGGACCAAGAAATTGCATTGCTGAAATGTTAATATTCTTTCCCGTGGTATTATTTCATTCTAATTCATGTTGAAGAGGTGTATGCTCTAACAGACTAGAAAGCCCACAGATTTGGCAGAGAGAATGCGTAAAGCCATCTTTATCTTGGTAGACATTACCAGGGTCTTAATGTTGATAGCCAGTGGTTTTCTAGTGGGATGATAAAGTTTTTAAACCTTTGCTTTTTCCCAGTGTGATTTCATTTAGGATTATACAGTCTGATTCATTGAAGAAAACTGCACCAGGCAACAATATCATTTTGCAGCAGAACTTTGATAGAATCAAGGGGATATTTCATGTCTGATTCAAGAGACCACGCGGTAGACAATCTTCTTCCTTTTTCCATTTCTCTCTGTCTCTTTTTCTCGGTTGATTTTCTTCTTGGAAGCTTTGCAGCTGAAACCTAAGTGGGCGGGCGCAGAGTTTTCAGTTTCCGTTTCATGGTTTCACTTCTCCATGGCTTTAAATCACCACTGATTTGAACAGCCTGACTGATCTTTTTAGTATTGACATCAGGAGAGGAGACAAAGGAATGGAAAAGCAGCGAGAAGCAATTATTAAAAATAAGTCTCACTGTAGAAGAACTGTGTCGGTGATTGTTTAATAACAATACTTTGTACTTTCGAACATTCTTATTTTCATTTATAATATAGCAAAGCTATGATTGACTGCACTTTTATTTTTCATCCAGGTAACTTGGCACAATGTTGCTACAGGCTCACGACAAGGGAAGAAAAATACCAAAAATAGAAAAAAAGGAAAAGGAAGACATTTTCACTCTTTACCTTTGAAGCGTATTAGTATAAGTATATAGTTTGAACTAAAGGAAGACTATTTATTAAACAAACATATTGATTACTTACTAGTCAGGAGGTACAAGCATGCTATGCTCACAGGCTAAAGCAGCGGTTCTCAACCTGTGGGTCACGACCCCTTTGGGGGTCGAACGACCCTTTCACAGGGGTCACCTAAGACCATCGGAAAACACATATATAATTACGTATTGTTTTTGTGATTAATCACTATGCTTTAATTATGTTCAATTGGTAACAATGAAAATACATCCTGCATATCAGATATTTACATTACGATTCATAACAGTAGCAACATTACAGTTATGAAGTAGCAACGAAAATAATTTTATGGTTGGGGTCACCACAACATGAGGAACTGTATTAAAGGGTCGCGGCATTAGGAAGGTTGAGAACCACTGGGCTAAAGGAAGGTCCAGACCTCTTGGAAACTCTTATGATATCAGCTACGTCCCCCTTCCTTTAAGCACTCTAGAAAAATTATGATTTTTAAAACCTCCAAAGCCATAATCCTTGATGTTCCATGGCATTTTCCATGATTGTCCTCATTTCTAGGGAATTATGTTTTCGTGGCTCCCTCTGCCTCTATATTTTATATTCGGCCCAGACACAAAACTCAGCTCCTTCAGCAGCCTCTGCGGTAGATTCGTTCCTAAGAAGTTTTCATGAGCTTAGTAGAATTTACAGCCGATTTGGAGAAATCAGACGCAGTCACATTTTACACTAAGTAGGTCATTCTCTTTACCTCTGTTTTTCCTGTGCTATGCTGACCAATTTATCTCTTCTGACTCCTAGCTTCCGGATTATACCACCAAACACAATCAGTTGTTTAGCTTAATAAGTACCCTCCACTTAAAAGCATCACCCTTATAAAGCAGTTGGGATAACAAAAAGCATAATAATAGTAATAGTAATAATAATAAGCAAAATAACAGCAGCAGCAACAATGCCCGCTCTGCTATATATATTTCCATGTTTCCCCGGCTCCCACCCCACCCATCTACAATGCACTGCTTTCCAACTTCAATATTGCATTTTCCTATTGGATTTCAATAACTTTGAGAAGTATTATATGGAAAATAATGCAGGGAATCTAACCTCTGAATTAATATTATTTAAAAGAAAAAAGACATACATTTTTCTGTATTCTGTATTCACAGAAAGATTGCTCACATCCTGAAATAAATCGATCTCTCTCAATAGTACTTTAATAAAAAGTGATCTCGTCACTTGAGTGGAATACAAAGTAACTTTTTGTTCAGATTTGGATTTCTAATATGTTCACATCCAGTCTTTTACTCTCCATTTCTATCAAGTATAAGTCTTTTGATTTTAAATAGCAGGCATGAGAAAAGAAATGAGCATGACACAGCTTTTACATCTTTTAGGTGACATGTTCCATAAACCTTAAATTTGATGAAAATTTTTGTGAGTTTCTAGCATAGTTATTTGAGTCATTCGAATGAAATAAGACTTGAAGTTCAGAAAAGTAAAATCATCGTGTATTAGGAAAAGCGTCACTTAGAAAATTTATGTTTAATATATAAATTCAACCAGCTGTCCCAGACATCATGATTTAACATAATGACTGTAGGTTAGACACAAACCACACCTACATAATTGTACTAGTGATTTGTCTGTATTGGTTCCAATTTGATTTCCTTAAGGATTTATTAGACTTGTTTTAAAAGTATGTAGATGTTTAGTATATATGAACGACCTTAGGGAAGGAGTAAGCAAAATAGCAGTTGGTACACGCAAAACACAAGTTAATGATAGCTAAAGTTATTATGTAATCATAAAACTATGCTAAGAAAGGCGGGAAGGACAAAATGAAAGACCAATTTCTTTTCTATATGTCACAGTGGAGAATATCACAAATATAATTGAAATCTGTTAATGAATAAAGGAAAGATAGTAATAAAAACTGAATAGCCAGAGAAGAATCAACATTTCAAGTTCTTGATTGCTAAAGGAAATTTTAACAGAGACAGGAAGTCGCCTTTATATATCATTCTTTGGATAACATTTGGAGCATTAAAATACTTTGCAATATGTTCAACTGAAGACCATCCCCCAAAAGAAAGGAACTACTTTAAGAAAGATTACCATTGGGAAATATCACTCTTACCTTTATAACTTATAGTGTTTAGGCTCATTTCCCTGAAGTATATGAGAACATTGTTTTTAACAAATATAGTATATGAACAAAATAATGCTTTCTTTTGTCTTAGTTTATAGACAATTTATATTTTGTGAAGTAGTTACTTTGACAGTATCTGTGGAACCTGTACTAAACTAGCCTCCAATAAGAAAGCAGTTTTTTCTATGCAAGCTGTGGACTCAATATAATCACATGAATTTAAATATTGCCATTGATTTATATCGAGGCTCTCACATGGATAGTGTGAGTCTCAGCAAGAAGTTTGTTGGTGCTTTTAAACATATTTCTAGTTGCTAGGGAAAAAACAGTTATTTTTCTAATATGATCTTAATTATAAAATTTGAGGGTCTTTCAACAAAGTCCTGAATCTGTGATTATAAAAGTTAGTTTTCTGATGAAAAATTAAGAAATCTGAGGCTGTTGTGGAGCCTGAAAAATAAGCCTGATACCTCTCCTTACACATGTTAAATTCACTTTAAAAATATTATATCTATCCTATTATAATTTACCAATTATTTGCATGTTCACTGGAGCTAATGTTGAACACGTAAAGTCCGTAGTCTTTGAGACTTTGATTTGTACTCTAGCTTTAGAATTTACCAGATGTATGATCTTAGGCAAGATACTTAAGGCTCTAAGACTCAATTTTACCATCTGTAAAGTGGGCTGTGAATCCTCTTTCACCAAATTTATAAAAAATACATTTACAAAATTTACAAGTAAACGAACTAATGTTTGCATACTTCTTTTGCATACTTGACACATTGTAAATGCCCACTCTTTTTTAAAAATGTTATTTAAAACACACACACACACACACACACACACACAAAACACTTATTCTGAGAGTATCATTTTCAATCATCTACTCCGACTCCCAGAAATCAGTGGAATGGAAAAGCTGAAATAAATTATTGGGAACATAAGTGCTATTAATTTCTTCTAATCCTTAGCCAGTTTTTTTTCAATTAATGTGCTTCTTCCATGTTTAGTGTTAAAACGTTTTGGAGGATATTTGATGGTTCCCATTTGAGTTCTAGCACCAATAAAATTCTCAGTTTCTCTGCATATCAACATTGAGGTTATTTCCATATGAATCCTTTGTCTTCAAAACTTTGGTTTAAAAAACATTTTGTGCATCGTCAGAATACATGCAGCAACAAAAGCACATTTTTTGGAGAAGAAGATATGTTATTGTCCACTTGCCCTTCCCTTGACATGTCCTCCATCACAGGACCTGACTTCTAAAAGCTGTATTTCCCAGGCTCCCTTGCCAATTGGCTTTTGGTGAGATTTTGTCAAGGAAATCACTTTGGGAGACAGGAAGTTTGGCGAAGGGGCGGCGGGTGGCGCAAAAGATATTGTCATCTTTTCTCTTCTTTGGGTTCATCTCTAGTCATGTGGTTATTTCTCCTCCGTGGTCCTAGCCTGGACCAGGCAGCCTAACTCCATGTCCTCCTTGGAACCCATTCTGTCCTGGCTCTTCTCCCTTTGCTAATCTCAGGATTGCCTCATTGAGCCATATTTTCAAACTCTTTTAAAACAAGTTGCATACATGGGCTTCCTTCTAATGAACGATGTGGTGGAGCTCTGATTTCTTGAGGAGCTTCTGAAATTTTGAAGCCTGGAGTTTCTCTATCTTCATCTATGATTTCTTATAGATGGTCCATGCATAAATTATGAAAGTATCATTTCCGTACCATCCATCATAAATGCCTGCTTTATAACACCTGATTCCTTTCGATTATGTTCCACAGGAAGCACCACACCTCTAACGTTTTCCAAACATGGAATAAAGTGTCCAGAAAAGAGGCTTTCCTACTGTTACTAAGAATTTGAGTTGCCTGTCTTACCAGGGCCTAAACTTTGTCCCTTCAACTCTTTGTAATATTTTAAGCAATAAAACAAAATTTAAGAAACAAAAACAAAAACAAAAAAACACTGTTTAACTTTCCTTGTGTAGATGCGCATGATAGTACTTTTGATTTGAAGAGTCTCTGAGTTTCTGTGTTTTATTTTATTTTTTTATTTGTTTTTTACTTTAACAATTTTTTAACCTTCGAAATGCAGTATCAGTTACCGTATAGTTTGCAAATAGTTTCAATAATTTAAGCACAACTTTAATTGTGTACATTCTAAGAGGCTTCAATGGAGACCTAAAAGATTAGCTTTCTCAAATACTTCACATGGACATCCACCTCCCACACCACCAGTCCCCTCCCCCAAGAAAAAAGTCCTTTTGATACTGGGTGAGTCAAAACTTGGCTTAGTTCTCCAAGGATTTCATTTTGCCGAACATAATTTTATAAATTGAAGCTCTCAGTCCTTAAATGTATTGAAATGTACACTGCGTGTGCTAAAGAATATGCACAGCTATCGATCACTGGCTATTTTCTCTGAAGACAAGGTTCCTCGGCTTCACGTTCATAAACCCCGTATTTTCACATGCAGTCTCCAAACCTCTGATATAGGGTTACAGTGCATTTCTTGCAACACACCTATTAAAACTCCCAGTTTTCAGTTTTGAGCATCTTGTGAAAACCTGCACATTTAAAATCCTTTATGACATGCTTACACGAAAACATAATCTTTCTTATCAGAAGTCATAAAAAATATACGAAGAACCAAATCCTACTATTTAAGATAAAAGAGAGGTTTATTGTGTATCACTCAATTGCTAGTGGCTACCAGGAGACCCTTTGAAACATTATTCGATTGAGAAAATTCTTTAACTTACATACACATTTTAGACCTACCTTACTTCTCACCTTATCCTGTTGGTTGAGGCTAGGTCCTCCAGACCTCCTACCTCCAGAACAGACATCTCATAATACTCTTTCTTAAGAATTCCAGTCCAAGCAATGGGCACCATTCCGGGCTACTTTCTATCTCATTTCTCTGTATTATCCTTCCCTCCCCTCCCCCAAAGATAAAATGCTTCATAGTATCCCTTTCTTGTGAGGGAAGAAAAGAAAGATGACTATTTTTTTTTTTTGAAATGTCAATGAATCTTATAAAGGCTAACTAGAGAATTGAATGACCAATTCTGTGTCACATAGTAAGCACTTAATAAAAGTTGGCCATTATTTTTATTGTTATTATTTCCACATGTCCTTCGCCTTTCTCTAAAATTCCTAAGTGAGTGGGGAAAAAAGACTTCAAGGTAAAAAGAAAAACAAAAAAGATGGCTTTGGCCTTTGTGTTAATGTATGTAGAGGGATCTTTCAACATTCTCAAATAGAAGTAATGGTAAAATTGGGCAGAGATCAAAGAAATAAAACAGTATTTATGGGTTGTGGCTAGTGAAAATACTTTGGGTGAAAACTTTCAAAACTTTGTCACTTTCCCTTTGTTTTATTTAATATTATTTTCCTTTTTGTTTAGTTCCTTCTTGTTACTAGCAAGACTGTATTGTCTTCAGAAAGTACATGAGAAAACAACATCTATAAACTGAACTCTGATCTTGTTATCTGTATGACCTTGAACAAGTTAACCTCTCTGAGGTTCAATTTCCTCACTGTTAAAATAGGGATAGTACAGAAGTTGAGATTAAATGAGATAACATTTAATGTTCCTAATGTAATATTAACACATTGCGGAAGGATCACGAGAATTCTTGTGTTTTCTGTTCTAAGGCTTGTGGCCAATCACAAGAATTCTTTGAAAAGATATTAGCTTGTAAGAACATGTAATAAATAACTTCAAAATGCAATGGGTATTTAATTTTAAAGCGTGCCTTTAAATTTATGTAAAACATTTTTTTTGTACTCGTTCAGTAGAAACTTATCTGGCCACTGGGTAAAGCTAGCAATAAAACTAGTGGTCCGCCATGTGTTAAATGCCCTCTTCTCCCCCCAAATTATATTAATGATGTTTTTCTTTATGGTAATTCAAGAGGAAAACAAAACAGAAAAACAAACAAATTGGTGTTAAATAATTATTACTCTCAGACTAATGAAAAGCTAAATGATTTAATATTTGCAAATGCTTATCTTCACTTATACGAACTAAAAAGGTCGTCAGACTGGGCATTGGCATTGCCTAGACCAGTGATGGCGGACCTTTTGAGCTCGGCGTGTCGGCATTTTGAAAAACCCTAACTTTACTCTGGTGCCGTGTCACATATACCAGTGTCACCACAGAGGAAGCAGTTAGCAGCATGGTGTTCCTATACCACTTGGCAGGTCAACAGAGTCCAGGTACCTTTCCTAGGAAGCAGCCACGGCTCACAGCTATGGAATGAAAATGCCAACAGCAGCAGAGAGGAATGTTGCAGGGCTAAGTCACCTACTGGGCGTGGGGGCATTGGGACCTCGCATTCTGAGGAAGAGAGAGCAGTATCAGCCCATTGGCATCGAGAGCTAGATTCCCAAGGATATATTGACAGACCTGAGCAACCTCGTTAGATTATATAGTGTAGTGAGGAAGCACGATTTTGAATTTACCTAATCTTGCATTTTTACTTACATGCATTGCATCCCCGTGCCTTTAAAAAAAATAACCATTGTCATTCTTGTGCCACCATATTGGTACTAAAATTCTCGATCTGTTCAGCAAGTGAGCAAAAATGAATTCAGTTCATAATACATACCGGGCAATTGGGCAGGGCTGGGAATGCAAAGAGAGTAACTGCCCTATTGTTGCTCACACAAAGTAAGGAGATCAAGTAAAAAGGAACTCCCTGACATCAGGCTGCCAGGATTCATGTTCTGGCTCTGTCTTTTGGTTTTGTTCCATCCACCAAAAGGGTGGATTACAAACAAATATTTGGTAATACGCGGATAATAAAGAGCACTTACTACTTGTGGGTTCTTAGGAAATACTTAGAAACTTGCTGATGTGTGCCAACTGCTCAGGGAATATTAACTATTTTAACATTAGAATAGTGCTTCCCAAAGTATGGTTCACGGGATGTTATTTAAGTGATATTATATAGACTATCCTATATAATAAAAGCCTAATATGCAAATTGCACAATGGCAGAATGACCGGTGGAATGACCAGTTGCTATGATGCACACTGACCACCAGGGGGCAGACGCTCAATGCAGGCGCTGCCCCTAGCCTGCAGGCCCCAGGCCAGCCAAGGCGAGTGCCAGGGGGGGCCCCTCCCAACTGCCCCACCATCACCCCCCAGAGGGAGGCAACTGGCAGCAACGATGGGGGGCGGGGCCGGCAAGCGGGCGGCACCAGGCCAGCCAAGGCAGGTGCCAGCGGGGCCCCCCAATCGCCCCACCAGTCACCCCACAGGTCGGCCCTGATCGCCAGCCAGGCTTAGGGACCCTAGCTGTGAATAAATTTTGTGCACTGAGCTTCTAGTTACTCTTATAATTATTATGATTTTGTTTCACTATGATTAGAAAGAAAGAGAGTTAATATAGAAGCTTTTCATTAACAGATGCAGTTTTTAAAAAAAATATATTTATTTAAGTTAAAAAATACTGAGTTGCTTTAAAGAACAATAAAGGTTTGAAAAGTCTAGTATAGATAAGTAGTGAGTACTCCTAATGCTCACCTATAGCCAGGTTTCTTCTTCTTCCTGCTACCTAGAGGGACTTTACTTCCCTGGCGACATGTGACATGGCCCAGATGATGCATCTAATTGCCAGGGTGGGCCCCTCCAGCATTCTCTTCCCTGTGCCTCTGTTCTTCTTTGGGCACCAGTTGGGATCCACTTTGAGCCAAAATAAAACATAGTTTTGTTTAGCCATTGAGATTTTACATTTTGGTTAATGCAGCACGAAGAGGCTTATGTTGACCGAGCCATATCTGGTGGTAGAAGATATGCTAAAAGGCATAAAAGTGGCCTTGGAATGACTGAGGTGTGTGTAACATTGCAAGAGAAATATAAACAACACCCTATGAAAGAATAACAGATTGGCTTTGGCAGATCCTGAAAGGCTTTATACAGAAAATGGTACTTAATAAACCTTTTAGGATGAATAGGAATTTGACTGGTAGAAACAGGAGTACAGAGCAATGCAGGAGAGGAAAGAGCACACAAGGGCACAGAGGAATGGCATTGGTGATGCATCCAAAGGGCGGTAAGAAGTAGAGTAAGGCTAGACCTTGGGAACAATGGGTTGGGTTAGTAGGAGACAAGGCTGGCATATGAGTCAGTAGACCAGTGTGAGTCAGGGAGGGGGACAGCTCACTCAGATGTTTGAATTCAAAGGAGTTTATTGGAGTTCTGATTTCCAGAGGCATAGGCAGCTTTAAGGAAACCAGCTAGGAGAGTGACGTGTGGAAGCCTTCACCAGTCTTTACCATGGAAGAAGGAGGCCAGGAAGCAGAGTTACCTAAGTTCAGCGAGAACTATAGCTACAGGAGTCGGGGTGGAGATTAACCATTGCCAAGTTCATACCAGGCAGGGAGAGAAGGTCTCAGTCCCTCTAACCCAGTGGTCGGCAAACTGTGGCTCGTGAGCCACATGTGGCTCTTTGGCCCCTTGAGTGTGGCTCTTCCTAAGCCTTAGGAGCACCCTAATTAAGTTAATAACAATGTACCTACCTATATAGTTTAAGTTTAAAAAATTTGTCTCTCAAAAGAAATTTCAATTGTTGTACTGTTGATATTTGGCTCTGTTGACTAATGAGTTTGCCAACCACTGCTCTAACCTATTGCTTTTACCTCCTTAACTTCCCTTGGAAAATTTGATCACCTTAATTACAAAGTTTAAAAATATGTATTGTAACTGAGTACCAGATCAACTATCTCATGCCCTTCATAATGAATTATGCTGTTTATATAATGCATTTCCCTGGAAAAATCATTTGAAAGATACAAATAGTAAACTTGATTTTAAGAATTTGAATAGAACTTGAGGTCCTTATTTTTCAACATCTTTCTCTTAGAATTATATAAAAGTTTTTTGCTTTTTTACTTATTTATGTATTTGCCTTACTTTCTGTAAGGGATAACGTTTTTATTTCCTGTCTTCAACTATAAGATACATTTCAAATAATAGCTTCCATGTGTGTTTAACAAAGTAAATCTATGCATTTTAAAGATATAATCACCACCCCCTTATATTACTTTATTAATGAAGGAAAAAAATCAATAATGTGCTACAAAAACACAGTCAGCATTCTTCATGTCTTTGGAGTTCACTTCTTTTCTGTGGAAAAATCAGCATCCGCAGTTAATACCTAATAAGTAGAAATCATTATAGTCAAAGATTATAGTGTTAAATGTTGTCTCAAGGTCAAAAGAAATTTGTGTATGTGAATTAAAAATGTCCTGTAGAATAATACCTGAAGAGTTCAGGATTTTTTGGTTGTTGTTATTGTTGTGTGTGTGTTTTAATACATGTATATACACAACTGCCTAGTTGTTGAGAGCTGGGTTCAGTGTCAAGCAGACCTGGCTTTGATTCCTAGGTGAGCCATTCTCTGCTGGTTGTATGACCCTGGCAAAAATATTTAACCTCATTGGACTTCAGTTCACTCATATCTAATATGTAGATAGTACAGATAGCTGTAGCTTTATCTTTGGATTATTGTGAAGAGTGAATAAAATATAGAAATCTATTAGCCTGGTGCCCAGCACATAGTAAGTGCTCAATAAATGTAACCTGGAATTATCATCATTCACTCTTACTCAAGCAGATTTTTTATATTGAAAAATAAGCATAGCCCCAGACATAATTAGTGGAGTGTCAGCCTCTGAGAAGAGTCAAAACTGATTTGGTTTTTCTCACTGCAAGATCTTGTTCTATAGGGAGAAAGCAATTACTGTTTTAAAAAATAAACAACTTCTACTTCCATGTAATGTGTTCCCTTTCTCTCCTTTCCATTTTCTCCTATGACATGAAGGGATTACAAAAGTTAGGTAGGGAAACACTTTATCTCAGTCCCATTCTCAAAATGCAGCACAGGACAGATGACTTTTCATCACTCATGTCGCTGCCTCACCCTTCCCCCCACAACGCTGCAATAGTCTCCTAATCAGTATAACAGCTCTGGTGTCACTAAAATCTCTTGTCCACAAAACAGCCAAAGTGATGCTTCTGAAACCTAATTTGGATCGTGGCATTCCCCAGCTCAAACCCCAACTACAACTAGTTATCCATTGCATCCAGAACAAATGTAAAGACTTTATTCTTGGGATATCCAGCTCCTGAGGAGCCTCTGCCTTTCTTTACTTTAAATATATATATTGATTTCAGAGAGGAAGGGGGGGAGAGAGAGAGAGAAAGAGAGAGAGAGAGAGAGAGAGAGAGAGAGAGAGAGAGAGAGAGAAGAGAAACATTAATGATAAGAGAGAATCGTTGATTGGCTGCCTCCTGCAAGTCCCCTACTGGGAATCAAGCCCACAACCCCGAGCATGTGCCCTGACTGGGAATGGAACCCAGGACCTCTTGGTTCATGGGACAACACCCAATCCCCTGAACCACTACAGCCAGGCTGCCTTTATTTTCTACTATTCTTTTCTCCCTCACTTCATCCCCTACAAAATTGAACTTACCCCAGGACCTTTGCACATGCTCATCTCCTGGAATTGCCCTTCCCCAGATGTCTGCAAGGTTGGTATCCTCAGTCCATTTAGGTGCCTTCTTTAAAAAAGCCACTCTCCAAACTCCAACTAAAACAGTGATAACCATCAGCCTGTTTTCTCTTATTCTGGCCTATTTTTCTTTAGAACCTATTACTTAGAGTTTTGGGGTTTGTTGTTATTTTAATGTCTTTACCATCTGTCTCCCACTGTAGCTGGCAGTCTCTATGCAGGCAGGTCTTTGGTTTATTTCCCACTTCATTTCTACTTCTTCATTCTGTGTTTGACATATAGCAAGTGATCAATATGTCTTTTTGAATTAAAAAAACAAATGTTCTGGCCCTGGCCTGTGTAGATTGAGTGTCCTCCCATGCACCGAGAGGTTGCTGGTTCTATTCGTCAGGGCATATCCTAGGGTTGCAGGCTTGATCCCCAGTCAGGGAGCATGCAAGAGGGAGCTAATCAATGATGTTTCTCTGTCTCATTCATATTTCTCTCTCTCTACCTTCTTCTCTCTCTAAAGTCAATAAAAACATATTAAAAAATGAATGTTCTGCCCTAGCCAGTTTGGCTCAGTGGTAGAGTGTCTGCCCACGGACTGAAGAGTCCCGGGTTTGATTTGGGTCAAGGGTATATACCTCGGTTGCAGGCTCAATCCCTGGCCCTGGTCAGGGCAAGTAAAGGAAACAACCAATCTATGTGTCTCTCTCACATCAATGTTTCTCTCTATCTCTTCCACTCTTTCTAAAAATCAATGGAAAAAATATACTCAGGTGAGGATTAAAATAAAAATGTTCTACTTAGAAAAAGGACTGCTTGTGTAGTTGTCTGAAGTTTATTTGGTTTTTTAGGCTATTACTTCATAACTTGAAATGATCAGTATATGTCACAAGTTTTAACTCAAATACTATCTTCCTAAGTTAATAAACCCAATATTTGTTATAAATGATGCTAAAACATTTTCATATGGAACTTTCATAATGTAAACCAACAAATAAATACATAAAATTCTGTTAGTACACAATCATGGTACTTAGGACAAGAGAGAAATAAAGTTCACAAGACATCTAAAGAATGATGAATCCTAAACAAAGCACAACTTTGTTTGAATGAAAGCTTTCATTGTCCAAATTGTTCTCATTTATTTCAACGTGAACCATAGGTCAATCATTCTTTATTACATAAATATGCTATTCTTGTTCACTGGCTGGAGATACTTAGCTTTTATTCCAAAAATGTTCCCACTAATTTGAAAAGTAACTTTCAGGCCTATGTGATTTGTTGAAGAATAAGATGTTCCCATCTAAAATTTAAGAACCAGCATCCTTATGAAAACCTCAAAACAAAAGACCAGGTTTTCTCTCATCCTTTTTTTTTTATGCGAATATTTGCGCAGTATGTTTACAGGTTAAGGCAGGGCTCATTACCATCCAACTTCATGTCAGGCATTTCTCAACTTTGCCCTACCTCCCACCTCTACCAGCATTTTTTTTTGTGGGTCTCTCCTGCTTGACCAACTAGTCACAAGGCCCCCAGTTCATTCATGCTCAGATGCATCCTCCATTTGACCTCTGACCAGGTCTGCTTAAACTATGCCCGTGACCCCTTGGTAGCTACAGAAGGAAGTCTGAGCTGGCTCCTGTGACATGGAGGCCATCTGCTACAACTCCATGCTCTGCTGCTCTCTCTATACTAATATAGCCTTCCCCCCTCAACTACCTTCTGGCACAGAAGGGTAAAAAAAAAAAAGACACCATGGTGTCCCTCAGACACCATGGCTCAGTAGTTGAGCTTCGATCTATGAAACAGAAGGTCAGGGTTTGATTCCTGATCGGGGCACATGCCTGAGTTGCAGGCTGTATCCCAGTGTAGGGCATGCAGGAGGCAGCCTATCAATGATTCTCTCTCAACATTGCTGCTTCTATCTCTCTCTCCCTATCCCTTTCTCTCTGACATCAATACAAGTGTGTCTTAAAAAAGGACTCAATAAGGTGGCAGCTTAATGTATTACAAAGAACATTTTGCAAATGTAACCAAATTTTTGAAGCCCTTTTCTGATTCACTAGGTTTGTGGTCTTAGATAACTTACCTAACCTTCTCAGCTTCGCATCTATAATAATAAAAGGGTAATATGCTAATTAGACCGGACATCCTTCCAGACATCCTTCCTTCTGGACATAGCATCGGTGGGCGAGGGCTGAGGCAGAGGCGGAGGTTCCTGGCTGCTGTGGCAGGTGGGGACTGAGGCAGAGGTAGCCGTCACCGTGGCGGGGGGCCAAGGCCCTTGCATGAATTTCGTGCTTCGGGCCTCTGGTTGGAAAATAAAAGGGAATCCCTGTACCTACCTCAGCTGTAGAAATATATTAGATGACTGTAAAGCACATGGCACACAGCATGTGTCAGGAGGTGGTAACTGTCACTGGTAATTATTCCGGACAGTGCCTGGCAGATGGTATGCCCTCACTAACTGTTAGTTCTCTTCTCACCTCTTGGTGCGGACAGAGTTTCATCAGAGAGCCTCTTATCCAGTGGCTTTATCTGCCAAACAAACCACCCACCCTCTGGAGTAGTTTAAACCCTTTCCAGGAGCTTTCAAGCCCAAATCACTTTCGTGTCTGCTTCCAACCACATGGGCTCCTGCAGAGGCCAGTTGGTAGCCATGCTCTGGAAATGAGGCAGAGTTCAGATTTCTACTGCGTTTTATGGGCACAAACAACTCGAACTCAGTAAACACTTTCATTGCCATGTGGAGCAAAGCCTACTGAAGCCTTGATATGACACATTCTAAAAGCCAAAAGGAGGGGGGGGAATATTAAATTTTTAAAAATCTGGTGTCCCAGCAACAGGACAGGACTAAAACAATAATCACTGTGCCAGCGATCCTAGGTAACATTTCTCTCCAGTGGGCGATGATACTAAGCCCCCCGAGGTTAATTTGAAGATATCTATAGGGGAAGGAAGACTGATCCTGAGGCCAGCCGGAGTTCCTTTAGATTAGTGTTTACAATCAGAACAGCAAGGCCAGGCAATATGTAATCTGAAAGCATCCATTTTGTGCGAAGGAGTGCACACAAATTCAGATTAACGTGCAATTACAAAAGGGTAAGGGCTTCTTAATCGAACCTGTGACACAGAAGGTAGATTTATTCTGACAAGGTAATGAATGATATGGCTTTGGTGGGAGTGCCAGTTAAAACCAATTACCATCAGCTTGATGTGACAGGCGCTACAGTGCCTCCCAGGACGCACCCTTGTTTCTGAGGCGGATATTTTTGTTTCTGGGCATGGTTCTGATTTGGGATGGTCCGAGCTGAGTTGTTTTTTCCTTTTAGAAATGCAGATGCAGCCATTGTTTTAGAAAGCCTCCAAGTGGGTCACCCTGATTTATCCTTTTAGGACGGTCCCATTATGAAACCAGGCAGTTGCTTCCTGGACCGGGACCAATGCAAAGAACAATCCTAAACCCTAATTCCCTGCAAACATTTCTTTGAATGCGTGGCATTCATGGCTGTTTGTTTAAACAAGGGCACTGCAGTTAGAGCCCAGGAAAGGAACTAGTCATCAGAATGAGCCCGGGCAGAGCATCTTTCAGAGGGCGCCTGATCAGACGCGATTGTGTTAATTGCATTCGAACTGCATCACATTGCATCAGTTTCCTGTTTATAAGGGGGCATCCCTACATTACACAGTTTGTAAAGATTGTGCGTTGGGGTCTCATTTCCGGATATAGCAGCCTGATATCTCCCAGGAAGCCAGCTAAGCACACTGTCCAGCTCTCTGTGCAGGTTGGCTGTGGACACGGTGGACTTCTCTTCTCCTTAGCCTTATATGTAGGTCGAATCCCGCTAATCAGCCATGCACCCATACTATCAACTTGGTTGATGTAGCTGGGGCTTGGAGAAGGAGATGTGCTGGAATCAGATCCTCACCCCCATCATTTATCTCATTCACTGTGAGCCGCCACGCACGCCTCATCTAGAAAATTGGGCCAATACAAGCAATCTTTATGAACCTCAGTTTACCAATTTATAAAATAGGAATGAGAACACGTATTTGGTAAAACTGCTATGAGGATTAAAAGAGATAACCACGTGAAGGTCTGGCACATGGTCTGGGCCCAGTGAATCATATGTTTTGTTATTATTGTCTCAAATTATTTGTCTTTCAATTCTTAATGATTTAGAATCTTGTTACCTTTTTTTTCTTTTATAACCTGTCATCTCATTTTGTTGTCCAGACGTGACTCATTCACTTCTCTAGAACTCTTCCATCTCTGCCAGCCTTTACTTATCTAAGTTACCTTGCTTACTTTGTCTCCTTCCTTCTCTGCAAGTTTCCTAAACTGTTATTTCCCCAGTGTGGACACAGTCACACCTGCATAGCATTCTACTGCAGTGATTTGTTTGACTTTGTCAGTTTAACTTGACTTTGTAGATATCTTTGACAAAAAGTTTTATTTATTTACATTTTTTATGCCTTTGTTCCATTCCTTCCTTTCCTCCCTTTCTTCCTTTTTTTCTTTCTTTTTTGGCACTAACTTTTTAAACAAGTTTTTACACTTATGGTTCATATACTATTTCCTAGTGAGAAAACAATATAACAATTTCTGGCAAATGAAAGCTGGAGCAAAAAATAATAACTAAGGAGATTACTTTTGAACTTTCATAATCTTTTTAGAAGTGAAACTTTCTTTTGGTGATTTGAACTCTAAAAGCAGATAAACCTTTCTGTGAAAAATTTATGAATTCTCTAATTAAGAGAAGTTATGCCTTTAGGAGTGACCTAAAATTGGAGGAAGAATGCCATATTGATATAGCAGTTTGGTTTTGGAACTATGCAACTGTAGGCAGGCCAAGAAAGAAAAGGAAGCCTTGGATAATATGTATGTCACATCTGGTTTTCTTATTTAAAATGCACCGCTCACCATCAGCACTCTTATAAGCCTATGCAAGTTAAATTATGTATTTTGATTGCTTCTGGGTTTCTTTTATTAGGGTGTTGGCTAGTTCTTTGGATTTTTTTTTCTGTCTTCATTTCAGTTAATCAGTTTCTTATTTTTATCTTCCCAGAGAACTCAATTTCTCAATATGAAAGACTTGTTTCCCTGAAAATACAGAGAATTCTCATGGTCCAAATTGCCAAATTCTATGCTTAGTTCTGTTTTCTCCATAAGTGAAAATTCCCATAACCAACTGGCCATCTGATTAGTATATTGAGTTCCAAGAAACAAAAACCTCATTTCTCTTTGTGTCTGTTTTGAAAACCTTGCCACTTTGGAAATATGGAATGGATATTTCATGAGTGCTGCATTGGTTATAACCACTAATTTTAACAGAATTTTTAAAAATCTAGGTGTGGGTTTCAGAAACAATAACTTTTATATATAAAACTCGTCATTTTGCTGTGGGTTTCATAATTGATCATTTTAATATATAGAATACATTTCTATGTATTCATATGTATTTTATATGTATATATTCATTGATATCTATTAAAGAAAGATTTCTGCATCTTTAGAGATACTAAAGAAAGGGGAGGGAAGAAAATACAGCATGTTTTACAGAATACAGGAGAAATAACAAAATTAGAAAATAATCATCTTAATTTAATAATTACCTGAGGCAAAGATCAATGGATGGTAAAACCATTGAACACATTGTTACTAGGAAACAATATTCACATGGTCTCACAGTATCATCCCCCAGATTAGTTAGTAATTACAGAGAAAGAGAGAAAGGTTATTTTACAATGGAAAGATCTGATAGACATGTCCTCAACCCAGTCACAAAAGTTAGCATCATCAAAAATGAGAAGACTGAAAACACTGCTTCCTAAGATGACATACTGGGAAATGTACATTATTTCTGCAGTATCCATGGAAAAATATGTAATGTTCTCTTGAGGAATCAGTTGGACAGACTGAAGTTGTTTTGTCTGCCAACTTGCCAAAATTCTTGAAGATTTTCCATGTTATGAAGGTAGGAGATAAAAAAGATACGGCAACCAAATGCATTCCTTAATCCTTGAATGGATCCTGAATCAGAAAAAAAAATGGAGACAGTTGTAAAATTTTTAATATGGAATATGTATATTAAAGAATATTATTGTGTCTATTTAAAATTTGGGGGGAGCGGGGTATGTGGTTATATAGAAAATGTCCTTGTTCTTAGCTGATACCTTCTTGGGTAAAGTTCATGATGTTTATAACTTGTTCAAATTATTAAAAAATATATGCATGATAGACAGTTGGAGAGAGAGAGGGAGAGAGAGAACAAGACCAAATTGGCAAACTGTTGGAAAATCTAGGTCAAGGATATATAGGTACTCATGGGTACTTTTTTTTTTCAACTTTCCTGCAGTTGGAATCAGCTAGAGGTGTCTATTTTTGTCAGGGAGGCTGGTGCAAAGAAAGCTATCTTTCTGGCAAGAAAAAAATAAAAGAGCCTTTGTATGTACCTCACCAGTCACCTCTCTGAGGAATGCACAGCATCTCATTCCCAGAAAATCACCTCAGGTCCAGACACAAATCATCAGATTGCCAGCATTGCCTATTTGCTTCTCTTCTCCAGAAGTGCTTGGAGAGGTTGAGGGCCAATGGGATGGACAAAATGGATCCTGAATCAGAAGTAGAATTTTCTCCTTCCAGTTCTGCAAAGACCAGAACAGGGAGAGGCTTAGCTTACCTTCCCCAATGACCTATAATATATGGCATTTAGGTAGAGGCGCTCTACTTGACTCTAACTTTCTATCTTAGAATCTTCAGGGCCTTTACCAACCGAAGAGCAAATTCGATTTGGTTTCAAGTTGAGTACAATACATTTTTTTTTGGAATTACACAGCACCAGCGAAGGATTAAATTAAAGGCCATTGATAGTATCTGTGCGTGTCCTATTAAACATGCTGAGAAAACAAAGTCAGAGCAAATAACCTGGAGCAGAACTTTAAGGGCAAGCAGGAAGGCTGTAGAATGGCTTCGAATGCTGCCATGTGAATTAGAGAAATCAGTCAGCAGGTGCTTTGGCCCTGAGTATGTATTTAACCAAGAAGCTGAATAGAAAGGGTTTTTCCCCCTGAAGGCTTTGTTAATAAAAGGGGGAGTAAATAACATAGGCTCCTTTACTATCTGTGAGGTTCCTGATTCAGCTCAAGCCCAAACTGAAGAGAAAACCAGCTCTAATTGAGAGAAGAAAAAGAGATGAGGGGGGTTAATAGATAAGGTAAAATTGAGGGGGGCTGTTGCTAAAGTTATGTTTTTAAAAAGGGCCATTTGATTCCATTCAATATATCCAGAATTTTATTTAACCCATCGCTTTACTTAGAATGTTAGAAAATCTGGCCCTGAACTCTTGCCTCTAAACATGTTCACCATACTTACATTCACGGCTACCTCCTTTTCCGATAAATCTTGCACCCGGTAGAGATAAGACTATTAACTAATAATTTTTTGTATGTGATTTAGTGATGGAGAGAGAGAAATGTGGGAAAGAATGTAGAAAACCTAGTTTAATAAGAGCATGCCATTGCTGTATATTCTTTGTTCAATAGAAGGGAAATATTTCTCCCTGAAACTGCATAAGAATTTTCAAGACTATATGTAAAAAAGTATTTTACTCATGAAAAAAAATTATCTGAACCTCAAGTTTTACCATCACTTGTGAAATAAGTTGCCCCTTCTACTTTCCCAGGGGTAATTTATTTAAGCAGCTCATTTTTATCCTAACTTAAGATGTAGGTGAGATTCATTTTTTCAGGGTAGTCTATAGGAAATATTGAACATACTGTACAAGAATTTATTACAAGCCCCCAAAATAATTTGTCTTAAACGTTTTATGTTATACAGTCTAGTGTGTATGATAAAATGACTGGACATAATAAAATAATCCTGACTTGGGTTTTTTTGCTTTATTATTTTTTAACATAAAGGCTAACGCTTTTTATCTACCTTGTTTCTTTTTGTATATATTTCTGAATTCAAGCAGTTTTTTAATAAAAAAGAATAAGGATATTTAATTCTCCCAACACAATATTTCTTATATTTGAATTGTTCTCTTAGGGCTCATATATTGATATTGGAATGCAGTTTTCCCATTTCCTTTCAGGGAACTTGTTTCAAATAAGTTAGGTTCAAATGTTCTAGAAGAATCTATGAGCAATTCCATTCTTATTTATAAAATGGTTTTGGAGGGGGACATTTATATAAGGCAGAGTGGTAGAGAACACCTTTCAGTTCCTTCACCACAGATGTCTGATCCTGTATTTCCAAACTTCCTACTATTGGGAGGAATTGTCTTTCCCTTGCATTTCATTCTGCATTTCAGCAACATCTTCAGCAAGGAGATCAACTTCCTGAATGAGGCAGATGGATTGTTTAGCAGTGAAATGCCCTCCTGTCAGAATACCTTATCACTTGGGGAGAACATTCTAAGTCCCTGTTCCCTTGATTAACTTTCATAACAAACAGTCATTATGTTGTTAGACTGTTTTATATCAATATTGATTGCTGGTTTACTCTGTTAAAAGTAAACTAAAGTTCACTGACATGAAGCCATCACAATGAGGAGTGATGGGATGAAGCTGTCAGCAGAAGATTCATGTCATGTGAAGTCAGTGTGGAACATTCCCAGGTGTTCTCAGCATCTTTTACACAGAGAGAGAACACGTTTTGTACTTCAACAGCTCAATGCCAGGCAACATGGCTGAAAGGTCCAGAGAACGCAGAAGAGACCAAGGGCAGCTACTACTTTCCCTAAAACACAGGACCAATGCTCATGAATTTAATTAAATTAATTATTATGTAGCAGACACAGGACAGTTCTGACATTCTATAAGTTTAGCATTCAGATAAAAAATATACAGATTCATCTGACTGGTGTGGCCCAGTGGCCGAGCATCAACCCATGAACCAGGAGATCATGGTTCAATTCCCAGTCAGAGTGCATGCCTGGGTTGCAGGCTTGATCCCCAGTGTAGGACATGCAAGAGACAGCCAATCAATGATTCTCACTCATAAATAATGTTTCTATCTCTCCCTTCCTCTCTGAAATCAATAAAAATATATTTTAAAAATTTACAAATTCACTTTTTCTGTAATGATCATTTAGGTTCTATCTGTTGTTATAAAAATTATAGCAAATATCTGACACTAATGGTGGCAAAATAAATGATATTTAATATTATTGAGTACTTAGAATGTGCTAGGAACGTGAAATATTTTCATTTTTTATAAGTAAATAGCTACAATAAAACACAACATATTGGAGGAAAGCAACTTTATTTTGATTCTTAAATACTTTGTCCTGTTTTACTTATGTGTGAATTCTCATGATTCATCAAAATCTTCTCCTCTCAGAATTCACTAGTCCATTTTATTTAATTAGCTCATCGAGTCAGCTCTCTTTTTGATTCATAGGCCTTTGAGATAGTATTACAGAAAACCTACTGGCATTATTGTCTTCTTTCACATTCCAATAACTGGGAAGTGTCTTTGGTGCCAAGTGAATTAAAGTAAATCTTGAATTTTTCAATTAATTAAGTATATTCATGCTACCAGAAAAAAATGCAGTATAAATCAATAGAAGACAATAGTAAAGCATTTCCTGCTTTTGCTTTTTTGGGTAGATTATAACATTTTTAAAATAAGGCAATTATAAATTTTCAGATAATAATTAGAATGAGTTTGCATTAAATGTTATAATGTAGGCTAGTTCAAAGGCTACCCCAAAATAGAAAACAAAACAAAAAATAGTGTGTTTATAATTATTTAAGTGCTCAATTTGTACTTAATTACAATTTTATTTACAACCCCACCTTTTTTAAAGATTCATTTTAAATGGAAAATTCAACTACCCTACATTAGTTGAAAATTTCCTAAAGTGAATGTGTTCCTTGGAAAATTAGTGTTAGACAGAAAAATAGATTCCTTATCAATGAAATAGACCTCAAACAATTTTGATTATGTTAATTTTAAATTATGTTGTAGTTGGTGGGTATCCTGTTTACTGCAGGACTTCTCTCAGTAGAAGCACAATTGCATTTTAGTGATTTTAGAAGAAAGGGAGTTTCGTCTTTAATTAATCTGCACTTTGATCAAGTAGAAAGTTTCCCTGCCTCAGGTGGCCAGAAAAATTTCATAACAAATAAAAAGCACTCCTCCAAAGTCAATGCTGTGCTGATCTGGAACAGAGTTAACAATCAGATCATAGATACAGGTGTCTGCATGTTTATTGTCTACAGCTGAACTGAGCAAAAAATATTTTCTTCCGATGAGACAGTATGATAACGAGCAAAAAACACTCTTGCTCCCTGGTTTATTGAGGGGCAAAGTTAGTTTTATAGACCTCGAATTCCCAGACATGCTTAAGTAGCAGTTTTAGAAGTAGCTTCTTAAATGATGACACTTAGGGAATAGAATGAAAAATGTATAGATACATATAATTCAAATATTGCAGCAATTGGACAATTCACAAAATGGTCCGATGGCAACTTCATGATTAATGATTTGCAAGAGAGTATCATTTGCGGCAAAGTTTGACCCCTGATTCCTCTCTGATAATAGTTAAATCTGTCAATAAATATTGATGTTCATCATTACCAAGAAGTTGTCTCTGCTTATTAGATAAAATTGGAGTGATCCCAGTTAATAGTAATGGGGTACAGCAGAATTTTTTAAGCTTATACCTATACTAGAGGCCTGGTGCATGAATTTGTGCACAGGTGTGGTCCGACCAGCCCGGCCCCATTCAGGCCGATCAGGCCAGCTGGGGGGAGGGGACACAGGAGGTTGGCCGGCCAACCCCTCCCCCCCTTTGAACTCCCAGTCAAGGGGACAATTTGCATATTTTTATTACATAGGATAGGAATTAAGAAACAACAAGTAGCACTTTTTAATATATACTGTGAAAAGTGGCACTAATCTATGTAAGAACAGTCCAATTGGCTTCCTGCAATGATGAAGCTTCCCTCCTCTAGTTAGTTGTTATGTTGACAGTCAATGACTTTGACGTTAAAGTCAAAGACAATGAAAGTCAAGACTTTAACATGAGTTTTGACCTTTGGGTTAAAATACAATTTTTTTTAATTGAAAAGGGAACGTATTTCTCAATTATCAAAGCGTAAACTTATTTTCAGCCCGGAGAGACTTGAGCACAGGATAGGTTTGGTTTTGATGAGAGTGAGTTGAACTAATGTCTGAAATAGTAAATGCAGATTGTAACAAACCTGGGTACCAGGCACTGCTAAAACATGAAAATAATGGAGCATGAGGGTGACAGGGTAGAAAGAAAGAAAAAACAAAGTTTTCACGTGAAACAACTAGCTTCCTTTAGTAATTATGCAGCAAATCTTTTATCGTGATGTACCAAATTCTTAAAACACTTCATGACACCAAATAGTTCATTCCTCCCCCATCTCTTAGCTTTCCATTCTTCATTCCATAAAGGCAGAATCTGTGTTTTTCTATAAAAGTCTTAACACCTTTTCTTCCCATGTCATCTTTGAACTTTCTTTATTGCCGGAGATAATGTTGATGTTCTGAATTGCTTCATGGTGTTATTTTTCTATAAATTGTGAAAGATATGCATCCAGATTGGAACAGAGAAGCCTAAAAGTGGACAGGTTTTAATATTCTAGCTAATACTAACATTATGCTATCTTTACATTTTTTCCAATCGTAAGAATCAGCAAGATATGTATCTCATACATTTATTATGTATTGATATATTTATCACAAATATATTACTTATATATGCATATAAATAATTATGTATAAATAATTCTTAAATAAAGGGAAAGGACCAAACATCAAATATTAATGTCATTCCTAAAAGCAACAATATTGCTGCTTCTGTGAGAAGCATTGGGAGGTAAATCACTCCATATGATTTAATAACAGCAGATCATTCTTATTTGAATTGTGTTTATTAGATGAAGTTTCAAATCCTGCTAAGATATCAGACCTTTGCCTGAGAAATAAAGCAGGACATGTGCTTAGATCAAGAGTTTTCAAACATATTTAGCACAGGGATCTTTTTCCAAAGCAAGAACCTCAATGTATGAAAATGGTTTTTTTTTCTATTTGTAGGTCTAAATTTATAATAATTATGTATTACAAAGTCATTTAAAATAGAAAGGCCATTCTGATAGATGTAAATGAGTGACACAAATGAAAGTCAAATAAGCGTCTGCATTCAATTTTTCGTACATTTTTGTCTTATTTCTGCACATTTGAGCACATTCTAATTCACATATATAGGTAGTTGCAATGATAACAACTTTTAAACAGCTTTGCAGGATAGCAGAATAAACATTCTTTCAAGGCTACACAAAGAGAAGTTTATCTGGTTTCTCAAAACGTATATAGTTCCTATTATGTATCTTAAGACAGTTAAAATATTTTTAATGAAGTTCAAACTAAAATTTTTGGAACATTCCAAAGGACCTCTTGAGAGTTAATATCCGGGTACAATTGGAATCTGGTGGCTCGGAGGCTCCTAAGAAGGGTTATTCAGAAATGTTTTATTAAGAATAGAAAGAAGCAACCACATGGTATTACAGTCACTTATTGTAGAGCTTCCTCAATGTCATCAACACTATCAATTTTCTCCTTGAATAATTTAGATACAACCAAACCATTTCAATGTAGGCTTATACTGATGGTTACTGAAAAAAAGTAACTCTTAAAATTATGATTATCATGATGGCTTATAATGTCAGTTGTCTGTGACCAAAGAAAGATGATGGTTTGAATTAATAGAAAGTACTAGGCTATAGGATTAAAGAGCAGAGAAGAGGAGGAAGTAGAGCCCAAAATAGATGAGATAATAGATACCTTAATACAAGGAAAATGAAGATGGAGTCACCAAGCTAAATCCTACTCACCCTTTCAGGACTCAGCGTAGATATGACTACCTTTAAAAAGCCTGTATCCATCTCTTGAAGCTGGATTAAGTCCTCTCAGCTTAGTAGTGGGTGGACAGAGATGAGTTGTAGGGTATAACTTTTTTTAAAAAAATGTTTTATTGATTTTTTTTACAGAGAGGAAGGGAGAGGGATAGAGAGTTAGAAACATTGATGAGAGAGAAACATCGATCAGCTGCCTCCTGCACACTCCCTACTTGGGATGTGCCCACAACCTAGGTACATGCCCTTGACTGGAATCGAACCTGGGACCTTTCAGTCTGCAGGCTGACACTCTATCCATTGAGCCAAACCAGTTAGGGCAACTTTTTTTTTTAACTACTATTTTTCTTGGGTTCAATTACTGGGTCCCCATATGCTGGGGATACCTTCTGCCTCTTCCTGTCACGCATTATCTCCTTATACCTGACTCTAGACTATATATTTCTGAAGACAGAAGTAATGCCCATCATGTACACTAAGACCTAGCTCAGTGCTTACCACAGAGTTGGGCTCCACCAGACATTTGTGAAATAAATTAACAGATGAGGAAACGGCAGTTATTCATTACCACATAGACGGATAGGAGATAAATGAGAAAGATTATGCTTATAACACAGGGTGAGCATCTGTGGATAGGGAAAGTGAAAATGAAGCATTCAAATATATATTGGCAAAGTGCATTTTTTTTTCAAATGAGCCTTGATTGCTGTTTTTTCTCCCATCTGAAGACAAATGCTGTGACCTGCTTAGATTTCTCCAGCCTAGCAAGGGGTGAAGTTAGATCACTGCTAGAGTGATCCATCATCAGATATGGCTCTCAGTGGAGAAAGTGGTGATGTTGATGATTAAGCAGAAGGCATTTCCCCCCCAGGAGTGATGTCAGAAGGAGAACCTTGCAGTCCTTGAAGTGCTGTTTTTCACTGAGATGCAATGTTGAGATCTTAATCTCTTGGAACATTGCTGGTTCCCTGGACTGCTCCATAGGAGACAGCCAATAAAAATAATGATAATGTATAGTATCTTGTATTTATGTAGCTTTTTTTCAGCTCTTAGAGCGCTGTCATATTCATCACCTTAGAGATCTTCCCAGTGGGTTTGTAAAGTAGGTAGAATAGGGGATTTGAAAATGGGAGAACTAAAGCTCAGATAAACTCCAATCCCATGTGGCTAAAAAGTGGCACATGTTGGACGAGACCCTGATGCTTCCCACTCATATTCTGTGTGACTGAATTTTTATAAATTCACTGTTGATACAGAATATCCCAATATACCTTCCTCAGTTTGGGTATAGGAAAATATATACAAGAAGCCTTTTTGTTTTTTTATTGACTATGGGATGGAAACCCAGCCAATAAAACAGAGCCATATTTTAGTTGAACCTACAGCAGGTCCCTGAATGCTGTTGTTTTGTTCAATGTTGTCTCGTCATAACGTTGATGAAAAAAAAATGATTTTCAGCCTGGGCCACTGAACATGGAGTTTGCACGTTCTCCCCATGTTCATGGGTTTTCTCTGGGCACTCTGGTTTCCTCCCACAGCCCGAAAGGTGAGCCTGTGAGGTGAATTGGTGTATCTACATTGCCCCAGTCGGAGTGAGTGTGGATGTGGTTGTGAGGTACCCTGTCATAGGAGGTTCCTGTCCTGGGTGCGTGCCTACCTTGTGCTCTGAGCTGCCAGAAGGGACTCCCTAATCCTGACCTGGAATCAGCAGGTTGGAAAATCATCATCTTACTTTTCAGTTGTTGGTTTCTTTTTCATCTTTCTTAAATGCCAGTGTAGCTCACATTTATTCAGTTTAATATTAGAAGTGCCTTGGGTCTTTATTTGGAAATTTGGTGATATTTTTGTGACCAGAAATAGGCTGTAGGAACTTAACTCTTATTTCTATCAATTAGCCAAGGGACAACTGGTTTCCTTATACATTGTTTTGCTTCAAGCTGCAGTTTCCAAGAAGCTATTCGCCACGTGAAGTGAGGACTTACTGTATTTATGTGCTTCCAATGATACATCAGGGAAAATGCATCACTCATTGTGTTAGTTAAGCTGGTGTGGTCCTGAATGGCAGTTGCTGTTACATTTTTTAAAAAGTCACAGCATTGCATCTTAATGCCTGATGAAGTATGTGTATTGTGGGCAGCACCTTTATTCTAAAGCACTTAATAAGTGCTTTTCCATTTGTCCATTCCCTTGCTCTTGAGAGAAAAAAAAAAGAAAAGAAAAAACATTCTCCCTGAAGTCCATTTGAATAATGATAGATGGAGATTTGCTGAACTCTCATCAGATGTTTCAGGGGTCTTTTAAAAGCTCAGAACTATAGAGACACATCTGTCCACCATCAACAGCTATAATTCAAAAATCTTTCTAAATGACCTGAAACAGAAGTTGTGTGTGTTTCCAAGTCCCAGATCCCTGTTCTGTTATGTCTGAATATATCTCTAGCACTCTATTTTACCTCTCAGGGTCTGCTGAAAAGCTGACCTTTTTTGATCTGGGCACATAAAGAATCTGAAAATGTTTTCCCCTTGTGTTCCTGGTAGGAAGAAGAAAGCAGGATTGGCCAGGCTATATTTTATACCCAAAGATGTGGACAGGAATGAGCGGCAGAAAGCCTGGGGTGGTGGCAGCTCTATATGGCAGGTGGCAATTGAACAGGGATTTGTCAGGTAGAGAAATGTAGTCTCCCCAACAGGAAAAGCATTTCCAACTCCTCCTGCAGTTGGAACAATGAGAACCTCTAGGCAGTGCTCCTCCAAGAGCAGGTTATGCATCTTAAAGAGAAAAACTTCGAATTTGTACTCATATTTAACCTGTAGGTGAAAATTTCTAAAAAAAATTTACATATTTTATGTACTTTTTGCAACCCTCAAAATGGATGGAGGTACTTTTGGAATTTTACATATTAGTATGTACTTTTAAAAATATTTTACCCCAAAATGCATGAGTATACTTTTAGAATACTTGATCTGAAAAATAAATTTATCTAATAAACTCTAGACCAGCGGTTCTCAACCTGTGGGTCGCGACCCCTTTGGCGGTCGAACGACCCTTTCACAGGGGTCGCCTAAGACCATCCTGCATATCAGATATTTACATTACGATTCATAACAGTAGCAACATTACAGTTATGAAGTAGCAACGAAAATAATTTTATGGTTGGGTCACAACATGAGGAACTGTATTTAAAGGGCCAGAAGGTTGAGAACCACTGCTCTAGACCCATATTAAATTTTAGTGGTTATGAACTCTCTCAATCAATAGTTATAAAGAGTATTACACGCTCATCTGAAAACTGATCATTTCCTAGATATTATCTCTCATTTGAAAAGTTTGTGAACCACAGATGTGGAGAAAACCATGGTTTTCCCGCTCCTCTGGCAAGTGTGTTGCACAAACAGAACAAAGGCCCACACTTTGTGGTGCACAGTATTAGGTTATAGCCAACCCACCATGCTGCCGAGCTGCAAACATGTAGGAGCAGTGAAGAAAGTCTAGTTTGCACTTCGTTCCATTAAAATATATATAAATCTAGTTGATATTTATTTTTCAAAAACTAAGGCAAAAATGAGTTACAGCTTCAAAAAGCAGGCTCCTTTGGCAATGATGTCCATGCTATTTTTCAAATTGTGCTCGGGGCAGGAGAAAAGGTGCAAATGAGTATGATAAAGTGAAGAGAAACATCTGTCCCACGCCTGCCATTGGAGCTGGTTAATTGACTGTAGGTTTATTCCAGAATCCCCTTCTCTAACCAAGTCCCAGGGGAGCTTGTGTGGGACTTGGGAGGTGGAAGGTGAGCAGAGGCCAGTACTGAAGGTTGAGCCTCAGACCCGGTGATGGGCAGACACAGGGGTGCCTGGCAGGCGCTTGCCTCCAGTCTAGCCGAGCTCATTTCCCTGACTGATGATTCCGCTGACAAATGGCGGCCTCAGCTGAGGGCATCAAGTAATTGGTTTCAGACCCCTGAAGGCTGCAGTTACACAGCGGGGACTGCCTCCCAGAGGCTATAGTTTCCGTAGACGTCTCCATCTTCCTCTTCACGCTGGCCCCACGTCAGTGGCCAGATGTGTTTGGTTCCTTGGATTTCCCTGCAAGCTCCAAAGAGTGCTTCAGGTAGAATGGTTCATGACTACTTCTCTGGCCCTCAGACACCTCCCTTCCAGGCCTTTATAGAGGCTTTGTGCTCCTGACTGACTTCTGACGGGTAGGGGTCTAAAACTGAAACAGAAAATGGACAAGATTAACAACCCCCAGAAGGGATCCATTGCGAGAGAGGCTTTGTGAATGCATTGCTCAATGGGACCAAGTTGGTTCACTGTCTAGTTTCTGTCACCAGATTTGTTTCTTGAACTAATAACAAAAATAATATCTGCTATTTTGTGAAAATTTATTATAACTCAGATACTGTATACTCACTCTTTCTAATTATTTTAATAGTAACCTGTCAATAGAGGCATCAACAATTTAGAGATGATAGAAACATGGTTATGGAACTTGCTAAGGTTGAAACAGCTAGAACAGTGATGGCGAACTTATGACACGTGTGTCAGAGGTGACATGCGAACTCATTTTTTTGGTTGATTTTTCTTTGTTAAATGGCATTTAAATATATAAAATAAATATCAAAAACATAAGTCTTTATTTTACTATGGCTGAAAATATCAAAAAATTTCTATATGTGACACGGCACCAGAGTTAAGTTAGGGTTTTTCAAAATGCTGACAAGCCGAGCTCAAAAGGTTCGCCATCACTGAGCTAGAAGGTGCTGAGGGTCAGGTCCACCTGATTCCATTTTGCTCTCCAATTGTTCTACCATGCTTGCATTGTAACGATGATTCATGTATTGTACAGTGCTGGCAACTCTGAGGAGGACAAGCCAGGGATAATGGAATACAAAAACCTGAGTTCTTTCTGATTATTAGAAGCTGATAATTGTATTTCACTTTAAACATCCCTACTTAAAGCCTTCCAGTTATCTGAATCATGTTTTTATTGTTTAAGGGTTAGTAGTATGAATTAGGGTTGCTGATATTTGCAACCAAAGGCATCTGAACCAATATGTTGTATAAGAGATTCTGAATCTGAAGGATATTGTGATTAATAATGATTCTCAACAGAGGTAATTTATTGGCCTTTTCCATTGCCTGAATTACAAAGTCCTAAACCCACCTAATTTCCTTTGGTTTGATCATGAAGCAAATTCCTCTTTGAGAATTTATTTTCTAAGATACTTTGAGACTGGGAGGCAATTGCACTTTATAATGTTGGAGACAGGGAAACTTAGACTAAGGAAAGGAGCCCTTTCCTTCTGGATGATGAAATAATTCAAATGGTATACAACAGATTAACAGGAGAAAATAAAGTTTTAATGAATGCATCAAGGGGATACACATAAACATGAACACTCTAAAGACAGCGAGGCAAAATGAGGAATATAGGTCATTCTGGACTTAGGAGGGGAAGATAGGCATTTCACATGTAGAGGAGAAAGAGCAAACATTTGGTAAACAAATTTTTTCAGGGGCACCCAGAAACAACATGCCTATAATGTCTGGTTTCCCCTTTTGCTTCTCTCCTAATAACTAGCTAATTACAAAGGTATCAATAGTAAGGGGCCCTGAAACATTAATTCAAGTAAACAATTAAAAATGGGGTTGCCCAATTTGAATGTGATTTTTAGGTGTAATCATGAGTAACTGAGAAGATATTTTTAGCAATAATTTTGAAAATGTTATGCTTTATTAACCACACTTACTGCTCATTGCATAAACACAGACCAGAAAATAACAGGATTTACTGAACAAAAAATGCAATGTGGAGGCACACAAAAATAATTTTCCTCCCACCTTCTAAGTCTTCTGGATGGGCTAATAATTAAATTAACATGATACAGATTAGCAGGAGATAATGTCCAAAATTTATTAGGGTGATACATTTCTGGGGTGTCATAGGATATGAGACCCTAAGGTACAATTGACAGTTGAAGTTTATATGTCCATTTTGGACAAAGGAGAAGGGGACAGGGCTCTGGGATTTCAAAGGGAAGTAGGCAATTCACAGGTAGATGGGAAAGAGCAGACATGTGATAAACAAAGTCTTGTTGAGCCACCCAGAAACAATAGGACGCAGCAAAGTCTAACAAACAGGCTGTGCTACATTTCTTCCTGTAGCCAGATTTAGTTTATATTTGATGTTAAAGCAATGTTTCTTTCTTTAAGCAGGTTTTTACATCCTGGATTTCTTTAGGCAGGTAAAGGGGGGTGTGCAAAAAATTCTTCTGAGTCTTTTGTTTCTTAGTAACCAGCTTAAAATCACTATCCCAAAAGGCACATTTGGGGTGGCAAAGCTTTGGTCCTCCTCAGCAACATCAGTGGCCATTTGGAGATTTTTAAATCCCCCAGAATGGGTATTTTTGTCTGTTTTGTATTCTGATGTAACCCAAGCACCTAGAACAGCGTGCCCTTAGTAAATGTTTGATAAAACACTGAATAAATAGTTGGATTAGTTTTTGTTTACTTTTTGTGCATGAAGACTTAGACCAAGGAAAGGAGCCCCTTATCTATTTTTTCAAGATTTATGAAGTGATGGAGATTATATGGTGATGTCTCAGGGAATAACAATGTGGAAGCAGGCACTGACACCAGGACTTCACCCAGGGATAGGTCAATGAATAGGTCCACGGGCACCTTACCTTGTACCCCACCTTTACATTCTATCTTTAGCCCAAGATCCATGCCTCTTCTCAGTAGTGCTAATAGATGGGAAGGTTTCAATTGTGATTGGTTAATACAATACAGGTAATTTAGATTTTATAATTTATATTTTAAAATCACAATCCTTAAATTAATCTAAACATTTAGACAAGCTATTGGCAGGTGCAAACTCTGGACCTGCTCTGAATATCATAGATAGAGGCTGGACAGTTTTCACACGTGATACTAGATGCTACATTTAACATCAAATGATGGACACACAATTAAAAGAATGAATACCACAGTATTATCATCATTGAAGAAACCACAGGCAAGTATAAACTGTCATGAGTATTCAATTTTAGAGAAATAAACACAAATAATTTTTTTTAGAAAGTTAAGGAGGAAGGAAGAAGGAGAATAAGGATGGGATAAAGATATCCTATTTAATAAAAGGCTAATATGCAAATTGACCAAAAGGCGAATGACCAGTCGCTATGACACGTACTGACCACCAGGAGGCAGACGCTCAACACAGGAGCTTCCCCTGGTGGTCAGTGCGCTCCCGCTGGTGGAGCGCCACTCAGCCAGAAGCCCTGAGCTGGGCTTATGGCTGGTGAGCACAGTAGTGGTGGTGGGAGCCTCTCCTGCCTCTGCAGCAGCGCTAAGGATGTCCGACTGACAGCTTAGGCCTGCTCCCTGTGGAGCGGGCCTAAGCCATCAGTTGGACATCCCCTGGGGGCTCCTGGACTGTTGACTGTGAGAGGATGATGGCTGGGCTGAGGAATGCCCCCCCCCCGCCTTCCCCTTCCCCCACTCCCCCGATTGTATGAATCTTGTGTACCGGGCCTCTAGTACTTATATAATTGTATTTTCAAGATCTCACTATATAGAAGAATTCTACTAATAACATGAACTTCGTGTTTTTTTATATATCAGGAGCATTCATTCACTATTTCTAGGCTAAAGTGTCTTCATCATTCAGGTTCCCATCATCTGCATTTTCCCACAACTCTTGACCTACGGTGTCTGTGTGCATTTCCCCTGTGTATGAGATGAGATATTTATTTGTGCTAGTGGATTATCCTAAACCTTAATCCAATAAGCCTGCTAAATATAAAGTCAAGAATACTGTGGCTCCCTAACAAATGATAAAATGAATTCAGCCATACCGGACCTGGCAGCCAGTCAAAATCAGTGACCTACAGATACACATCAGTTGCTGTAAGACAGAGCAAGACAGTTGTTGAGAAGGACAGGGAGACTGTTCAAGGGCACTGCTGAGGCCAGGGAGGATTTGGCAGTCAATGGCAAATCAAACTCAATATTTAGACATGACCACAGCCTTAAGCACACTAGTTTATTGTCCTCATGAACTTTCTTCCTTACTATTAGACTAATAAATGTGCGAGAGACAAAGAGCAACCTGGAGGGATTGTTTCTATCCAGAGGATAAGTATGCTTTATGATGGGGACCCAGTGGAGTGCCTGAAACAACCATAGTAGCCCATTTTGTATGCATTGGCCCTGCCTGCATGGGTAAGTCACTCTCTGCATAAAAGGTGTTAGGAAACTGCAGGGGGAAATTGGGGAGGAAAAGCAGAAACTGTTGGCAGAAAGAGCAATATCTATATTATTTGGAAAAAATCGATAATGGAAATCTACCTTCTTCAATCAACAAATATTTAATCATTCAACAAATGTTTGAGCTCCTGGTGTATTCATGCACAGGGGCTATTGATGAAAATAGTGAACAGGACGGTGCCTTTTCTTAAGGAACACATAAGCTAGGGCAGATTTATGATGAAAGGCATTGGGTTTTTATTTGTGGTGGTTTAAGGGAATATATATTTTCATGTAAACAGTCAAGTTGCCTTATGTTAAGGCAGCGGTTCTCAACCTGTGGGTCACGACCGCTTTGGCGGTCAAACGACCCTTTCACAGGGGGCGCCTAAGACCATCCTGCATATCAGATATTTACATTACGATTCACAACAGTAGCAACATTACAGTTATGAAGTAGCAACGAAAATAATTTTATGGTTGGGTCACAACATGAGGAACTGTATTTAAAGGGCCAGAAGGTTGAGAACCCTGTGTTAAGGGAATGGAGGATATTTTAAGGATAATTTCCCACTGATAGCAGAACTATGACCCTGTTACCATCAGGAACAGCTTTGAGGCTTGGGTACACCATTGGGCAGCTTCCGTTGGAATGTTTTGTCCTTTCTTAAAGCTGTCACATTTTATAAGAAACAGTTCATAAACTTGATACTTTACAACTCAGCCTAAAGGATTTGAGTTTGTATCCTTGGATCAAAGTCTGGCGTTACCCCCCAAGAGCATAAAAAGTTTTTAAACTATATGTGCACCAACTGAACCAGAAACGATTCCTCCAAAAATACTCTGTGCCCCCAAAGAACTTCCTTCTTTTACCCCTAAACATCACAAACAAATTTATTCCATTCATTTCAGAATAGCCCTACTGGCCCCACAACCAATCATCGATGATTCATAAACATTGAGGTCCCTTCTCAAAGGGTCATATTTTATAATCAAGACAATTGAAAAATATCAAAGTAGAATTCAAATTTTTCTTTTTATCTGATAAAAATGTAAAATACCAGAGCACCTGTTTCATAAATGAGTACCTGGCCACTGTGGGCTCTGTCTTAGAATAACAAATAGGTTGCTTCTTACTTGACAACACACTCTGCCAGCACTGGCTGCCTGGAGTGCTGTGCTGAGGAGGTTGTTAAGTGCGGGTGAAAGAGCTCTATTCCAGATAAGGGAAGTGGTCATGGACCCAGCAGTGAGAGGTGCCTGCAGTCCTGCTAATCTTGACTGCCCCAGAGCCCAGCTCTGCCATTTCCTGGTTGTGAGAACTTTGGCAGTTCAACAACTCAAAAAATATTTTCTCATCACTAGAATGAGGAGGCGAACTAAATCAGTGATTTCCTAATCCTGGCCCATGGATTTCCTAATTCTAGTGGAGGCATCACATTCACATAGGAACCAGGTTTGAAATCAAGATTCCCGTGGCCCAAAATCTCTTAATCAGAATGTCCTCAGTGCCTGAAAACTTTCCTTTTAACACAGACAGTGAATGTTGCTGATGTGCCACCAGGTCTGGGTTAGATGAGCTGTGAAGTTTTTTTCAGCTCTAAACTTATTTCCCAATTAGAGTCTGGAAAGAATAGCCAAAGCATAATTGAGTTTAGTAGGTGGTTACATGAAATACCTCTCATGGAGAACTTCCTATGGAATTCCAAAGAACCCAGCAAGAGTCGTGAATAGGAGCAAAGACAGAGGCAACTGCCCCTGCCTGGGCCTTTGTAATGGCAGGAGAGTCATTTCCAGCCTGACTTCCCAACACTTCCTGCCTGCCCCGTGTTACCTCTTCTATGGGCTTTTCCCCCCTTCACTGTATAGCAGTGATGGCGAACCTTTTGAGCTCGGCGTGTCAGCATTTTGAAAAACTCTAACTTAACTCTGGTGCCGTGTCACATATAGAAATTTTTTGATATTTGCAACCATAGTAAAACAGATTTATATTTTTGATATTTATTTTATATATTTAAATGCCATTTAACAAAGAAAAATCAACCAAAAAAATGAGTTCGCATGTCACCTCTGACACGCGTGCCATAGGTTCGCCATCACTGCTCTATAGAGTCAGAATATGCTCTGGTTTGCTGATGATCATCAAACACACCACTTTCATGTTTGAAGCCAAAATGGGGCAAAGAACTGAAAACCATTATCTTTTACTCAGAAGAAATAACATTAGAGGGAAACATCATGTAGGTGCCAAGTTAAAAGATTTACCTTGGTACCTCACTTTAAGATTTAGCAATAGAATGAAAAATAAAGAACTTTTTTTTTTGGTAAAATTTAGTGGACGAGACTAATGCAGGTATGAAAAATGCTGAAGGGTGCAGTTCTATCCCATTTAATAATGGCAGTAGGGATTTTGACAGAATCTCCATTAGCAATTCCTCCTTAAGATAACTTAATTTCCTGATTAAACATGCATTTCTAAATCATATTGACATTTTAAGAGAGAAACAAATAATGGTGCCAATTCTCTTGTGCACGGGGGGAGGGGGGGGGTTCTTTTTTCCTCTCTGCCACTACCACATAGTTCATTCTTTCTATCTTAGTACCCAGAAAGGATCACATAGTTGAGAAACTGACTGGCTTGTAGCCTTGGGGTGAAAGCTGACTTTAGATAGTGAAAGAATTTTCTGGGTTGACGTGGGCAGCTCACAGCTGTGCGGGGTTAAGTACATGTGTGTCCCTGAGTAGGTGCGTAGGTAGTTGTTTGGGGGCTGAGGGGCAACAGGGAGTGAGAGGATCATGTTTTCTGGGACTAAACCAGGGCCTGGTACACTATGATCCAGATATGGCCCACTGACTGTTTTTCTAGAATTTTATTAGAACAGCCATGCTCCTTCATTTACATGGTGCCTATGCCTGCTTCCATGCCATAATGACAGAATAAAATAGTTGTGACAGAGATGGGATGGCCCACAGTGCCAAAATATTTACTCTCTAGTCCTTTACAGAAGACAGTTGCCCACCATGGAAATACAGATTCCATAATCTGATCAGTATCTTATATAGAAAAGGAGAACTCAAGGGATGCAGCAGCCTGCTCTACAAAAGGGAAGAAATGACTCTCCAGAAAACCTATGAGAGGGTCGTGTGCATGGGGCGGGGGGGGGGGGGGGTCCCTCAAAGGCTCTGGCTCCATTGAGAGCACTGAAGAGCTGAAAAGCTCCTTCTCTGCTCATAAAAGTTGGAATTACCCCGCTCTTTTACTTTAAACAAAAGCTTTAATTTACTTATAACTCGGCTGAAGTTCTGTCCTCTTCTTCCCCACAAAGTTTCCTTCATAGGAAGTGATTATATAGTAAAATCTTGAGTAATCAGCAGCCATCAGCAAGTCAGGACTTTTTTTTTTTCATTTCCCAAGTCATCTCTTTCTAGACACAATGTCATATAAAAGCATCTGGGATGTTCTCAGTAAGATAATTAAGAAAACTCACCGCACAGAAGGGTTTGGAATCAAAAGCTTATTTATTTAAAAATTGATTTTAGCCCCCCATTTTTCTACTAGTCTCCATTAGTATTGCATTTTTCATTAAAAAATAAAATTTGAAATCTACATATATATATATATTATAAAATGTACTATGTAGAATAAAGTTACTATTGTCAGTCAAAAACAAAAACTAAAGGCTTATACTATACTGGAGGGTAGATCTGTACTTTAAAGTCTGGCCATGTGGCTTCTTATGGAAATATAATGAGTTAAAGATGAAATTCCGTTTCTAGTTTGCATACATCTTGTAAAGATTCTACCCAGTAAAATGGTAATTGGAGACTTTTTTTTACAATAAATATTATAATTTTTAATCCTAATATTGTAAACTATGAAATGTCTTCCATTTCCCTAACATATGTTTTTCATCCTGTTTCTCAGTCCAAGAGACAGAAAATAAAATAAACACCTTAACGAACGCAATACCAGTCCTCCTGAGACTCTGAGCCTATCTTATGGACATAACATGGACCAGAGATTTCGATGATTCTCCCTAGGGAGCAAAAGCCTGCCTCACTTCTCCACCCAATGTGGTCTGCAGAGTATTCAGTTTGGTTTGTTGCTAAATTGCTACAGGCCCCCAGTACGTTGCAATTTGCAATTATAAGTGTATTTCTAAAGTGTGAGTTAATTTCCCCCTTCTGAGCTGATAGTAAAGCACTCCAAGATGGCAGTAAAATTAGGGTGGGGTCGTTTCAGACAATGGGAGGCGGATCATGAAAAAGTTGGCTCTCTGTTGGCCTTTTTTGTTAATTGCAAAAACATGAGGAGAGCAACTCCAGTTAAGGAATCGTATTAGAAAAAAAATTGTGAGTATTTCTCCCTAGTGATATAGACATATCATGAGGAGAAATGAGACTTTGGGGGAAAAGATTTTCAGGCATTGGATGTTTAAGTGGTTACGTGTCTCCAACTTGCCTGGTCAGTGTATGGACTTATCAAATGAACATTTCTTTCTTTTGTCAATGCAAACATCTGACTGTCATACATTCCAGTGAAGGAGGGAATTCTACAAAGATCTGGATAAACTCATCACAGCTGCTCTACCATCTGACATCCTGATGGTCAGGGGGGACCTCAATGCACGTTTTGGCCTTTGTGCCAAAATGTGGAAGAAAATTATTGAACCACAGAGGATTGGTCTCTTCCTGTATGGTAAACAGGTCAAGTAAAAGCTTTAATTATAGATACTAACTTTAATTATAAAAGTTAGGAGAAAAATATCCTGGATATGCTGCAAGTCAAAAATAATGGCCTCTCACCCATTCTGCCATTGTTTCACAGCAGAATGACAAGGAGTTAACAGTCTGAATGGGTGTAAGACCATTGCCCAACATGTTTAATATATTGTGTAGTACTCATGAGATTGATATTTGAAGCAACTGAACTCATAGACAATAATGATACCTGTGCAGAATTTTTAAGGATAACAGAGCAACCATCATAGAATAGAAGACTCTTTGGTGAACTAAACAAAAATCATTTTATGCCATTATTTGCCTATAAATACACCAAACTTGAAACTGTACTGTGTGTGGTATTTTCCATTCTACAACATTCCCAATTCTGAAATATTATAATTCTGGTCATCCCGTAAAATCCCCATGTCCTTATACATAGTATATACATCTACTGAAATCCTGACAACTTTGAAAGCTCAGCTCAGGTGTCACTCTTCAAAACCTGCCCTTTCCACAATCACTTGAAATTACCTTTTTCCTCAGAAGCCTGTAGCGTAATTTTCATAAATGCTAGGGACTTAAAATACTTACTTTTATTATAGATAATTATGTGTAGGTCTTAATTGGCCTAAAAGACATTCGCCTTCTTTAGTGAAGAAAATGTAATATATTCACTTTTATTTCCAACAGTAAAGGTCTTTTATATAGTAACTAGAGGCCTGGTGCATGAAATTCGTGCATGGGTAGGGTCCCGAGGCCTGGCCTCCCACCTCTCCACCTCCTCCTTTCCTTGCTCCCTCAGCACCCCACCACTGCCACTGATCTCGGTCATGTTCTGGGCCGCCCCCTGGTGGTCAGCACACATCATAGGGAGCGATGGAACTCCTGCACTCCTGGTCGTACTCCAGAGCAGACAATTTGCATATTAGCCTTCTATATATATAGATTTCTTGATTAATAGCTGTTGAATCAAAGATATATTGGCTTGGATCTGAAACTGACTTAGTCATCATGATGTGCTTTCCCAATTCCCCAAGGACTATCTTTTCTGACCTCAATTTGATTACATACTTTTTAGATATTTAGAGGACAGGTGGCCAGAGTATCTGTATAGAACAGCGGTTCTCAACCTGTGGGTCGCGACCCCTTTGGCAGTCGAACGACCCTATCACAGGGGTCACCTAAGACCATCCTGCATATCAGATATTTACATTATGATTCATAATAGTAGCAACATTACAGTTATGAAGTTGCAACGAAAATAATTTTATGGTTGGGTCACAACATGAGGAACTATTTAAAGGGCCAGAAGGTTGAGAACCACTGGTATAGAAGCATGAAATGATTTTTAGCTCTGATTTATCAAAGAAAATATTGCCTATACAGAGTCTCTCTGGTAAAAGCTGGTGGTAAATTCACTTTATGTCTCTTTGCAAACATTCTAAAATACAAAGAATAAACTCTTATCATTTCTATAAGGAAGCAATGATTTTATTATGTGAAAGGAGTATTTAAAGATACCCTTTTCCTGATGTACTAGTTCTTGTTGTTCACTTTTCCCAAAGACTCTTTTTTCTCAGAAAAAGGTCGTGTCTACCAATTAAAATTCAAGTTCTTAATACTCTAAAATGATAACAAAGTCAAGTATGGTAGGAAATTGCATAATAAAAGAGAAAAAGTCAAAGCCTAAAATAAATTTCTGACAACACAGTGGTAGTAAATGTAAGTAAAATGGGGTTGTACGAAATAAAAGAAAGAGTTCTATGACATCATGATGTCGGTTCTAGGCTGAGTGAGATGTTAAGACAACCATCTCTAAGTTTCTTTCTCACTGACAATACTTTCCTCACATAAGAGGTTCTGTATGAGTTCATTTATAAAAGGCCATAGAAAGTGTTTAGATCTAACTAGAGATATATTTTATGTAGAAATGAGGCAAACACAAGTGTGTTGGAACTTAGCTATCTTTGGGGAAGTCGACGTCAGATAGTTTAAAAAAATGGAACTTAATTTTCAAATCATTTAAAAATACTCCACTTGCTTTTTCTTTGGTGTCTAGTTGGGACAAAAAGAGAAGACTTATGTGCTTTTTAATGTTTTATGTGAGATTTCAGGGAACATAACTTCTTCCTTTCAGGGTAGACATAGCTTGGATGGCTGCTAAAATAAACAGCACACACTGTGTGACAAGACTGTGGCATGTTCTTTTCTCTAGGTGCCAAAATTTCAAAGGATAACTTTACTTTCACCCCAAGATACTCTGGTATATTGATTTTATTAAACTCCAAATATTATAATTTTGCCCTGTGAGGTCAACATTATTAATGATCAGGCTAGGCACTTGTTCGTGAACACTGTTAATGAACAAGACATGACCACCTTTGGAAAAATCCAAAGTTCCAAGACAAATTTTTCACTGGACGATTATGGTTTTTCCTTCTCAAGTGAAAAATGCAAGGAATTGGCAAGTGCAGGTGATTCTCCAGAGAGGGGAGTAGTCATCCCTGGTGAGGCTCCATCCTCAAAACAGCATCCCTGCACCACATCTTGCTCCCATTACTACTTTCTTCAGCGTATGCTGACAGCTAAAGTTCAGAGGTGGCTTTATTTCCCCTGTAGTTGATGTTAGTTCAACATTAGACTCTAAAGGTGGAGCAAACGCAGAAATTAGTGCACAGAAAGAGTACTTTGGCAGCCAAAAATAACATGTGTTTTACACTTGGGGCAAGTATATAAATTAAAAATGGAAAAAGTGGGCAAAAGTGAGATAATTGGCTAATATAAATATCTGTCAAACCTGACTTTCTCACAGAGATTCTGAGTTGAGAAACAAATAAAATTGCTCACCACCACCACCCCCGACTCACATTCTGTGTCTTTCAGAAAACCTCAGGGTCCTTTTATGAGTTTTGGCTCAAAGAATCTGGTATGTGAGTGGGAAGGAGTTAAGGACTAAAGTTTCCTGAACTATTTTACTCCAAAAATGCGTGTCTAAGAAGAACTAGGAAAATACCATTCTAAAATACAAAGAATAAACTCTTATCATTTCTATAAGGAAGCAATTATTTTATTATGTGAAATGAGTATTTAATGATACCCTTTTCCTGATGTACTAGTAACTACAGGCAGTTGGTGAGAGCCTAGAAATCATGAAAACATTGTCTAGATATTTTGAAGACCCACAAATGGATCCACTACTTGGATTTCATGGATCAATTTGAGATTACATCAGTAAATAGTGATGAGTTTATGATGAGTTAAAGAGCTTAAGTTCTGATACTTAAGAATGAAACTGAAATAATTAGATGTGGCAAGCAGAAGTTTGCTAAATCACAGTATAGTTCTGTATTCAGGTGCTGAAACAGGTCAAAAGGCTGTCAGATTGCCTTATCTCTATCAGCATGCTTTGAAAGCTTTTTGTACTGAATTTTTAGGTGTTGTAAGAAAGCCTGTTTGAACTGCACTTCATTAAGATTGCATAATGTTCACAGGATTAAAGGCTAAGCTTCTTTTCTAATTAGTCATAGAAAATGTGCATTAGGTTTAGGAAAATTATTTCCCCTTTAGAAAGATAAGACACTTTTTGAAAAAAAAAACATTTTTACTGATTTCAGAGAGGAAAGGAGAGAGAGAGAGAAAGAGAGAGAGAGAAAGAGAGAGAGAGAGATCAGTGATGAGAGAGAATCATTGATCAGCCTCCTGCATAGCCCCCCACTGGGGATCCAGCCTGCAACCCAGGTATGTGCCCTTGACCGGAATCGAACCCGGTACCATTCAGTCCACAGGCCGATGCTCTATCCACTGAGCCAAAGCAGCCAGGGCAAGAAACTTTTTTTTTTTTAAGGAGATGTTCCTTTTAGATTATATGAGTGGGACTTGTGAGACTGCTTGGACTCCAAAGCAAGAGATGACTAAACTGCTCTACATAAAAAGGGAATTGAAATTTGATGATGAAGGTTCTCATTTTGAAAGAAAAGATTGTTGAAGAAAGAAGAGCCCAAAGAATATGGCAGTATATGGGCCTTGAAAAAAGGAAAGAAAAAAAAAGGGGGGCCAGTGAGAAATTCCCAGGAGCACTGTCCCAAAGCCAATTAATAGGGATGTGTAATGGAACTTTTTCGCTTTTTGTAACAACTGGGACACACCATGCTCCTATCACAAATCCTATGTGAACACAGGGCTGATTGAAGAGTTCAGTAGCAAAGGTTAAGATCAGCCTGGGTTAGGGAACTCAACAGGTGCAGGGAATAGGAACTCTGGGTCACATTAGGCCCCGGATTATTTTTCCTCTTGTATATGGGACAGTAGTTTTAAGTAGATTTTATGTAAAGCTAAGGAACGGGGTGACCTCAGTTGATACTTGGGTTATTTGAAGTAGGATGTTTTTTTCTTCCCTAAATGTCATAGGGCCACCCATGATGGATAAGATCACATGACATTTGGCCATTATGGAATTGATGCTTAAGTAGCATAAGAGTTGATCAAAATAAATGGGGCTAATACAATAATCAGAGGGTCTACCCAGGTCATCTTCATGAAATTGTTAATCAGTATTGGCACTAAGATCATAAACTAAATTGTGGCTAGAGTTTATATATTCCACCTTCTTCCCAAGAAGATGCTTCCCTAAATGCTTTTATGTCATTTTAAAATTATTTTAAACGCCCTAAAAACCTTGGTGCTATAAAAATAAATAAATAAAATAAAATTGCAGAGTGAAATGTGTGAGCAATTTTAGCCAACCCCTAGGAATGTCTTTTTCTCCCCAGGGGACAAAAGATCCCAACAGTATGCCTGTGGATCCCCCACGTAACCTCATAAGAACGTTTCCAAGTTGACAGTACCTAGAACGACCTGGCTTTTTTCATGTTGGCTCTGTGAGGGGACTTTCCAAGGAGTTCTAGGATATATCTCATCCTGACGATGCCGTCATTAGTGGCCTCAGAGACCATTAGAACATTCTCTTATGAGAAATTTGGTAAACATTCAGATTGATTTAAACCAACCAAAGAGTTGTATAAAATCGTCAGAAAATTATCACGTTGGAGACTTAAAGTAGCCGAGACATTTCTTGAAATGAATTCCTAATTTATTTAAAATCTATTCTTCCTCAAATTAGCTCATGTCCAATAGCCACCAATGAAGCAAAGAATATCTTTAACCTAATACAAACCAGCATATTTTACATCTTTCAGAATATCATGGTTAGCAGGTGCTATTTTTTTCACTGTGCATAATAATTGAATTGGAGCCTGACTAGATACACCACATTGAGTATTGTAATTCAAACAGAATATGTTTAAGAAATTATGACTGACAGCTGCAAAGACTAAAATTCTTTTGAGGATAAATCCCTGAAAATGATTCCATCTTTCAACCCCAGGAAGGACAGGTTTTCAGCATATTTCAACTGTTTGAAATCCTTACTAGTAGATGCAGGTCTGATTTTCAGGAGATCTTATTGAGAATGTGGCTAATTTAAAATAGAACCATAGGTCTGTCATCTCTGATTTTGACTTAAGGCTTAATACTCACTTACAGTTGTATGTAACAATACATTTTTTTAAAATCCCTCAAGTATTTATTTAACTAAAAAAGTCAGAAAACTTCTACATGTAAAACTCCTAAATATTTTGTCTTAATGGATATAATGATAAATTAATCCGAGTTGATTCACTTTAGATCACACACTACTTTTTAATCATATATTTTTACCACTTTCTAACATGTTTGTAATTGCACTAATACCTTCTTTTGCTATAGAATAAAAATATATTTTAATAGTTACATAATCATTACAAATACTGTATGTTCTTCATGAGCATCTTAATTTCTGAAAATTTTCATCATCAATACTGCATTTGATACAAAAGTTACATAAACACTAAAACCACTTTTATTTTACTACATTGAACATTACTCTACAATAGCAAAAAAAAAAAGCTTTGAATGAAGAAACAGCATGGCTTTTCTACCTGAGTAGCGCTGTGACATTCTGTAGAAAATTTTATCGTTTTGTTTAGTAATTAGATTTATATTATGATATATTTAAGCTGCTGTGATCAATTGTCTACTAAAAATAGTTGCAGTGGCCCTAGCCAGTTTGGCTCAGTGGATAGAGCATCAGCCCGCAGACTGAAGGTCCCAGATTTGATTCTGGCCAAGGGCACATGTCCGGGTTGTGGGCTCGATCCCTAGTAGGGGGCGTGCAGGAGGCAGCCGATCAATGATTCTCTCTCATCATTGATGTTTTTATCTCCCTCTCCCTTCCTCTCTGAAATCAATAAAGAAATATATATATATATAAAAACAACAGTTGCAATGGAAACGTAATCCACAATAACATTTTTGACAAAATATAGTCACAAGAAATACTTTTAAAATTATAAGTACATTTAAAATTGAAATAAAATACTTCAATAATTAGGTTACTTAAAATGTTCTCTGAGAATATTGGGATGGGAATATAATTTCAAAGAAAAAGAAAAACAATGTAAATTATCTGACTGTTAAAAAACAGCTCCTTTATTTAGGTCCTGGGCGGGTAGCTCAGTTGGTTAGAGCATCGCCCTGATACACCAAGGTTGTGGGTTCCATCCCCAGTCAGGGCACAACCAAGAATCAACCAGGAATGTGGAACAAAAAAATCAATGTTTTTCTCTCTCTCTAAAATCAATAATTTTTAAAAAGTTATTTAATGTGACATTTGAAAGCCTTAACAATGGGTATCAAATGACCATGGTATTTAGATTTTATTTGGTATCTTTTAAGATGTGATGTAGCCGTTTTCCTTAAGGATATTAATTTTATGAGATGGTGAAAACTTCAACTTTTTATAACTATTTAAACTGAAAAGGAACAATTTTAGATGACAATTTAAAAACATGTAAGAAGAGTTCCATTTAATATACATAAATATTCCCCCATCTAGTAGATGGAACTAAATTCCCTTTGTCCCCATTTAGTGTGGGCTAGACTTAGTACTTGCTTCAAAAGAATAAAGTTTAGAAAAGGAAAAATAAGTTTACAGGGAGAAACTGGCAAACACTACCTTAACCAAGTGATGAGCATTACTAGTGATATCATAGGGATAGCATGTACTCATGATTTGATATGATGAGAAGGGCATCTCATACTTCTGATAATCTTTTCAAAACCCATAAATGCAGACTAATCATGAGAAAAACATTAAAAACCACAATTTTACAGGATACCTGGCCAGCACTTCTCAATCTATCATAGTCATGAAAAATAGCAATGACTGAGTATTAGTCACAGATCAGAGGAAACTGAAGAGACAGGATAATTAAAAGTAGTGGAAGCCTGATAGGATTCTTGAACAAAAAACAAAATACCAAAAAAAAAAGACATTAATGGAAATATAGGTGATATCTAAATAAAGTCTAGGGTTTAGTTTTTAAAGTGTGTAAGAGAGAGATTTAAAAAGTTTTGGAGGGCACAAAGTAAAAAAGTTTAAAGACACTTTGGCCACAAGAAAAGTCTTACAGGCATGCAAGTAGATATGAGGTGTTTTATTTTTTTAATTCAAATGTGGTTCCTAATAGAGACACTTTGAGAATAGATTATTCTAAATAGTTGTAGATTTTAATAACTAAAATTAAAGAAAGAAAGTAAATGGATGGGAGTTCAATTGAGCCATCAAAATAGAAAGTTAATAGGGAGTTAATGACTCGAAAAACCAAGGAAAAGAAGTAGTCCTTAAAGTCTGTGAAGGACCGGTATGACCAAACAAATCACCCAGCGGATACCTGGCCATCAGCAGAGTGTAGTAAGGAGTAGAAATCTAGTTTTATGGATGATGGCAATGGACCACATGAGAAAATATTTCAGTCCAAGAGCAACTAGAGTGCTAGGGGTTCATACATAAGGGCAGTAACCCCAAATCTAGCTGTTAGAACTGAGGTTTAAGGTTAGGTCCAAGGGAGCAGAAAGTAGAAATTAAAACTGAGTTCCACTGGGTTTGGCCAAGGAAGTACTATGGCAGTATTTTCCAAAGCAGATGTCATTGCTAATGGTGTCACTTTGGTCAAGTTACTTACCCTTTCAGTGTCTTCATTTTTCCATTTATAAAATAGAAATAAAAATAATACCTACTACAAAGAGTGGCTATGAGTATTGAGTGAATCATTATTTGTAGAACAATGCCTGGTACCTCGTTAAGTGTGATGTAAGTGTTTAAAACAGAAAAATAAATATCACCACGTCTAATAGAGGTACTTTTCTTTAGCCGTGTTGATGTATTCCACTCAAATAAATTAGTTGTCTCATTTGGCAAGAACAACATCATCATATGCCAAAGCTTGAGTTGACCTACATGGATTTTTCTCTAAAAAATCCAGAATAGATCTCATTTGTGTATGTTGACAAGCATTACAAAGTGAAAAGGTTTTCTTTTTCTTGTCTTTCATGACAACACTCCTTGACCTACATGCCTTGGGTAAGCACAGTGTAAGTAAGGAGTGCAAGAGAGAATGGAAAGTTTGAGAAGAGGAAGGTGTGAGTCATTTGCAGTTTATCAAGATAGGAGAACCTCAAGTTTTACATAAACATGAAACCACTGATTAACGTAATAGAGCAACTTGTTTTTTAAAAAAATATATTTTTTAACCATGGTACAATTTGCAACAATTTCTACCTGTAAAAATATTTTAAACTAGAGGCCCGGTGCATGAAAATTCATGCACTGGTGGTGGTGGTGGTGGGGGGGAGGGTGTCCCTCAGCCTGGCCTGTGCCCTCTCACAGTCCAAGAGCCCTCAGGGGATGTCCTACTGACATCTTAGGCCTCCCTCTGCCAGAGGCAACCAGGCCAAATGGTGCCAGCTGGCACAGCCCCGCCCCACCCCCCTATCGCCCCTCCGCCACCGCTGGTCTCTACCACCTCTTCCCCCCATTGCAGTCCCCTCCCTCTGCCCACTGGCATGCACCTTGGCTGGCCTGGCGTCTCCTGCTTGCCGGTCCTGCCCCCTCGCCCCCCTAACTGGTCATTCTGCTGTTCGGTTGATTTGCATATTACACTTTTATTATATAGGACGCTATATGGCATGAAATCTGACCAAAATACAAATGCTATTTCCTTCTGAACTTTAGTAGGGTTCCTTTATTGCCTAAAATTTTATTAAAACAATTATTTATCTTCCCTATGTCAAACAGAAGTCTGTATCAGTGCAGAATACATTTTGATTTATTAAGTGATCTATTGTTCCAGAATAGAGTATTTATAGATACTTCATATATTAAAATGCCTCTAGCCTTTAATGTACATTGCCTGTCAAAAAATATGTAAAAATCTATCTCTTGGATTATTCAGAGAATATTCAGACAGTTTCAAATGTTGTTGAATAATGGTGAAGCACTTGAATTCACTAATGTCATTGAAGGAAACCTAATGAAATAATGTCTTATTTAAAACATATTGGTTTGCCTCTTTTTTAAATTACAATATTATGTAATGTGGATGCATAGTGCCACTACTTGTCAGTTATAACATTCACATAAGCACAAACCCATAGCTGAGAGCATTGGGGATTGAGAGTATTTGTTTTTGCAAGCTGCCCTAAGAAAGCCTACCTTGGATGTGAATAAAAAAGATACATTCAAGGACATGCAGGAAACACCTGTGTCTAAATTTCAGGAAACCACTTATTTTGCTTGCTATAGTATATAGAGATATGGTTTTATTGTTGCAATAATAAAGTTCTGAGCATTAGATTAAATTATTAAGTGATTGTGCGCATCTTGCTGTTAGGGAGTGAAAAAGCCTCTGATGCAAAGTCTTATTTTGACTATTTGAAGTAAACAAATAACACTATTACTTATTCAGTAAGTTGTTCTATTACTCATCAACATAATCTGCAGTAATTATTGAATTGATTCATAAGTGACTCATCATAAAACCAACACTGTAACCTGATTAGCTTATTTTTTTTCCACTGAAAAACTGTCATGAAAAAACAACAACAACAACAACAAAAATAACCTCTATACCCAGCTGGATGGTAAATGTGTATCAGGTTGGATCCTATGAAATTGCCATATATGTGTGTCAAAAACAGTCAAATGTCAGCACCTTAAGTTCGTTCAGTCTGTTACTTACAGGCTTTAAAGAGAAATGATCAGTTTTGACTTTCACATGACTTATAATATGTAGTTGCATACTTGAAATGAGAAACTTGAATTTCCATGGATAAAACAGAATGATTTATCAATAGAATAAAATAAAAATAGTCTAACATGACTTATCTAAAAGAAAGCCCTACCCAAATGAAAGGGGGTTTATACGGTACACTAAAACACTAGATCGTTCTCTCATTTTTATTATACTTGACTTATCCCTAATGAAAAAAATCATTTGCACTATATTACTCTATAAAATAAGAGGAAAACAAGACATAAAAGATCCAAAAAAGCAAGAAAGATAACCAAGAATATGCAAAACAGGACTGAGAGGTGTGTTTTTTTCTATATAGTAACATTGATCTCTTATTTCAGTAATGGAAACCCATTTTTATTGTAAAACTTATTTTATGTACTTCAGGTAAATTTAACACTATTTTCCACTCACTCCCTGCTGGGGGAATGGCACATGACCTAGGGTTGACCAACTGGGATCCTCCTTTCCCCTGACCTGTGGAATTGCATTAGAGATGAGTATGTTGCAAACATTGGGTTAATTTGAGACACTGACTTTTCTAAAGAGAGAATCTCCTTTCTGCTGGGATAGCAGGCTGTGGGTACAATGTTAGTCTGAACCTGCAGGTGGTAAAATTTCCCAGATGGAAATCCCTTGGCCTGACAATGAAGCCAACAAGAAAAAGAGAGGGCCCAGAAACACATTAATGTTGAGAAGAGGTAGGGCTGAAGCAGGTAATAGAGTGCATTCCTTAACAGTAAAACCTCTACTATGAGATATGGGGTAGAAGAAGGGTAGAGGTGAGGCTGTTATCAAGTATCTTAAGCATTAAGCATTGGTCATTGGAGTGGGAAGGAAGGAGACAGAATCTTGAAATGAACCGTGGACAATGATACTGAGAAAAATGGCTGGGTAGGGATCAGAGATGAACTTGACCTACTTTATGATTTTTCTCAGGCCAGCCCTGCTTATGCATCAGGGCACTTGCCTGAAAAAAAAAAAGTATAATCTGAGTTGTTGTGGCTTAGGCATGCTCCACGGGGAAATAAGAGAAGTAGACAGAAAAGCCTAGGGTGTAGCTATCAGGAATGAGCTGATTCTTCTTAACCATGGGCTTTGAGTATTATTTCTGCAGTTTCTACATCCTAGAGATTAAACTGGCTGTGATGAATCCTTTCATTATCAAGCTGAGTTACATTTCAAATATGTAATGTCAGTAGGGCTGAAATGGTTTATTCATTGACCATGTCCTAGATTTATTTGAGATGGGGATATAAAAAATAAGCATCAGACATTGTAAAAGAAATGGGAATTATACAGGGTGGAGCAAAAGTAGGTTTACAGTTGTGAGTACTGGAAACACAGAGTTTATTCTTATATTATTATTTATTCATTATCGTGTTATTTTCCTTACAAAGAGCCGTAAACCTACTTTTGCCTAACCCTGTAAATTAAAGCTGTGCATGGACACTGGGTATAAAAAGACATGCCTGTGAAACAGCTCTTAAAAATTATGTTTTAAAATTAAACTCCGACATTTATTAATACAGAGGTCAGTGTGATAGTGACAGTCAGGTATGCTTGATGGTCAAAATTTTAATGAGGGTCAGGCTGACTTTTGCTCAAGTCTCAGCTCTGTCCCTTGATATATTGGGCAAGTTATTCAACCTCTCTGAACCGAGTTCCTTGATTAAAAATAAGGCTAGTGATACAAAACTTCTAGGGTTGTGGTGAGAATTGGTCGAGATAGTGAATATAAAGTGCTTGAGACCTGGAAAGGGCTCAACAATTGTGGCTGTGACTTTCACTATTGAATTAGGGAAATATGAAAAGAATATGTGAGGTAAGCTCTTGCCTTCATACAATCTTATGTATATAATATACAATGTGGAAAGTTGTTTCAACATCTTTGGAGATCAAGAGCCCACGACCATGAGCTAGAATTCAGTTTTTCTGAAGTCAAGAAATTCTTCAGTATGTCAACCAGCATGCTGACTAAAACCTAAACAATCCGTCATGTTTTGTCTGTGCTGGAAAAAAGAAACTGATTATCTTCAATCTGATATATTTAAGCATTGTGATCATTTTTTTCTCCTTTCTCTCCAAGTGAGCAATCTTGGTTTTTAAAATACTTTGTCAGTATTTTTACAAAGGCGGTGCTCATGAACCAAGTTGTAATAATGTTCATCTGTCTGCCAAAAGCCTCTAGGGTTTGTCCACCACTTACTGAAGTTTCCTAAAGTTGGGGAGATATATTCCAGTGGCATTCACAATAGTTTTATGCTTTCAATACAATAGAAGTTGTAAATTTGTACACTTACCCTATTCCTCTCTTCTGGAAGAAGGCATCTTCTCAAAACCATACACAGATAAATCAAGTTCCCATCAGGGATAAAGTTTTGTTGTTAGAAGGAAGAATATTTTGGCATTAAAGAGAATAACCAAGCAGAGAGTACAAGACCAGGACCAAAAGAAATGGAAACTACAATTAGTGTTATAGGAAATCTTTAAGATTTATCTATTGAACCACAGTGCTATAATCCTCAATCAGAAATTGAGCTAAGTAAACCCTTCAGACTACCAATTCCTGATTCAGCAACACTGCAAGATTTATTGATGGCTCTTCTTGGCTTTGTTTCTCCCTTCCCTGCCACAGAGATCCTATTAATGGAAATTGCACATAAGTTTTCTTCACATTCTTTCTATAGATTTATTCCTATGTCAGCAGGTAAGGCTGGCAACCCCGTTGGAATCAAAACCAGCATTAAGAAAATAGCATTCTCTGTTCCACAGATTCTAACTGAATTAGTTTATTGCTGCTTTGAAATTCAATGCCTGAGAAATAAGGCAGTAACTTCTCTCTAGTTGACTGACAAGAATCATGATCTAGCCAGTATCTCTGCTGCTTTTGGCTAAACCTGAGGGAGGCAAGTATGCCTGGAGATAAAGTTTTCTTGTGAAGTGTAGATAAATGGTACATGATTCTTCTCTTTGCCCTTCTTCGGATAGCACTAGGCAACGTTTTGCACTGAGTGATACTTAGAAGAGGATATTATTTTCACCTTTGGCAAAACATACCTTTAGTTCATCATTGCCACAATTTTTCCATTCCAGAACCCTACAAATATAGAGGAAGTCTTCAGTCATCAACTCTAGGATATCCTCCTTCCTCCATTCTTAGGCCTAATCCTTCATTTCTTAAGTTCTTGCTGGGCAAGACCACATGAATTAGAGTAGAATGAGACAGAGAGGAGGGACCTGGAACCTGACCTAAATATAGAATTGTCACTCTAGAACAAAGTAAAATTGGGAGGGGGGAGGGGAGGGGACATGGCCCAAGAAGGAAAACAACATAACAGCATAAAACATTATTAAATACTTAAATACAAATACAATTTTAGATCTATTTCTAAAGGGAAATAAGCCATTACCATTTATTGAATGTATATTGAATAATGTTTGTTTAGTCTATATTCACTAATTTAATCACAGCACTCTATGAGATAAGCACAAATATTATTATCCTCAGATTTTGCTAAATATACTGAGTCCAAGGAAGGAAACTAACTTGCCCAAGTCATCTGCTAGGAAATGGTGGAGCTAGAAGCCCAGAGAGTCTGAATCCAGAGCCTGGGCTGTTACCCCCAGACACCTGTGTAATGGGCAGGTGACACTCGGAGGTTGGGAGGGATATCCAGAAGTGAGCGGGTTTGCAGCTCTAGGCAGGCAGATGGTAGATGTTGATAAATGATTCAAAAGACAATGGGCTCACAGTTCCTCGTGTATTTAAGAGCATAACATTGGTGTCAGGAAATTTAAGGGAATTCCTATCATTATAGGTCTTGGAGAATTGGAATAGTAATTCAGTGTGAGACTCAGATACAGAAAATACACAGACCTATTTACCTGATTGGAGGACAGGATGGAGACAGAGACTCAGAACTAAAGGAGAAACCACTGTCCTAAGGTCAAGGCTGAACTTTCAGCAAGAAATGCGAGGCTAAGCCTGATGCTGTTAGAGTGGTGTTTCATAATTCCAACCTGTGAGGGTAAAATTTGGCCTGGAGATGGGAGGGGTGAAAGGTCTGTTTCGGGCTGCAGGTGATGGTCAAACAGCTCAAGATCCAGGCTGAGCTTGGCAGGGCTCGGAGTGCTGGCCTCATCATTTCAGGATGGGCGAGTTATCACAGAGGAGGCCAGAATCTAAACCAGGATTAGAGCAAAGCCAAAACTAGATTTCAGGGTGCTTTGAGGTTTATTATCTTGTTTTCTGCACAAGCAAAGTCTCACTGGAATGGCCCAGACCTGCTTGTGAATCACTGAGATAAAATGAGTCAGGATACTCTATTTGACATTGATGGTAGGTTCAAACAACACGCCCACGCGTGGGAGCTTGGAGTTTTTAGCTCTTCCATTTGATGTGGAGGCACCTGTCATGTTGAAGCTGTGCTTGATTTCCCAGATTTTATTGGCCTTCCTGATTGATTCTTTATATCTCTATCGCTACTATTTAACCCTTTGTCCTTTGAAAGCTCAGATCACTGTAGTCAGTGGTGGCTTTTGGCTGTTGGAAAATGATAAGACATCTCTAAAACGTGGCTTCCATTTTCTCCACAAGCTACACAGAGTTGGAAAAATACTTCGTAACTTTCTGCAGTTCTTCTTACATTTGTGTTAGGGGGAACAGAGTTATCAGAAATAGCCTATGAAATGAGTGTCCAAAAAAACATTTGATGCCATAAAAAATGATTCTACTTATCTGGACATTGTGGATTCAGTGGTAAGGCAAATAAAATTTTCTCATCCCTAACTGACGCCATAGTCTAAGGTCGTAAAAGCAGTTTGTGCTGAAAACAGTTCAGTACTGAGCCCATCCCCGAAGCAGAAGAGATAATACTGCCGCTCAGCAGTGCTGTGAAAATGGTACTTTGAACAGTAAAAAGATAATAAAAATCTATTGTTAATATTATCACAACTCCTACCGACTATTGGGGGAATGCTGCTTTGGTGATTAGAGATCTGAAGAGAGAAGTGTATGTAATTTACATTAAAGTTTCACTATAATCTTTCTGACAGTGAAGGTTGGTGTCTAAAAATGTCCATGAATTATCCTAGGAGGTTGTAAAGAGTTTCCTTTCCCCGCCCCCCCCCCCCCACAAGTATCATGATTAGATTAGTTGCCTGTGTATGTGGAATGGCAGAGGTTACATCTGCGCCACTCGTGTTACGTAATAGATAAGAGAAAACTGGCTCCAGTCAGAACAGCATTGGAGTCTCCTCTCAGGTCTTTGGAATTTACCTCTTCACTTCTCCAAACTTTGTGTGCAAAAAAAAATAGGGTGATTGAGGAACATCCCTTTATCTGAAAAACAAATACAATGAAAACTGATAAGGGGGATATGTAAGGTTAAGAAATGACATATGAAAACTTCCCAGTGGAATCTCTGACACAGTGTGTATGCTCAATGAATGGACCTCTTACGATTTTGTCTCTGTGTGAAGGCTGTTCAGTGCTATTAGTCAAGAACATGAAACTTGGAATCAAACAAGCAGGAGTTGATTCCTTTTTTTTTTTTCCTCCACCCCTTACCTATGTGCCTTTGGGCAAATTACACAATTTCTTTAAGCCCAAGTCGCCACATACTCACAATGAACATAATAATACCTGTTTGAGTCTGAGTTGTGAGAGGATAAAAATGAGAATATTTCTATAAAGCACTTATCATACTTCATAGTATAGGATAAACACTCATAAGATGGTAACTACTTTATCATTTATTCTAATTTAAGAAAAATTCTTTTTTAATATATTGTTTTATTGATTTCAAAGAGGAAGGGAGAGGGAGAGAGAGACAGAAACAATGATGAGAGAGAATCATAGATTGGCTGCTTCTTGCGTGCCCTTGACTGGGGATCAAACTCACAACCTGGGCATGTGTCCTGACAGGGAATAGAACCGTGACCTCCTGGTTCATAGGTCGACGCTCAACCACTGACCCATGCTGGCTGGGCAAAAGATTCTTTTTTTTGTAGGAATATGTCAGTTTTAATATGTCACTGTCAGAGCACACTTGTGTGGGCATTTCTTTAGGTGAACAACCACCAAAAATTAGTAGAGATAGATTCAGGTTTTTGTGTTCTGTACTTTTCAAAGTCACATAAATGTTATGGGCACAAGTCATGGCCTGGTTTCCTAACCTAGTTCCACAGCATTCCAGCTGTGTGATTCTGGACAAGTCTATCAATCTTGATGTACCTCTGATTCTTGACATGTCGAATGGAATAACACTAGCAACCCTATAGATCAATTGGAAGCATTGCATGAGATTAATTTTGAACATTCCTTAGCACGGCGCCTGACACAAGGTTGTGTGAGTTGTTATAATTATTGACCGACACGACTTCATTCTTGGAAGCTGCGTTGCTTGGGAAGCTTTCAAAAAGAGTAATTGTGAGAGTTTTTAAAATGATGGTTAAAAATAGAATGTATTTTTCCTCAAACTGCTGCTGTCATAAAGTATGTTGCATTTTTTTTTAGTTCATCACATTTTAAACTTATATCTCTACAGCCTTTCTTCTGTGGCACGTCACGTCGCTTTAGACTCTCAGCAACTTAAAACTGAAACTCAATCTATGTGAAGTTTACCCTCTAATCAAAATGCCAATTTTCTTTAAAAATTCTTTGTATTTGAGGTTTTGAAGCACAAAAGACTGGAACCCTTCCTGCCTTTAGATAGAAAAGGAGAATGCTACAAGAATGTTTCTTAAAAGACAACATTGAGATTTAAATTATTAAGAATTTAAAGATGTTCTTTTCAAAAGCTGAAACCACCACAGCCTCAGGCCAATCTAGATGGGGTGCAACGCAGCCAGCCACGCTGGCCAGTGGTATTATGTGGATGAGTTAGAGGAGGAATCACCCCCGAGCAATGGTAGCTCTCAGAAGGGGGCCTGCCCTTCACAATTTAAGCTCTTTGAAGCTGCGTTTCCTTCAAGCAATGAGAAGTCTTTGTGGTGATGGGAAACATACATTTATAATTATAGAAGAACATAGTGTACACTAGACATGGTAGAAAAGAATGCAAGGGTTTGCAGGGAAGTCTCGAAATACACACAGCCTCACTCACGCAGTGTCTTTCCTGAAATGCTGGGTATTTCAACTTGCACCTACTTAGGATGGCCAGGAGGCCATGTTCCTGCCTGGCCTCTTCACCTTCCAGCACCCATTTGGCTCTGTCCCAGCCATGAGAGTGTGGAACGAAAGTGTTCTTTCTGCAAACACAATTGCCACAATAAGATGTGTAAAATCATGAGATGATTTCAAAATGAAGAGAAAATAGATTCCTTTCACCATGAGAGTCAGACTAGGTCATTTAAAAGGCCATTTTTTAGCCATCTGCCTCTTAACTTTATCTCTTCTTTCATGTGTGCATGTACATTTGATCCTGTGTGTACATGTGCTTGTGTGTGTGTGTGTGTGTGTGTGTGTGTGTGTGTGCGCACTTGCGCGCGCCCAACCACCTGTCTCTGTATGTCTTCTTGTTGGCTATGGATAAGCTAAGTTTGCAGCAAAGCAATGTCTGTGTTATGCACCAATTGTTCTAAAGTTCAATAGGTGACATTTAATCCTGACTTAATAGCCTACATAGGCTATGAGAGGTAAAACTCAAAGATAATGAAGCAAGTGATTCATTGAATTGACATTATTATATTCATATATTTCAATTTCATTATGATGAAGTAGATGGCACATTTGACTTGAAATCTTGACTGGATTCTCTCTTTGACAACACTGCTGATTTATCACATGACTACAACAGGGGGTGTGTGTGTCACTTTCTTATCTTCAAAATAGAAATCACAGAAGAGTTGCTCTCTTCCTCACAGCAATTTTTCACGTGTAAATTCTAATGAATGTATAAAATCAGCATTTTGGGGGATGTGATGCTTTGATTTAATTACTCCTAAGTTTGGTGCCAGAAACCACTTAAAATAAGTGGCAAAGTTACATGGTGTTCGAAAGAACTGACAGCAAAGGTAGACATCAAATTCAGTGTCATAAAGGTAGCAGTTATTACCAAGGCTAGTTAAGAAAGATATAGAGCAGAAATGGCTCACATTCGAAATGATGATTTCTCAATTGAATTCAACTTGTGATAATGCAAAGACAGCCAGTACCCAATTACCTTTATGTGACATACACAGTGCGTCCTTTGGGGAAACTAATCATAAAATAGTTATAGGGATCATGAATGGGGACTCCCTGGATATGAGTATCAGTCATAAAGAAGGTCTAAGAAACCGACCTGATTGGAAACTCTACAAGGGAGGGAGATCATAACTCTTCTTTACATCATAGTGGCTGACTTATATAATAGGGATCAGTAAATACTTGCTGAATGAATAAGCAGCATTAAACAGGAGGTAACTTTCAGATGTTTGGTATGAAGAAGTTGGTGTTCCTCTACATAAATTATAATACACATAAATTGAAAGATATTCATTCCGAAGGCTTCTCTCTAACATAGTTGCCCCAACTCCTATAACCAGAGGAGATGACACATCAAAGTATGATTAATCAATTTCAAACACCTCCCTTCCTCTTTGCTCCGTGATTTCTCAACACCACCCCATTACAGTCTCACATTAGTTGACTTGAGTTGTAGTGCTCTCCCTGAAGGGCTTAGTTTAATTGGTAGCTACTCCTCCCTTCAGCCAGAGGGAGAATACTAGTACACAGGCTTAAACTATCCCTGGATATTGCATCACTGAAGACAGTGAGACTGACTGGGAGCATGCTCTTGTATCGGTTTCTCAGAAGGTTAATCGATACAATGACTACCACTGATTTAGAATTTATTGTGTGCCACACACTCTCCTGAGAACTGTCCATAAGTGGCATGTTTTACCCTAAAATAACTACAGATTGGGTCGTGTTTTCATCTCATTTTGAACATCAAAAAATTGAAATACAGAGGTCAGGTAACTTGTCCATAGTCAGTCAATTTCTAAATGGCAGAAATGGAGCTTGACCAAAGTCTGTCTGACACTAGATCATTTCAGTATTTAAAATGACCTGTTCTTTCTTTGAGAATCCGTGACAGGCATGCCTCTTGAGACAATTAGGTCCTCTTCACCTCAGCAAGTCACAGCTATTCTCTTACACCCAGCACCCTCTCCAACTAACTCTTTCTCAATATGTATTTTATTCAGGACACCTTCCTTATAATGAGAGCAACCCTACTGAACTAATCACTCTGAAAAAAATAATTAAATGTAAAGTGTTCAAACTCTTTGCTCTGTCACAACTTGGATTGTTGCTGACTCATCAATGTCTCACACTCTCAGTGGTCAAGTGTGGTCTGGGTGGGGCTTCTACTCCCTTCTTCAGGCACAATCAGAAGCAGGGGCACACAGCTCCTGGACTCTCCTCCACTTTCATCGCCCCTTTTCTGTGGATAGTTGACTTCATTCCCAGACCACTCCCTCTGTATTGCAAGGAGCATGGCCCCTGGAAAGGGGCTGCTTTCTTCCTTTAGGTTAATTTGAAAAACATGACAAAACTCTAGCCATTTCTGCTTGGGCTTACATCTGGAGCTATTAGCTGTGGCCTAGATAGCACTTATCATCAAACTACATGGAGTTTGGGGAAAGAAACGGGTTCTTAAGGGAAAGAGGGAGCTAGGCAGACAAATGATAGATCTCATTCCAGTCTCTTCAGGAAGTATGCTTAGGTGATAAAAATAGGTAGATACTTCTAATGAAAGGAAAAGGAACAGAATAAGAAATATTTCATTCTAATGTCCAATTAGAAAGACACAGGATAAGTCTTTGTTTTTTTTAATGTGGTCCCTTCATTGAGGGAAAAAATAACTCGTGACATACTTCCTGGGTTCATAGAAGGGGTCTTATAATGTTCCCCTAACTCCCATAGCAGATTACTGTCCATTCAGCTCTGACTTAATACATAAGGAAGAAGAGGGAAAAGGAGGAAAGGGGAGAAAAGGAAATAAATAGAAGAGAAAACAAGAGAGGGACATAGAAGAAAATAGAAAAAAAGAGACAGGGTTAAAAAGAAAATCCCATTGTGTTACAAATCCATGGAAATTTGGCAGAAAGTAAAAAATAAAACAAAAACAAAAAAGATATAGATATATACAAATGGGGAATTTTTATCTACACCTGCCTTTGTGGAGTAGATATTATGTAATCAGTTTTATTTTTTAAGATTAAATTCCACGTTATTTGATAGCATTTTGGGCTAATTCAGGGAGTCAATAATGAGTGTTAAATTGGATTACCAACGTACATTCCTTGTATTCTCTTTGTTCTAGCTCATCAGCTGGCAAGCAGTTGCCAAACCCTAGCCAGGGACCCACGTTCTGAACAGAAGTTGTCCTCATATTCTATATTTACCCTTTTTCTTCTTAAGGATACAAAGTAAGAAGTGTCACTCTGAGAAAAATGATGTTTTCTAAAAGTCCAAAGTTATCTGAACCTATATGAACCTAAAAAAAAAAAGTCGTGGGTTGGGTTTATGGTTTGAGGTTTGAATTAAAGCTTAGGTTATTCTTATTTTATCTGCACTAGTTTTACATCAGTAATTATACTGTTTCTATATCTCTGTTTTTCAAAGGAGGACATTATCATGGGTTTGGATGCAGTAAGAATAAACTAACCAATTTTCTGCCCATATGTCAAAATGAACCTGGGCTAAACACATCTACAGGTTCAAAACCCTTTAACTATGTGTATATTTGGTTCACTTTGGTTGGTTTCCATGTCTTAGTTTTAGCAGGCTATATTTATATACCAGAAATATAGCAGCAAGATACCAGGATCTCTCAAACTTCAATATTGCACAAATAGGTAATCATAGGACAAGGTCACTGTAGCATGTACTGCATAAAAGAGTATCTTCTGGATTTTTCTTGATGAATGAACATGACATGTCAATTAAAATCTGTTATACTCGCAGCTCTTACTAAGTGAAACAGCCTTGTATGAGGTTTCCAGTAAAAGGGGACATTTATGGGACTATATTTTGCATCCTCACCTCTACTTCCCTCCCACAGCCATTAGGACAAGACTATAACCAACCCCAAGACAGAAAATCTATAGACTAGCTATCTATTTGTGAAGTGTCCTACTATGGAAAATGATAGTTAATAGGTTCCTTTTTTGGAAACTTAAATTAGCTAATATGGGAATAATAAAGAAGTTAGCATGGAAGCCAAAGCTTACAGGTAATGCTATGAGTCAAGTCAAGACCATTATAGTCCTTAAATAAAGTGATAAAAGAATGGTCAACAGTACTGACCATTTCCAATAGAGCAGTTATATTTCTAGCATTATCTCATTTCATTAAATTTAAATTGGTTACTGTTTTTATTTTATTCTATAGACCATGAAACCAACAACTTTATGGGATAAGGTATATCACCTTTGTGTGAGCAGTCAAATTCAACAGGTGTTTTTATTTATTTATCTTTATTGTTTAAAGTATTATAGCTGTCCCCCTTTTCCCCCCATTGACCTCCTCCACCTTGCCCCTGCCCCACCCCAAGCTTTCACCACACCATTGTCTGTGTCCATGGATTATGCATATATGCATATAAGTTCTTTGGTTAATCTCTTCCCACCAGTTCTCCCCCTTCCCTCTGAGATTCCTCAGTCTGTTCCATGCTTCCATGTCTCTAGATCTATTTTGTTCCTCAATTTATTTTGCCCATTGATTACACATATAAGTGAGATCATGTTATACTTGTCTTTCTCTGAATGGATCATTTCACTTGGCATAATACTCTCCAGGTCTTTCCATGCTGTCTCAAAGGATGAGAGATGCTTCTTTTTTATAGCTGCATAGTATTCCATTGTGTAAATGCACAGTAAAAGAAACCATCAACAAAATGTAAATGGATCCCACTGTGTAGGAGAACATATTTGCAAATCATACATCTGATAAAAGGTTAATTTCCAAAATATACAAGGAACTCATACAACTTAACAAAAGAAGACAAACAATCCAATTAAAAATCGACAGAGGACCTAAATAGACACTTCTCCAAAATAGACAGATGGCCAAGAGACATATGAAAAAAAAATGCTCAATGGCACTAATCATCAGAGAGATGAAAATTAAAACAACAATGAAGTATCACCTCAGGTCTGTCAGAATGGCTGCCATCAACAAATCAACAAATGACAAGTGCTGGTGAGGATGTGGAGAAAGGGAAACCTAGTGCACTGCTGGTGGGAATGCAGACTGGTACAGCCACTGTGGAGAACAGTATGGAGTTTCCTCAAAATATTCAAAATGGAACTGCCATTTGACCCAATGATCCTATTTCTAGGAATATATCCTAAGAATCCTGAAACACCAATCAGTAAGAATATATACAGCACTATGTTCATAGCAGTGCTATTTACAATAGCTAAGATCTGGAAACAGCATAAGTGCCCATCAGTAGATGAGAGGATAAAAAGGTGTATTTTGTTTTCTTAAAAAATAATGTCAATAGTTGTAGTTACTTTTATAATATGTGAATTTACTTTTTTTCCCATCACCATTATGTGTAAATTGAGCAAAATAAAAGATTGATAATTCTGTTTATCCCCAATTTTTATTTATTAAAGTTGTCTTTTTAAAAAAATTTTAATATTTATTTATTTATTTATTTATTTATTTATTTATTTATTTATTGTTAGTAAAATTCAAAAGCCTGGGAATCAGTGGTGTAGAGAAGGATTATTATAGCAAAATTGATGGGAAATGTTGGAGATTAGGAGGGAAATATGTGAATGGAGAGGGAAAAATGACTTCCACTGGATTTATTCATTGGGAATAATAAAAAAAAAATAGGTAAGAAGGAGAAAGGAGACCGTTAGTTATAGGCTAAGAACTTTTAAGTGTAAAAGTTTTTTTTATACACCCAATTTTTGGGTTATATATCTAAAATAAATTATAAGAGTATTTGAGTTCTTCTCATTGTTGATTGTATTGATATTTACCTATGTGAATGAATAATGAGTGATTGATAAGGTATCACCCCAAAAGCAGGTAATCTTCTAGAGTCATTTTCATTAAAAAGACAGAGCTAATCTTACCACAGAAGCTCATTGGCAGAATAGGGAAATATTGCAACTCACCACAATAAAGTAAATATTCAACAAGATTAATATCCATTTAAAAATGAAAACTGCTGAACCGTGGCAAGCAGAAGCCAATAAACATTTTGATACATGTTTCTACCAGGTTCTAGCAAAACCACCCAATTGTCCAATAGAGTTATGGGCATCAAGCAGGAGCTCAGAGAGGAGGGGGACCGGTCCTGGAATGCAGGAGAGAACAGAAGCAGGTGTAGGTTTCAAAAGTAGCCCATTTAGCCTTTCGGTTCTTTCCCAGTGCAAAGGACACATTCCCGCCTGCTTTAAGAGCTCTTACGTTTTATGTATTTTCGGGTAGCTTACTTTTGCTTTGCTAACTTCCCGTTCTTGTTTTCTTACCATTTTTGAGCAGCACTCTCAGCCATGCCTCCTTTTCCTTCCCCGCAGTCACCTTTGTTCCAAAGTCGCAGTCAACACTTCCCATAACAAACAGAATAAAGGAAATGTCAGGTCGTCTTATAATGATTCTCACAATATTATCTTTTTTGAGAATCAAGAAACTGTAGGAAATAATTCAAAATTGCATTGCAAAGGCTAACAGGTATAGTCTTAGAAATAGATGCTTAACAAAAAAAGTTCAAGTCTGACTTTATTCTTAAAACAAGTTAACCATTTAGACAGAACTAACTCTGAAATTGAGATAATTCTATCAGGATGGGAACTAAAATTTTCTCCTACTATCCTTAAGGGAGGCGAATTCTACCCAAATGACAGTAATCTGGATAAGAAACCTGATCTGGAGTCAGAGCATTCAATAGAAATGACGTAGTATTTTCTTCTTCCAAAAGGTTACATAAGAGAACTCCTCCTGTCATTCTCTGTTCTTAGCATCATTCCTTTATGAAATTTTGGGACCAACACTATCTGATCAGTGTACTAAAACTATTAAAGCCAGAAGAGTTGATAAAGTTAGCTTATATCCTGTAAACAAACAAACAAACAAAAACAAACTAAGAGAGGTGAGTCAGTCCTCTGTCCTGCTAATTACCCTGAGAAAGCAATGGGGAAGGCCCCTACAGTGTCTGCTAAGAGAACTGCAGAATGTGTATTAAAATTCTTTAAAATGTAATGTGAGATAACTTCTGGCAGATAACTGCTAAGGTGAAAATAAAACATTTTATAAACTTAGAAATGTTTAGCTGTGAGATAGACATTGACAATCAGGTATGGTTCTTCAGTCAAAGTGCTTTTTTGATGACCTTGGAGTGGTGGGCCACTCACTGGGGAAGGCATGTTATGAAACTGGGTATTTTCTTACAAGTTCTAGTGTCTGGAAAACATATTCATACATATGGACAATGAGAATCATAGAAGAGTTTTCATATTGGGCACTGCGGCAGCATTGGAGTCTTACCATTTTCTTTTGTCCTGTCTAAGAGGAGAATGAAGTCTTAACTCTGGTCCACCTTCTGATTGGGGATAAGCATCATTGCAACAGGAACCAGATGGCGCATAGAAGCAACTATAGCATTTGACCTTTCACTTTAGTTTCCGTTAGGAAACGATTTCTCTAGTCAGTTTAACACGGCATGTGACTAGTAAAGGGACAATCTGGTGGGTGGCTAAGTCTACAGAGGGTCAGCCTTTTCTTTCAAAAATAAGAGCCAGAAGAGTAAATATTAAAAATAAGCTTTGCTTTTCATGTCTCAGAGGGGTAAATTATTACCAGGAATATTTAAAGGTAAGTTTGACTTACTGTCAAAGTGAAAAAAGGCAATTACGGTAATACAAAAAATATTAAAAACCATATGTGTCTAAATTATCTCGGTGGTTTATATGTAGTAAACTTTTGAATGTCTATACATTCATCTATCTATCTTTCTAGCTATCTACCTCCCTATCTCATAATTCTAATGCAAATTTTGGTTTTCAAACCTGTACTAAGATTGCAGAATTAATAGAGATTTCATTATTGTCAAGGGAAGAAAATGAACAGTGAGTGAGAGGATGGGAAAAGACCAGGAAATGCCATGAATATGGTTCAACAAATTGTATGCTCCACTCCCCACCATCCCAGATGCCTAGCAGGATCTACATTCCCAAGGTCCATTAGTGGGACCATTTGAATGAGAGATGGCTGAGTCTCACTTTCAGTGGGTGAGCCTTCTCCACTCTTCACGCTGCCTGTGGCCTAATGAAGATGATTATGATGACCTTGGAAGCCTCCTGTGAAAAAGCAGGGGCCACAAGGGCTTGGAAGTGAGCCACCTGCTGATGAGGAAGAGGCATTTGGACTTTACATGAACAATTAATTAACTTCAATAATATTGGTTTCGTTGGAAGAGTAGCTAGCACTACCCTAATCAATATCTGAAACATCTTTTACTTTAAATTAAAGTTGGCTTGATTCAGGATTGAAAGTGAACATTCAAAATAAATTTCCCCTAGAATCAGAGAACATTCTGCCAGCAGAGTTCCTGCAACAGTGACATTTCTTGCCATCTGTGGTCCCCATTTCTATTTCTCTGAAGTTAGCAACCACCCAACACCATGCTCTATATTCCACACAACAAAACAGATAAAAGTTTTGTGCTGTCAGAATGTCAAAAACTGTTTACATTTTGTATTTTTGCTAATAGCAGGGTGTAATGTGTAGAAAAATTTGAAATTCATGGGGCCTTGTTAACACATTTTCTTTATCTTTGATTCTTAACTATTTTTGTGTTTTTTTATGATTTCACTATTTACTTTGATTCCTTTACTCTAGTAAAGTTATAATGAAATTGTGAAAATAAAAAAAATGGATTTACTACTGAAACAAAGAACAGATGTCAAATTATCAGACCACTAATGATGTAAATGTCTATAGTTAGGAAGCCTGTTATCTAAATTGTGCTTTCTATCAACACGTTTTATTTCCACACAGACTATAATGAGAATAATCTGGTTCTTGACTAGAGAAGTACATGCATCCTGTGAAATGGGTGCACTTTAATAGCCTACTATGGGAATAGAAACTTTTGGATTAGATGATGGACATTAGATATATCATGAATTTGTAGTCTCAACCAATTCACTCATGTATGCATTGTCAGAGTAGATGAAATCAATTTGATTTGACAATAATGCTTCCCCTAATTTTCTGTTAAAAGATAAAATAAGGCATATAAAACTTTTAAAGAGTATATTTGAACAAAACCCTATTCAGTTGGGCAGGGTCCAATCTAGCAGACGGAAAGGAGCTCCACGGAGCTGCATACAATGAATTTTTTATAGCCAGAGGGGAGTGGGAACAAGGACACTATACTGGGCAAAAAAGCAGGTTATTGTAAAGTTATTTTCCTTTAGGGGATGGCTAGGGTTTATCGGGCAGATTCCCTCACTAAGCTGAGCAGGGGACTCCTGATTGACTGGTTTGTGGGAGAGTCAAGTCCACAATTAAGTCTCAGTTTGGTGACATGGGACTTAGCATAAGTGACTGCCTTTGGGCCTGTTGTCCTGTTTTCACACATTTTTCCTTTCTTCCTGGCCACCAATGTTCTTTATTCTCAATGAAATCATTTCCTTGTTGCTCACTTCTGATGAACCAAAATTCTAGGGCAGCATTCCCCCAAGGCTGCTGCCCCATGGCTCATGTTTCAAACCACCTCACTTTTCTTCTTCCCAAATGGTTATTCCCATAAAAACTTGTATTGTCACAGATCCAGATAGTGGGAGGAAAACTGTTTTTTATGGGAGAAAGTCAAAATGGTGCAATGGTTCAGAATCTGGGATTAGATCCTAGATTTCCTCTTATTAGCTGGATGACATTTGGGTCACTCTTGAGCCCCCATCAAATTTATTCATCCATAAACTAGGGATAAATCACAGGGAAAGCATTTACCACTGTGACTGCACATAGTAACTCAATAATAGCAGTTGTTATTATTTTCAGAAGAACCTTCTCAAAGCCCAAATGAAACCCTTCTTGGTTAATTGTGAATGGTTGGGGTGCATGGAGAGGCAGTATGATAAAAAATCTTAATTACAATTGGAACAATTTTACTAGGCAAAAAAAGAAGGGGATAGGTCACATAAGTAATAACTTAAATCATGTTTAAAATCTGCTCTTTGATAATTGGATAAAGAATATGGTGTATATATATATATATATATATATATATATATATATATATATCCATCCAGTGATGGTCTGGACCTCCCATGGTCCCTCCCTGTCTGGCTGTACCTGGGGCAGCGCCGGGGCTCAAAGGGCATCTGTGGAGTGAGCAGGGTCCCTCCAGCTGGTAGGGTCCCTCAGCCTGGCCTGCAGGGATTGGGTAGAAACCGGCAGCCCAACATCCCGGAGTTAAAGAGGGCACTTTGAAAAGTTGCTGTCGCTCAGCAGCTCCTACATTGAGCATCTGCCCCCTTGGAGGTCAGTGTGCATCATAGCTGGTCAGAGCGTCTGCCCCCTGGTGGTCATTGCGCATCAAAGCGACCATTCGGATGATCGAACAATATGATGGTTGCTTAGGCTTTTATATATATAGATGGAGTACTGTTCAACCATAAGAAAAGATAACATACTGCCATTTGTTACAACATGGATAGACCTTGAGAGTATTATGCTAAGTGAAATAAGTCGATCAGAAAAACCTACAAAACATATGATTTCACTCATATGTGGAATATAAGACCGAAACTCAAAGACATAGATAACAGTGTGGTGCTTACCAGAGGGAAGGGGTTATAGAATAGTAAAGGGTAAAGGGGGCCAAATATAAGGTTATGGAAGAGGAATTGACTTTGGATGGTGGGAACACAGTGCAGTGTATAGATCATGTACCATGGAAATGTATACCTGAAACCTATATAATCTTATTAACAAATGTCTCCCAAATAAATTTAATTACTTAAAAAGAAAAACAAAAACACATACTCTTATGTTAGTGAAAAAGAAACTTTGTGGTGATCAGTAAGTGTTTATATTATTGCCTCTCAACTGTGTTTACTCTCTCATTGGGAAAACTGGTCAGTCTGCCTGGGACACTCCCTGCTTCTTCCTTGAGCAGGTTAACATTTACTCACACCTCCACATTTAGCTTAAAGTCATTTCCTTCACAGGCCTCCAGTGACCTCTTAAAATCAGACTGCTGTCCCTCCTATCTCCTGCCATGGGGTTCTCCCCTCTATAAAATTTTCGTGCAAATCACACATTGTAATCGTTCTTAGTCTCACACTCTGGACTATGAGGTCCTTGAGAATACTGTTTTGTTCAACAATGTATTCTTCATGCCTAGTGCAGTTATTAAGTCATAAGAGACACTTAAGCTATTGTTTAATGAATGTATAAATAAATTAAAATCTTCAAAGCGAGAGGTTGAGAAAGACAGGCCACTGGAGAAAAGTGCATAGGAGAATAGGTTAAAATTAAAAAAGTATACTGTCCCAGAGATGGAAAGGTTAAAAGGGGACATGATCCTTGTCTTTAAATATTGAAAAGCTGCATACTCATTGCATTATACTTGGTAAATACTCAAGTGGTATTCAGCTGCTTCTGATAGGGTTTGAGGATATAAGGGAAGAGAAACAAGGTTCCTGACCTCACAGAGCACAAAACATAGTGGAGGAAATACTGATATTAACAAATAATAATGCTGTCATATAACCAGCATAGAGGATGTCCATCTAACTCAAGGTAAATAGGTTCCAGAAAGTCTTCTCAGACAGCTTAATGCTTGTGTTAAATTTAAAAGGTGCACACAAGGGAGATAAAGGGTTAGACAGAGATGACCTGTGATAAACACATTCCCTTTTTATCATGGATCTCCTGAGTCCAGCACAAACTGGCTGCATATGAAGGCGGAAGATGTTGCCTCACAGAACTGAAGCATTTGGTGGAGATTCAGGAATGGTTAGGTCAATAGACTCAAATATTGTTTTCAGACATCTCTCTCTTTCTCTGTCTCCCCCTCTCTCCCCCTCCCTCCCTCCTCCCCTCCCTCCCTCTCTCTCTATCTCCTCGCTCTCTGCTTTTTATTTTGTTGACCTTTTTTTTTCCCCCCAGATTTTTACTCAAGGAAACAAGATAGTCATCAGTAGCTGCATATACTTCAGGTTACCATCTCAGGAATCCTGGGAGAATAAGAAAGCTTCGCCTTTCTAATAGCACCAATACAACCCTAGGACCGAGTTACATTGGTCTGGCTCATAATATGCCCATTTCTTAATTAGTCAGTGTGGCCAGAAAGATAAACTGCTCTGTTGGCTGTCTTGAGACATTTGTCCACCTATGGAATCTAGGGCAAGTCAACCTACTCATTCATATGGCCTAACATTGGGAGTTGTGCCAATGGCAAAATGAAGGGAGGAGCTAATGCAAGAACAAGGAAGGTAGGGATGGACATCAGACAGGCAAAAACCACGTGTTCATTACACACACACACACACACACACACACACACACAGAAAAACACATACCAGTGGATCTTAGACAATATCTCTTCCATATGTGTTTCTCCTGTAACAAATTTATTATTAAATATTTTAGTATTACTCTTGTGCACATCTATACTAATAATAGAGGAATGTGCAAATTAGCTGGGATGCCGTCACGTAACAACCAATTAGGACAGTGGCGGAGAGCTCTCAGCACGCCTGTGCTGGAGGTCCGAAGGGCGTGGGAGGAAGGGAGAGCAGATAGGCAGTTGGGGGATCAGGTCAGGAGGGAGAGCAGATAGGCAGTTAGGGGGATCAGGACAGGAGGGGAGTGAAGGTAGGCAGTTAGGGGGATCAGGTGAGGAGGGGAGAGCAGTTAGGGCCATCAGGCCGGCAGGGGGAGCAGTTAGGGGCATCAGGCAGGCAGGCAGGTGAGCGGGAAGGAGCCAGTGGTTCCGGTTTGCGAGAGGGATCCAGGATTGGAGAGAGTCCAGGCAGGGCTAAGGGACCCCCGATCCCGTACATGAATTTCATGCACCGGGCCTCTAATAATATAGTATCTTTATATTATAACATACACTCTGTACGTGGACACAGACACACATGGCAACTCACAAATTTTAAAACATTAAAATGTGGCAATGAAACAAAAAAATTAATAACAAAAAGAGATACTGGCATATCATTTTTTGGTAGAATCTATACTAGCCAAAGTGCTTTAATCTTTGATTATTCGCTATTTTCATTATCTTCACTTATGCATGGCCTACAACTAGCACTACCCAGTGTGATGTGGGCATGGCTTATTCTCTGCATGGTTCTGAGCATTCATTTCACCAGGATCACTGTATATTTCTTTAACTGTAAAAGGCCTTACAGGCCATTTTGTTTATCTTCTTATTTCATAAATAAGAAATTAAGTCCAAAGGTTCAATGCCATGCAGAATTTAAAGATTTGATGAACCAGTTTTCTTAATAAGACACCAAATAGCATTTCTCAAATAGAAAGATAATTCTGAACCAAACCATGTCCTTCATCCCTTTCTGCCCATGAACATAAGAGTAAAAAAGAACCAGGTGCCCCCTTTTCTGCTCAGGTGAAAGCCCTTCCTTATGAAACATTTTAAAGTGTTCTAAAACACACAAACATTTTATTTTAATTATTTTAAAGACAGAGAGACTTCTCTAGTTTCATTATGAGTTAGAAAAGCTGTGGTCATTTTAGGATTCTATTGAGTAGCAATTTATGGGGAAACTTGGCCATGTTGGAAAACAAGAACCAATACCTGATTTGTCCCTGCAAATTCTTAGAGACGTGACACTGTTTTCATATGTTCCTACCTTTGCTTTAAATACCAGAAGAAACGAGTGAAAACTTAAAATTCAGCATTCTGTTTCTGTGTTTTAAACCCAAATCAGAACATTTCATGTGACTAATTCAAATAAAGCTCTACACAGATCTATCACTGTCTGTGTGTTCTTAGCCATGGGAGAGAAGATGCAGTATGGTAATTTACATTAATTTACATTTATTCCAATGCAAATGGGAAAATATAGGGAAACAGTAAAAATCATTGCCATATTGTATAAATGAAAACAGTAATGGAAGAAATATCAGTAAAATAAATCAAAATAATAAACTGGATATATATTTTATTGCTGTTAATTTATACATATGAAAGTTTTGCTATTTAACAAGACTATTACACTAATAATAATAGTTCACTGCTAAAAATTTTAGTAATACACTTTTTTCTCCTGAACTGACTTTTAAGCTCAAGAAACTATCATCAAAAATATCAAACAGACATCTCCTATGGAAAATAATTCTAAAAATAGAATGAAATCTGAGATCTGTTTTATTTCTTGTGAAAGCCTCTAATTCTTGAATTCCTGGATTATAGTCCATCCTACTTACATCCCTCCCTGTTTCTGGAAGTCGTTTTAAGTTCATAATTGACATAGATGATAACTGGAAATTGGTATGATAAATAACCTTATATTTTTATTTTGGGGTTACCTCACCCTTGGTCAGGAATGAATCATTATGCTTTGCAATGTGGTTTTAAGACATCCTTGTTCTTCAATCATTTTTCTTTGACTTTACCCACAATATCAAAAGGAAAATCCCTGTAGGCATTCAGTTCTATTTTGCTCTAATTACAGAATTCTTCAGCAGTGTACAGTGCTCTAAAACTTTAACTTTCTGAAATGGATGTTTTGGGGGTAGATTAAGGTGACAGCTATGACACTGGGTAGGACTTTGAAGTGTTTAAAAATTCCTCCCTACAAGATAAGCCTGAAACTGAATTTCAGCCAAGAATCTGTAATTGCCTGAAAGTGTGATATTTTCCATTTGTTTCTTCAACGTTTCCTTTATTTTATCCACAGAGGCAGTACTTTTTTATTCCAAGACTCATCTTTTCCACAATGTTTTCCTGCCAGAAAGAGATATTTGAGGGTCTATCTCAAAGATGGCTAATAAGTGATGGCTGGGGACCAGCCAGCTAATCAGGATCTAATTACTTAGTAGATGTATGTATATTGCTTTTAGAGAAATATGACAGCCACAGGTTAGCCATCCCTAGACAAGAGGAACCCCATGAAACTATAAGGAAACAATGCAAGTTCAATGTGTTCTTAAAAGCCAAACTGGAAGAAGTAAAACAAAGGATAATAATTGTAGTTATATGGGAAAAGTCAGTTGAAACTCAGCTATCCTTTTTAATAATCACTTTTTTAAAAAGCTTTACTGAGGTATATTTTTCATGTCATCACCATTAATCAATTTGAGAAAATTTGTATCCACTCAAGAAAATCCTGCATGACCATTTATGGTTAATCCCCACTCCCACCCCCAGGCAGTAACTCATCTTCTGTATCTGGTAACTTGCTTTTTCCGGACATGTCATATAAATGGAATCATATGATATATGGTTTCTTGTGTCTAGCTTCTTTCACTTAGCAATCTTTTTGAGATTCATTCATGATGCAGCATCTGTCATTATTTATTTCTTTTTATTGATAAGCGGCATTCTATTATATGGAACTAGAAGCCTAGTGTACGAAATTTGTGCGCGGGTACGGTCCCTAGGCCTGGCCTGCGATCAAGGCCATCTTCCCCAGCTGCCCACAGCTGGCCCCTCCCCCTGCCGCCACCCACCCCCAGTTCCCCTTTTGCCATCGGGTGATCGGTGCCTGACAGCTAGGGGAAGGGACTGAGAGGTAGGCTGTTCCCACCTGATCCTGGTCCTGCCCCCCGCCGTGGGTCGCCCTCTGTGTGTGTGGTGACCAGTGGGGCAGGGGCCTTGGCCTGACACTGCCCGCATCCCCCTCCACCCACCCCCGGTTCCCCTCCCAGGTCACCATCAGGCGATTGGAACCTGCCGGCCGTGGAAAGGGACCGAGAGGTGGTCAGTGTGCCTCATAGTGACTGGCCCAGCAGTCGTTCTGGTTGTTCCGCCTTTAGGGTCAATTTACATATTACCCTTGTATTATATAGGATGATTTTTATTGGGAATGATTTACAACTATGTTTTTCAGTGCTTTAAAATCTATAGAGATTGGTGGGTAAATTAATTCTTGTTTCCTCCACAATTAGGTAACGCAACAGAGCTATGACTAAAAAAGGCTAGAAAACCATTGACCTATGCAATGCTGCACAGTTCATTCGTGCAATGATTCAATAAATATTTGTTTGCCTCTGTAATGCAACAGATACTATGCTTCTCACTGAGAAGGCAGTAGGGAATAAGGGAGACATAGTCTCTGTGCTTATGCCCCACCCATTATGGTTCTTTAGGGGAGATGGGCTTTAAACAAATAATTAAGTGACTATGTTTTGGTTAAAATTGAGATAACTGCTATTATATAAAAGCACAGGGTGCTGTAAGAATGAGTAACAATGGCATCCAGCCTAGTCTGAGACTCAGACAAGATTTCCCAGTCGGAGCTGTATTTAAACTGAGATCTGAAGGACATAATATTTGGACAGGTTTGCTAAAAATAAGGAAGAGAGGTTTTTGCTCAAAGAACAGACTTGGGGAGGAGGATGCTTTCAGGGAGCTGAAAGGACGCCAAGGTGGCAGAAGAGCAGCGTCGGAGGTGATGCGGGTGAACAGGATGCAGGAGGGAGCTCAGGAAGTGACAGAGGCCAGCCTGGGCAGGGCTGCATGGCCACTGTCAAGATTTTATCTTGTGGGCAAAGGATGCCATTGAACTGTTTGATGCAAGAGGGTGATATGATTGCATTGCTGTTTTCCAAAAATATGACTTTGTTGTAAGGAGAATAGATATTTGAACAACCACAGTATGGTAACAGATTGGTAGAATGAGCTCACTATTAAGGGGTTTTGCATGTCATTTTTTTCCTTTGTAACTAATGTATTCCCACCCCCCCTAGAAATATGCCTGCCATACAATAGGAGCTCCTCTAGGTACTTTTCCAAAAGACTTGATATCAGGACCTTAAAGAGACATCTGCATGTCTGTGTTCATTGCAGCACTATTCACAATAGCTAAGAGCTGATAACAATCTAAATGTCCATCAATAAATGAGTGCATAGAAATGTGTCATATATGTACTATGAAATAGTATTCAGCCTTTGAAAAGGAAATCCTGCCATATGTGTCAACATGAATGGATCTAGAGGACATTATCCTAAGTGAAATAAGCCAATCACAGAAGGACAAATACTGCACGATTCTACTAGTATGAGATAGCTATCATAGTCACACTCATAGAAGCAGAAAATAGTATGGTGGTTTCCAGGGACTGAGAGAAGGGAAATGGGGAGTTGTTGTTCAATGAGTATAAAGTTTTAGTTATATAAGATGCATTAATACTAAAGATCTGCTGTACAACATTGTGTTTGTAGATAACAATACTGTATTGTACACTTGATTTTGTGAAGAGGGTATTTCTAATGCTAAATGCTCTTATCATAATAAGAAAGTAATTGTTGAATAAATGATAGCAGGTAGCATTTCTGAGTTTAGGAATAGCTTACTGATCTCATAACTTAGAAGGAATTCTTGGTGACCTCAATAATGAAGTTATTTTTCAATCATTTGCTTGCTAATATATTTTATGGAGTCAGAGAGACATGAGGGCTAGCATGCCAAAAGTAATGGGTAACCCTGAGATTGGGCAGGAAACACATCCCTCTTCCACATTGGGTTATGCAAGAGAAATGCTGAGGATTCTAAGGTGAATACACAGTAGATCTATCTCACATAGCATAATACTAATATCTCAATTAGATAATACTTCAATTATAAGAACAAAGCCATTCTAACCACAAAGCAAAACAAACCAACAAAACAGACCATTGGTATTTGAGGGAGAATACAGAGAATCAAATAGGCTTTCCTCACGTCAAGATGATTCTGGGCTTCTGACTTGCTACTTGTAAGCTGTATGGAGGAATGCTATTACATCATGGCTGCCCAACACCTGCTGAGTGATGTCTTCCTTCATCAACACTGAAATTGGTTCTTTCATCTCCAAACTCTGCAGAATGTAAAAACATTTACCTCTGTTCCGGGCTATCTGGTTGCTAGAAACAGATTCCGAAACCCACTGCTGTCATATTTACCAGAAACACTGGTGAGGCTGAGCTCTCAAAGCAGAGAACAGACACCTTGAGATGGCAAATTGGCGATGTCCTTTATTATTAGTGCCAGTTTTCACTTTTATTTTAATCATTTAGAAGGCCCTACTTTTGAAACATCCGTGAACTATTTTAGAATTTATTGTATGAAAAAATATTGGCTACCTGCTTGTCTCCATTCATCAAAAACGTGGAAAAGGTTTATAGCAGGCATGAAATGTCTCCTTGGAATTTTACTAATGGATTAATGATGCTAATAAACATTTGGGGCAAACCAGGAAAAAAAAATGGTAGGATGTTTATTTGACGCTCTCCTAAGAACCTGTTAAAAATAAACAGAATCATTTAATGTTGAATGTGCTTGTTTACATTTCAAAGCTGATTAACTTAAATTTAATCTTTGTTTTCTTTCATTAGATGCTGCGTAAGTTCTCTGTCATTACATTAATTAGATGCATTAATAGGGTTTTAAGACACTTCTGCACAGAACTATATGCAAATTCAGGATGATGAACCCAAATCTGGTTAGATAAAAGTCTTATTTTTAATTTTAACTGAAAGCCAGTGACATTTTTTTAGTGTTTTTAATATATATGTATGTGAGTGTTGACTAGAATCAACAAGACATCTTAATCCATTTTAGTTCTCCTTTAAATCTCTAGAATGTACAGAACTTCTCAGAAGAAACTAGAGATCCTTATCTGTATTTCATATAACGAACCTAAACACTCTGGTGCTGAGCATAAACACAAAAAATTAAGCAAGCATGGATTGCTCCTAAAGGAGAGAAAGAAGGATGCATATATACCCATAACATAAATTCCTTTTTAAGTAGATATACATTTCTTATTTATTGGACATAAAAGAGAACTGGAAATACATTTTGGAATCAGCTGTCTCTTCATAACTAGATGAGTACTCAGAATCTCTTGAGATTTGCAGGAGCAATGGAATCTTTGGCTCACAGTTTTAAGACAGGTGTGAAACTTTGCACAGCTAAATTTGCTGTCTGGATTGTATTCTTTCTAACCAATCAGTAATGCAAGAATTCTAATCACATCTATAATAATAAAAGCATAATATGCTAATTAGACCAGACAACCTTCCAAACAAAGCCGGGCCTGTGAGGGAAGCCCGGGTCCCGGGTGCTGGAGGGAAGCTGGTGCCGGCAGCTGGGGGAAAGAAGGCCTATTCTTGTACAAATTTTGTGCATCGGGCCTCCAGTATAGAAATAACAGAGGTGAATAGCATTTCACTATTCAGTGTTTTATGGTTTGTCTTGAACCTTAACAGAGTTTCTAACTTTCGTTTCATTAGTGACATTGTTCTATGCATCCATGTAATTTTCTTTCATTCGGGAATTACCTTTTTCTTACAAACCTGCATAACCGAACTGGAACACACAAACTAAGATTTATAAATATATAATTGGTAGGATATATCAGCATGAACTATGAGATTCTTTCTTAAGAAGCATTATATAATAAATGACACCTATTAAAATGGTCTAATTAGTTTTAAGTATTTAACCAGCATTAACAGAGAGAGTCAAAACCCAGCCTAGCTAGACTGCATATTAGCTTATAATGACTTAGGAGTAATCAGCTTTCCCAGATGGCTTCACAAGGACGAGAGGAAATAAAAATAAAACAGTTTTGGAATCAGGTAACTAATTATACACAGATTATTTGTAAACAGGCTCTTTCCTTTGAACAAAAGAGATAAGCTTGGCTGAACTGAACTGAAGATCTCATTGCCAAACCCACAATGGAACCATTTTCTTAGAAGAATAACCCTACATTGTGGATATAGTGATGAGTAAGACAACAAGCTGGTCAGTGATAAAAACAAACAAACTGATATCTGCTCTAGCGAATTTGAATGGCTGGGCTTTGAGGCAGCTGGGGTGGAGCATATATATATATATATATATATATATATATATATATATATATATATATGACAAACAAACAAAACAAAACAGAGGCCTTTAAGTGTGGTGCTGGATTGCAAACAACTGCATTCTTCTGCACCTTCTTTCTGGTGGCTTTGCAAGGAGGTCTTTGCTTCTGTTGCTCCTTCCTATTTGAGGGATGCTCAGATCTATAACAAATGCAATTGAAAAAACTGTCTGAAAATTTTGTGCGACGTTTCATGTCTTCCTTGGCAATTGACTCTGTTTCAAAGTCATTATTAGAGTAAAATCATCTCCCATTCTCTTTGAAAGTAATTACATGTTTTCTACGTCCATTTGTTTCTCATTATCGTTATATTAATTGCAGTTCTGCAGTAGTCAGTAGTGGCTATTGTATGTCAGGTCTTGAATCCATACTTGATCCTGGCTCCCACCTGTCACAATACCCTTATGCAGTATATGTTATTACACACATTGTAGAGATAGGAAAACTGAGACTTGCAGAAGTTAAGAACTCGCCTAAGGTAAACAGCTAGTAGGAGGGAAGGCTGGATTGGATTCATGTCTGCCTGACTGCTATGCTCCATACCCTTAATTATTACACATCAGAAGAAAAAAAACACTTTTCATGAATGAAAAATTGGTTGCTCCAAATGACAAGGATTCTGAATACAGTGAGGAGTAGTTATGTGAAGGCCAAAATGCAGAAGGTCATACCAAGGGGTTAAAGCTGTTCTCCCTTCCACAATCTGCACTGTAATCAATAGTTAATCTTCATCTTCCTCAGAATATGACATGGAGATATATAGAGATATGATGTATTTCACACATCCTAAAATTCAGAAAGCTAACAAAAGATATTGTTAACTAGCTGCTTGACATCCACCTATAATATTTGTTTCTAAACTTTGGCTGCACACTCTTTGATTGCCTCTTTATTGGACAATGATTTTATGTTTCTCTTTATTGGATAGAGATTTTATGTTTCCTGTAGTGAATCAAAATAGATTTGTCTTTCCTCTAACATAACTGATGTTTTCTATTATTAATAGTTTAGATGATTTTTTCAGCTCCACTACTTGATATTGCTTAATATCAAATACCTTTTAGAATATATGTTAAATTTTTGAAAAAAAAACTTTTATAAATCTTTTTCATATATGAGCTATAATACTTGGAACAGTTTTCTATAGACTAGCTTCTGGCTCTAGAAAATTATTTTTATTTGAAACTATTAGTTCTATATTATCAAATATTTTAACAGAGCCCCCAAATATACATTTTCTGTGAAATTTCTTGACTTTTTAATGTTATCAATGAATTCAGGTTTTAAGAAACACTATGTGCATAAAAAAAATTTGTCTGTTGGTCTACAAAAGGAAAATGAAGGCCACGTTTTAATTTAATTTTTATATTTATTTTATTTTTAACTTGGGCATTTATAGTTTTGTTATTTTATCATATTTGATATTAATAATTTTTAAAGAGAATTTTATATTACTTTATATCAATATATAATTTACAAGGCTCACATTGTCATTTCTATACATTTATAGTGTTTATATTTTGATACCAAAATGTCAATGTAGAGAGAACATAGAGGGTTGAAATATTATTGCTTAAATTGGAATATTCAGTATATTCACCCACAGGATAGGACACAGCTGGAGAAGACCAAAGTGAAGCCCTATAAAGCATAGAGCAAGAGCTGAGGTTCTATTTTCCAGTATCTAGGAACAGAAGTAGATTTCCAGACCTATTTTTACAGAAATATTCTTATCAAACCAAATAAAATATTGAAAGCTTCTCCCTGATATTAGGAAATGTGTAAGAAATATTTTCTATCATATTTTCTATTCGACATTACATAGTGGACTTTCAAGTGGGGAGCCCATTCAGTGTCCTTTCCCATTCTTTTCCAGTTTCTCTTCCATTTTTTTCTAAGGTTACTAAAGGAACGTATTGGCTATGACTTTGTTTTATGTTTCTAAAAACGCTTTCATTTGAAGAAAGACTTTCTCAACCCAAACACAAAAAGTAAAGCATAAAAATTTTTAAAACTACTGCTCTGATTGCATTTATTATAATGTATGCCTTTTCCATCAGGACTATATTCTCCAGTTGCTTTTATTTCTTTTATCAGAATCATCTCTTCTTCTATATTTCTTTTAAATTTTAGTAATCAAATGCTCCACCAAGGCCCCAAGTAATTCCATAAACCAAATTCAAAAACTATATTTTATATTTTAAAATTATCTTTAAGATAATAATGATTATTTATTATGATTCTCTGTGGTCCAGCCACTGAAGTTTTCATCTCTCTTTCCCTGGCTTTGTTAAAGGATGAAGAATACATACATGGTAAATGAAAATGTCTTCATTCCCTGCAGTACTAATTGTTAGTAGCTGCATAACAAATTACCCAAACATGTCGTGGCTAAAAACTACAAACATATACTAGTATTAGCTCATAGTTTCTGCGGGTCAGGAATTCAGAAGCAGCTGAGCTGGGTGGTTCTTTTGAGATTTTAGTCGGGGTGTTGGCATGGACTGTGGTCACCTAAGGACTTGACTGGAACTAAAGCATCTGCTCCCAGGATCACCCACATGGCAGTTGTCAGGAGGCCTCCGTTTCTCACGCTGATGATTGGAGGCCTCTCTTCAACCCACGACAGCTGGCTTTCCCCAAAGCAACTCATACAAGAAATAGAGCAAAATGAAAAGCAAGCAGAAAATGCAGTGACTTGTATGACCTAGTCTTAGAAGTGACATCTCATCATTGCTGCTGGGTGCTATTGGTCATACAGGTTTAGAAGGGGACTACACAAGAGGACAGATACCAGGCTGGCTGTTGCACCTGATAAAGGGAATGAATTCCTTTCATATTCCATTTTAAATGCCCATTTTTGTCTTGGACACACTTGGTGAAAACTAAAACTGATGACTCCAAAAAGTCCGTTAAAATTTACATCATAGCCATTTTCATAAAATTTTAACAGTGATTTTCCAATTGGCAAAATAGGACACTGCTTACATTTAAACGTGTCTAAGTGTATCTAGCCAAATTTTAAAATCTCTTTTTTTTTATATGGAAAAATTTGATATCAGATTCCAAGTAATGTTTTTACACTAACATTAAAAAAATAAATGGATGAAAGTGTTATGTTCTTTCTGAATACGTGAAATCTATAGCGGATGGTGTGCAAAATGTTGTCACTTTGCAATTCAAATGAAACAAACAAAATCCAGACTTAATCCAAGTGAGTTAATTCAACCTGAGCCTATAGCCCAGCTACTGACTCGTTCCTAATTAAGTGCTACTCGCATGGGTGTGCGGTTTGTGAGGCATAAACCAGTTTCCTGAGTGGATAAACAAGGAGGTTGAAAGCCTACAATATTCACCTATCAAGGAAATGCAATTTTTATGTAGAGAAAGAGCATACCTACCTGTTTTTACTATAAAGAATAAGAGTGAGAATTCCTACAAAGTGAATGAAAGGGTTATTTTCAAAATTGGCTATAAAGAAGGGGTATTGCTAAAGGTAGAAAGTGTTTCGTGTGTCCACAATCTTTATGTTATCTTTCTGTAAAATTTAACAATAAATACATTTGTCTATTTGTCAAATACTTTCTAACTGTAAAACGTATTTTGTACAGGCACTTAAACTCATTAATGTTAGAGCTGAAATGAGCTACAGAGTTCATCTGATCTACCAATTCCCCATCCCACTCACACTGGGAATTTTATAGATGAGCAAAACAAAATTCCAAGAGATGAAGTGCTTGTCCAAAGCTGCATATCTACTATAGGAGAGTAACTGAAATTCAGATTTTGTATTCCAGTTGGCTTTAAATTGAATCCTAGTTACACATACACTGTTTGGGCCTGGAAGATTTAAACTCTTGTACAGCTCAATTTGCTCATCAGTACACCAAGAAAAAAATCCCCACTACATTCTTAAATTCTGTTGATATGAGACAGGCAGTGGGGATTCACTGCCCTCAAAGAGTTCTTTGTCTTTGAAGGAGATAAAGTCAAGTGCTATGGGAACTCAGACCTTGAATCCAATTTGTCATAAGCAGTCAGTCATATATGAGCTTTGTATAACAATGGGAGATAGAAAAGGACAACAGTGGTCTAAGTGGAGAGCATAGCATGTGCAAAGGTCTAGAAATTACAGTGAGTTTGGCATGACAAGGAATGGCTAATTGAATGAGGCTGGAATATAGATGGCCAGCTGGAGAGTTGTAAGTAATAACTGAGAATATGAATGTAAAGGGTTTGGCATAGTACCCAGCCTATGATAAATGATATTTGAACTTGGTGAATGATAGTTGCTGTCATTAATTTTAATATTGTTATTAAACATTAAAACTATAATTAGAGCCCTACTGGTGTGGCTCAGAGGTTGAGCATCAACTTATGAATAGGAGGTCACTGTTTGATTCCTGGTCAGAGCACATGCCCAAGTTGTGGGCTCAATCTCCAGTGCAGGGCGTGCAGGAGGCAGCCAATCAATGATTCTCTCTCATAATTGATGTTTCTATACATTTCTCTCTCCCTTCCTCTTTGAAATCAATAAAATTATCTTTAAAAAAAACAAAAGCTGTACAATTGGAAATCTAAATTTCCAGTTGAATTTACCTCCAATTTCCAGTATCTTTGTTTCTTTTAATATATATATATATATATATATATATATATATATATATATATATATATATATATATCAGGTGATTTACTGTAGATGCTTTTCTAGTGACAAAAATCAATTAAAAAAACAGACAAGGCTTTGGTCTTTCCAGTGCTTATATGGGGGAGAAATGGATAAAAAACAGGGAACTAGATAAATAAATGAAATTTCAGTAGGAAACTGCTGTGAAGAGAATATAGCTGGAGGGATAATGAGAATGGGCTGTGACTGAGTGAGTGGGGACTGTGGGGGAGACCATGTTATGACGGTGATCATAAAGGACTGTCTGAGAAGATAGCATTGGAGCTGAGACCTGAAGGATGAGATGAAGCCGGCCAGGTAAAATCCTAGGGAAGAACGCATTCCAGGCAGAAGCCCTGATTGGGATCCAGCCAGACTTGAGAGGAGAACCTTGCCTGAAGTTGAGGTGGGGGGCGGGGGGGGGTGGCGGGGGGGGGGGAATTGAGGGAGTTAGGAGTCAGAGGATAGAGTGTAAAATTTAAAAGAGATGAAGAACTTTGATGTGGTATGGTGACTTGGTTTTATTTTACATATTTTGGAGAGCTTTAACCAGAGGTATAACATGATATGATTTATATATTAAAATAGAGCTTTTCAACTGTGGCACTATTTGCATTTGGGGCTAGATAATTCTTTGTTGTGGGGAGAGAGCATGCAGAACTATAGGATCTTTATAGCACTCCTGACCTCTATTTACTTGATACAGTAGTAGCAGCACCTAACCAGTGAAAAATCAGTATTGTCTTTAGATAATACTGAATGTCTCAAGATGAGCAAAATTTCTCAGTTGTGAGCCACTGTCTTAAAATTAGATTGTTTTTTGTCACTGTGTGAAAATTGGTTAGAAATGTGGGGATGAGGAAAGGACAAGTGTGTAAGCAAAGAGACTACCATGAGGCTAGTGCAGTAATCCAGGGGACAGAATGTGGCCTGCTGCTCATATTTTGGATACACTGTAGTTAGGAAATATTTAGGAGGTTGAACCAAATACCTTGGGTTGCATGTCAACCATACACCTTGATGTGTCTGAGAGAGACCTGGTTTGTTCCTATTTTCCTGGTATAATTATTAATAGTGCTCCCTTTCAGTTTCAAAAGTGTCTTTATTTGGACAATCACATGCTAGCACTATGGATAGTTAAGTGACAGGTCTGAGATGTCTACTGTATTTTCCATATTATCTTGATCATTTAGGTGCCTTCCATTTTCAAAGTCTTTCTCACTTGACAGAATAAAGAGAACACAAGTAGATATTTATTTAGAGTAATCCAAAGAAGAAGAGAGAGAAATAGTACATACAATATCTAGTCATTGGCAACATGTTAAATATAATTTGATGGTTTAAATTATCATTCATTTCTGGGCTTTATATAGAAGGCACCTAAGTAAAAGAGAATGAGGTACATATAATAACAATGTATATTTGTTCATTACATTTAAAATTTCTGTGAGGAATTTTTTTTATTCTAAAGTTATGTATGATTCACATAAAGTTAGAGGTTTTAACAAAATTTGAATTTGTAAAACATTTTTTTAATTTACCAATTAAGGCTATTTGTAATTTTCTTAATTTTTCTGTCTGTGACTAATTAGTTTTGTAACCCCATGCTATTTTTAATGAGGTCCAGGAGGTATTAGTCCTTATGTGTAACAGGAAGGAATCTTTGCATCAGTATTTTGCAACAGTACATATTGGAGGGAACACAAAAAATGGGGGAAGAGAAATGAAGGTCAAGAGAAAGAAAATTATTATCTCAACACAAATCAATCTCTATTTGAGGAAACAAGTGAATGAATAAACAAGAAAACACAGAAGCCCAAGAGATATGTGATATCCAGGAGAGAATGTTACCACAATCTTCAGAAACACTTCTGGTGTTGTTGTTTTACCCCATTATTGTGTACAGTACATTAGTACTGTATGTAAAGAAAGTTCCCTAATTTAATCTACACTTTAGCCCTAAGTATAAAATAAATCAGGGAAGTTATTATTATCAACCTCATTTTTCAGTCAATGCACCTGAGACTCAGAGACTCCTGTGAAAGGTAACACGACTGATGAAATTTCTATCCAGACTCCTCCAGCTCCAAAGTATTCCTCTCTTTTATTTAACCTCCTTATCTTAAAATATTCGTGAGGAAAGGTCTGTTTTGTAATTGAGAAACTGAAGTCCAGAGTAATGAGATGAAATATTCAAGGTTCCAAAGGCATTTGGTAAAAGCAAGAGTTAGAATGGGAGTCGTCTAATTCTTAGTCCAGTTTATGCCATAGTATTTGGATGCTGAGTGTTAAAATCCAGTGAGTTACTCTAGCACTTTCCACAGAATCATTTATCAATGAATCATTTTTTCTCAAATACTCTCAGTAATTTAAAAAAATATTTTTATACAAATCAAAGGAAAAGGAATAATGGCCAATACCACAGCAGAGATACTGAAGGAGTTGTTACATGCTAGTTTCCATTATTATGTATTAATGTAATTTTGTGGTATTTTTGCATTGTTGTGTATTAACTATTTATGTATGTTCTGTAGCTAGAAGCATGAATTGAAGATTTATATAAAGTTCAGCTTTATTATGTTGTCCTCTACAATTAGTAATCTAGAGCGATAATTTTATGATGATTAAACACATGAACTTTGGAGTCTGAATAGTCTGAGGTTAAATCCTGGTCTGTCTCTTAGAACTTTCCAACTCTGTAACCTTATCCCAGTTTGCTTATGTACACAATGGGTATATATCTATGTTTATATCAATGGATTGTATTGAGGACTAAATAAAATTGAAGAGTAAGTACTCACTAGACATTAATGTTATTTACTAAGTGTTCCAACAAAAATCTATTTTACTACCTGTTTTTTGGTGGCTTTTGATGATGAAGGTCATTTTTGGAGATACCTTGACAACTCATTTCAGGATCTTCCCTTTTATGTATTACTAGAGGCCCAGTGCACAAAATTCGTGCACTGGTAGAGTCCCTAGTGGCTGCTGGCCGGGTACTCCCTCCCTTTCCCCAACCGGCCCCGCCCCCTGGTTGAACTCCTGAAGGAAATCCTGGTCGCGGGAACAATTTGCATACTATACTTTTATTATATAGGATAGACCCTTTTGTAATAATTTATATACAAATCTTCCTTCCTCCATTTAGAGCCAAAAATATTTTTGGATTCAGAGAAACTTAAAAATGTATATAGTTGTTCTTTTATTTACAAGTAAGTAGCCTGTGAAGTTTAGAGTGTAAGGACTTGCCTAAAGTCACACAGTGCATGGCAGAGCTGGGACAGAACCTGGTTCTTTGCTCCTTATTCTTTATTCCCTCTCCACAATACCATGCTATCCGTATGTAATGTGTCCAGCTTATTTATTTCTCCAACTTATTTTTTTGTTTCAACAAAATGCAATAGAGCAGAAACAGCTCTTTTTCTTGTGGTGGTGGATAGAGTTAAAAGATAACAAATTTTAGAATCATCATTTTTTTTTTATTTTGACTAGCCAGACTTTCACAGGTTGCCTTTAAATATGTCAGGAAGCTAAAGGATATATTGATGGTTAGTTTGCCCAAAGAACATTTAGTTCATTCTAACTGACCAAATACTTTCAATTTATTTCTACTAAGTAGGCCTTTGACATGGAGAGATTTATTGCTTTTTTTTCCATCTAAAAGCTAAATACAGTCTGAGATCAGAAGAGACTTCTTGTAGACCCCCTAAGATTTCTAGATTAATGGTTTTTTATTTGTCCTAAGTTTTACAAGGCTTTAGCTTTGACTCATTCAGTGTGTTCCAAATATATTTTATTTTACTTTTTTTATACATCTTTCTTTGGACACTTGACCTGTTTGTTTCTTTACTAATTTGTGTCAACGGCATATTGTTTAAACCAAAGAATTAAGCAGGGATTTTGTATTGCTTCATAAATTTGCCAGAAACTGGGTAGGCCCACTTGCCTCTGTTCACGGAAAGCATGAGTATTTTACAATTTATTCTGGGAAAACTTATGAACCCATACAAAGGAACTACTTGGTGTCTTGGACTTTGGACACCACAAATAACTATTTAATTAGAGCTCCCATTCAGTTATAACTGAAAACAGTGTTGGGTAAGAATACACTCACTTACAAATGAGTAGTTGGGTAATAGTCTCTTGATAATCTTTCCTTGATCAGTTCTGTATGTGCCTCATTTTTTAATTTCTGTCCTTATTATTTCATTTTATTAATAAAGTCTCATTATAATTCAGTTCCATGCTAACAGAGATCTTTTGAAGAATCCCTTTTTTTCCCTAAGGGTCTTAACCAACTGGGTTTTTACTGTCTTCTACACTCATTTTATGTTTAATGTTGTATCTCCATAGCTGATTCTTCATATCTCTCCATCTTCCCTTGAATGATGTAGACTCTAGGTAATGAAGTATTACCTCCCCTTCTCAAATACTTCAGTTATAACTAGTGTGAACTCATATGAAGACAATTACCCACCTCTATCGATGTACCTCCAATCCCACCCCATATAAATTAGCATATTCTCTACCTAGCCCATGTGAGCCTGACTAAAGGTGTTACTCATCTATTCTACACACCAATTTAATCAACATAGAAAATGTTGATTAAGTCCTCTCAAACTTCAAAGCCCATATTCTTTACATCAAGGTGTTTACCACTCATAATTGGGCTGAGGAAGGAAAAAAAAAAGAGAAGCATTTTAGGATCCTTCTTTAATTCTACAATTCAGTATGGGAAAACTAACTCAAGAAGTCCTATTCTTCTTTACTAATAGTGCTGTTGGTCCCTGTCCTCTCCCTTTCCCTTTTTCTTTTACATTTCTAGTTAAGCTTCAGGAGGCAAACAGCAGAGTTGTGGGAAGTGGAACTCTTCTGGATTCTTTCTTGATGAACTCTAAGATCACTGCTTGTAAACTTTTTTTTTGGACAAGGATAAAACCATCTGCTAAAATTCCAATTCTGTCAGGTGAAGATAATTCATATTTAAGTGAGTTTCTCCTAACTACACTACTATCACAGAGTTTTATCAATAGGGTCACATTTCTTCTGCACAGCCCTTGAGATAACTGACATTACTCCAATTTCAGGTAAAAAACATAAGGCCTGGAAAATTCATATGCTCATTAACTGGTGGACTCAAATCCATATCTAACACCAAAGCTCAGACTTGTTCCAAGTAATAAACAGAGAACACGTGTTCCATATGTGAAAGATTGTATTGTCAGAGATTTTGATGTGTAACCTACTCTAAATGACTCAATTTAATAATTCTATAGTAAGGACCTGATTTAGGCCAGTCACTGGGCTAAGTCCTTCGATTAAAAAAAAGAAAAGAAAGATATTTCTTACTTTTCAGGAGCTCATAATCTTTCACAGGAGGCAGATTGAGAATAATCTGAACATATCAATCAGTAACACAGTCTTGCAATAAGACAGGCATAAACAAATTAACACCAAAACATCTAATTTTGATAAACAAAAATGCCTATGTATAGATACACTTTTCACTTCTGCTTTGATTTTTTAAACTCCTACTAAAAAAACTTGCTTTCTGAGTGCTGAGGGCCCAGGTTTTGTAAATATCCTTGTACTCTTCATTTCAAGCATAAAAGGTTTCCCTATAAATCCCTTATAAGATATTTTGAAACTTTTCTATGATTCCAATCTTTTTCCTAAATGTTTTGTCACTTCAGAGAAACCTCTGGTTCTGAAGCACTAATATTTCTTTAGTATTATATCAACTTACTTTTTTTTCTATAATTTGAACAAAAGCTAAGTCTTAAATGAAAACATAAAAATACATGGATTTCAAACAAACGATTTAACCAGAAATGTCTGTTCTGTTAGATTTGTGACAAATCTGGTTAGGATCTTATAAGAATTGTATAATTAGTTTCAGAATGGAAACGATTTTTTGTTAATGTAAACTAGAAAAAAATATTTTTTACCTCCCCATGTCTCAACATGAAAATCAACCACAGTCTTGCATCACTTAACGAGGGGTATACATTCTGAGAAATTCATCAAGTAATTTTGTCATTGTGCAAACATCATAGAGTGCACTTAAACACAGATAGCGTAGCCTACTACACACCTAGGCTGTATGGTACATGAATTGAAGATTTATATAAAGTTATATGTAGCTCCTGGGCTACAAGCCTGTGTAGCATGTCACTGTACAAAACAGTAGGAGATTTAATCAAGCACAAGAGAAAATGATACAATCAAGGGACACAGTAAACAAGAGACGTTACTGCCAGCATACAGGCATACTGCTTTGCAGCAAACTTCTTTTAAAAAATAAATTGGAAGAGTATACTCTACAATAGCTAAGATTTGGAAACAGCCTAAGTGCCCATCAGCAGACGAGTGGATTAGAAAACTGTGGTACATCTACACAGTGGAATTCTATGCTGCTGTAAAAAAGAAGGAATTCTTACCATTTGCAACAGCATGGATGGAACTAGAGAGCATTATGCTAAGCGAAATAAGCCTGTCAGAGAAAGATAAATATCACATGATCTCACTGATTTGTGGAATATAATGAACAACATAAACTGATGAACAAAAGTAGAACCAGAGACATAGAAGCATCAGACAGACTGTACACCCTCTTTTATTATACTTTCTAAATGTCCTCACCTTTACCCAATATTAAAGTTGGTCTAAGTGCTTTCCAGGTGGAATTGCACACACTTTAATTTTTCAAGGACCTGCCATGACCCATTTACAGTTATCATTGGGCATGAAAACAAGAATTCCCCTAGTGAATATTCTAGGTTCCAGACACAACTTTTTCTGCCCTCTTGTGTAGTAGCAAACTTATTTTTTCCTGATAACCAGAATTGATTATCCCAATCAATACAGAATCTCCCATCTTTACCTACTGGTTCATTGGTATGAGGTGCAAAAAGACACCAGGTGGCAATGTCAACTTTTACATCAATAGTACCCTACTATGTCCCCTTGTGGGAGTACCCACCCTGGGAACTGGACTCATCTACACCAATTGAACAAGTGGGTCCCTGAGAGTAATGTTGACTGGGGCTAATTATCTTTTATATTCACCACTTGATTCCTAGACCCATATACTTTTTTTTGGACATTGCACCACAGAAAATCATGGTCTATTGCTAGTCATTCCTGACATCATGAGGCCAAGAGAGGCAGTGGTCAGTCCTGATCCTGCCTATCATCAGTCAGATTGGCACATAGGATATTCATTCTCAGCATTTCCAAGCCCCTCTGGGAATTCTGGGGAGACAGAGTCTCCATGAGTCCAGTAGGATTGGACCTGAGTCTTGTAGCTAATGAAGATAATAGCAAAATTAGATTATGCCATGTGAGAAATTACTAAGGTTATTAAACTCAAGGGACAGACTATTTCACATATTTAAGATGTTTAATAAGAAATTTGACTAGTATTTGTTGAAGGATTTTATAGAATTTCAATAGTACCTTGAAACATCTGAGACTGTAAAACTATTTATTAGGTGATTTTTCAACAGTGTCAAACAACCTAGAAAACCTAAACAATGCACAGAATATCTTTGGACTATGTCCACAGCCAGTTGAATCTGTTCCTGTTAAATGAGATTGGATATCTGATTTTTTTCTTACTGGGATGCATAAGACAACTATGGAAAGGTCTTTTTTTTTACCATACTTAGCTAAAATAAAATTATTTTGTGGAAAAGACTAATTCAACTTAACAATTATTTATAGAGTACTTACTTTGAATGAGACCCAGTTGTCATTTTGTAGAGCAGGAGGTAGATGTTTCAGATGTACAGTAAATATTTGTTAATTAATTGTATATTTACTTATGTCAAGGTCTACCCAACTGTAATATTCTTCTTAAAAAATATATTTGTATTGCTCTTCAGAGAGAGAAACATTGATCCATCAATTGCCTCCTGCATGCCCCCTACCAGACATGTGCCCTGACAAGGAATTGAACCAGCAACCTTTTGGTGCAGGGACCACACTCCAACCAACTGAGCCACAATGGTCAAACATTTCATTAACTCCCCCCTAATGCCTTCCCAGGGCCAGACCAAATGATTACAAGAGCCTTGTATGGCCCTTGGGCCGCACGTTCCCCGCCCCTGAATTAATGGATCAAATCAATATCTTGCTTTAAATAACTCATCTTTCTGTGTAACAAGTCCAAACCTTAAGAAGTACTTTCTTTCAGTTTCCCAAATTTGACTAGCAGTTGGCCTTTTAGCTATTGTGGATTTTTATGTATACAAAAGTAAAAAAGAAAAGGAATTTCATTTCATTAAATTCAGTTATTTTTGTGTTTACATAATAACAGGCTTTTAGTGACAGGAGGAAGGTTTTGCCTTCTTTTTCATCTATGACCCAAGGGTAGAGTCTCCAGTTTGAGATCTTATCTCTTTTCTCCTTAGGATCAAAACATATAAACAAACATATTATTTCAGCTAAGGGGAAAGATGTGAATAAAGCACTCAAAATTTGGACAACTTGGCAGACTCATTTTTAGACTGCTTATTTCTGTGAGGAGGACAATGCTGCTTTGTACAAATATTTTCTGAAGAATATTTTTTTAAAGCATAAGTTGTTATTTGGGGGCCATTCTACCTATTGTGTGGGAAGACTCTTTAGTGTATAGTTATTTCAAAATTTGATTTTTGTTCCACTTTAGTACAGTGAATCTCAGCCTTGGTACAGACCAGTGAGTAAAAAATGAATCCTCAAGGTGGATTCCGAAAATAAGCCACTGAGAATCCCATGTGTCACGGGGGAGAAAGCATGACTTTGTAATGTGATCATAGTGTTGAGGAATCATTCCTAAAGCATTTTGAATCTGCAACACCTTTTAGAAAAATTAGTAAGAAAAATGACCTCGCCTCTAATTCGTTTTCCCAACACTGATGTGTTTGACTTACCAGTGTCTGAATCTAAATTAAGATTAGTCTCTAAAGAACCTTTTGGCGAAGGAAAACTATAACGATTTTATTACTCCTTTACATGAACCAGGAAAGGGAGTTTTTCAAGCGTGAAGAAGTTCTTAAATAGAGCAGGTAATGGAGGAAAAAGAAAGAATGAAAGGAAAAGGTAAAATCAAGATCCTTTGGATTGCATCCCCCGTCACAGAAAGAAGTAAGGCTGTTTGCTCACTTGGTTAATCTCATTTTTCCATTATCAACCCACAGAGTGCGTTTTCCACCAGTTTCAAGTTGGGTTGTAAAATGGACTCTAGAATAATGTGAGAACAAGCAAAAGGGCCTATTCTCTCATCACTGCCTGTGGGTCCCTCCCATTAATGTCACCAGGGATTACCTACTCACATGTAGGAAAATGTCTATTTATAACTGGAGTGGATGCATTACTCCCCGTTCCTACCATTTCAATTCATTGAAAATGGAATGGATTCATATGGACTGTGTTTGTTTGTGTTTGTTTCAAAAAAAGGCATTCTTTTAGAATGGGCCACTAATGTTGTAAACCTAATTATGTTCTCTTTTTTCCCTATATACTAAAGTTATACAGCTGGCTTTCAGTATTCATTCTTCCTTTGCTCTGCCCTACCACCTAAACTTAAAAAAATAAACAAAACCTGCCCTAGCTGGTTTGGCTCAGTGGCTAGAGTGCCGGCCTGCGGACTGAAGGGTCCCAGGTTCAATTCCCATCAAGGGCACATGCCTGGGTTGCAGGTTCAATCCCCAGTAGGGGGCATGCAGGAGGCAGCCCATTAATGATTCTCATCATTGATGTTTCCATCTCTCCCTCTCCCTTCCTTCCTAACAACAACAACAACAACAAAAATTTAAAAATAAACAAAACAAAGCAACTGTTCAACTTCTAGTTCATTTACATTACTTATTTTTTAAGGCAAGCAATACAGTTGAGTGATGTTAACCTCAACAGATTGTAAGTGGAACCCACAGAACCTTGTTAAGACAAGAGGTAGAAGAGGGTACAGGGGGGATAAATGGTGATGGAAGGAGACTTGACTTGGGGTGGTGAGCACCAATACAATATACAGATGATGTATTACAGAATTGTACACCTGAAACCTATATAATTTAATTAACAAATGTCACCCCAATAAAGTCAATTATAAAAAAAATAAGTAAACAAATACAGACAAGATATGTTTGCTGTTCACTTCAGCACCTTGTTGCTGGTAGCTTTCCCAAAATTATTTGGGTGTTAAGTTATGTAGCCAGTCCACTTGTGCCAGGGAAAACGCTGTGACCTATATTGTGATGCTTCAAATTATTTCTTATTCTTCTTAGGGTGCTCATATCCTCCATTCTGTCTCAGTCTTTCAAAGCAGGTACTCTTGGCATCAAACAAAGCAAGCTTTCTGCTAACACAGAAGCTGCACGTTTGTAAGCCTCCTGCAAAGATCTCTAACTTACCTTTAAGCAAAATAAGGGTAGCGTGATAAATATAACTCTAAACCTATTGGACCCCTTGTGTGCTTCAGTTTCTACCAGTGCACCAGTCAGTAAAGCTAGAATTATACAGTCAGGGTTTGTTTACTTTAAAGCTGCTTGCAAAATATCAGGAGACCTTTCAAAGCATTAGCAAGCAGTTTAAGAGCAAATGAGTGGCAGAGGGTCAGGGGGAAACATTTACTTTGGAAGGTCAATTGAGTATTTGAAGAGAGGAATGGGTTTGGCTTCTCGGGTCATGTGAATGTATGTTGTCTATTTGATCCTAAATAATGAAGCTGTGGAAGCAGGAGGTCATAAAGTTATTGTAGATTAGGTCCCCAGCAGGGACCATGCCTCAACATGGTTTGAACAAAAGAAGGGCTGTGTCTTCTATGTAAATTATGGTTTGTTGCTAGGGCAGGTCACGGCCTGCTGTCCTGGATCCTTAGTCTGGGCAGCTGTGCCAGAGATCAGGGCAGTAACCGTCGCCCCTGTAATGCCATGTAGGCAAAATGTGTCCTGTGGTTTGTATGTTATCTGTTACTTCCCCACGTGATACTGATTCCACAGATGTGACAGCTTCAGGGACTTGTATAACCTGGTGGCTGTTGGAAGCTATCGCCAATCTTTGAGTCACTCACACATTTCAACGTGGTTGGCTTTTTTGAAATTGAAGCACAACCCTTAATTATGTTAGTTAATTACCATTGCAGCACTTCAGTTACATCCATGATGAATGAGCATTGGCATCTATCAAATTAACTTTTTTAATAGAAGACTTTGGGCCCTTTAAAGCAATTGTGTTATCTGCAAGAACATTTATGCTATAAAAAATAAGGGGGATGGCAAGTAAGAAAGGGTTGTGCTTTTCCAGTGGAAATTTTACTGTGCTTATGGCAGGCATAATTGTCACAGATGGACGGCTTCGTTTTCCCTTTCACATATCACACACGATGAATTGAGTGGTCACAAACTTAATAAAGATGAAAATAAACAAAATGTTGTACTTTCTATTTTAATATTAATTTAATTAGGTTTTCAAATGTACCAGATCCAAAATATTCATTTTTTGCATTATCCAATTTAAAAGACAACTGCTTAATTGGGAGTTAAATAAATTTTCCGCCTCTATGCTCTGATTAAAGTGAACAAAAACCAAAGGATTATTTATTTCACAGATTTTATTTTTAATGTTAGAATTATATTTTCTTGGAGGCATTTTCATTGCTAATTCTATGCTCTGCACCGACTGATGCTTTTGGAAGGCTCAGGAAGAAGTTTAAGATTGTTTTCAGATACAAATCTTGCATGTACTTACCTTAAATCTTTAAAGAAAAAAACAATTACACTTCTTTGCAAACTGGTATTTCTGCCCAAATTTTATATATTATAGAGCTTCAAAAATAAAGTCTTTATTAACTTGCCTATTTTGGTTAGTAAAATCAAACTATGCCAAGTTCAAATTTGCATTAATGACTATAATTAATCATAGTTAGATTGGGGTATTTGGTTTTATATAAAACAGAAATCAAAAACTCCACTGACCTCAAACTAATTCAGCTGAACAAAAGAAATTATACAGTGTTGAATGGAATGATCTTAAACTGTTTCATCTTTACCTCCTATGGATGACTCTTAAAGGTTTATCTGAGATGTTAATACTTTAGGTATCATCCTCGCTCAAATATACTTTAGGTTTTATAATAACAGTTATTGCCATCATATAACATAGAAAAAAATCACTATCCTGGGTCTGGTATAAACATAATATAAAATGCATTTGACATTTAATAAAGGTAAATTATGTGTCTAAAGGTAAAGCAACCTATAATTAATAGTAACTTGGCTTGTGATAGCCAAAACACATCAAAGCCCTGTGTTTCTTATTGACTAATGCATGTGCTCTGGGCAATTCCTCTTCCCCCCACTCCCATCAGTTGGGATCTTTTAAGTTTAATAGTGTAAGATGGCCATGGAAAGGTTAATTTAAAAAAAATAAAATGTCAGCTTGTCATTAAACTTGATGAATGCCCAATGATTATTCTAATGGAATTTTTACATGTGAGAAAAGAGAGAGCAGGTGTGTGTGTGTGTGACAATTTCGCAAGCTTCACTTGCAAGATCAACAAGGCCACAGGTGTCTTTATTATCAGAGATTAAGAAAACACACACTTCTCCTTGAACAAAAATTTTGCATTTGAAAATGAAAATTATCCCCAGGCTGTATTTGGCACTCTTTATACCAAATGGATTGAAAAAATAGGTATAGTTAAGATATTAAGAAGATGTATATATTTATTAATCCTTAACATCTCGCCTGTTAAATTGTAAGGATGGAGTGCTTCGTTAGCCTGAATTATTTCTGTTTGTTTTTAAAACACTTCAGAATGGTTTGCATTAAGACAGGTATTGAAATCTTCAAAAACTGGAAGAAAATTATATCCCTTTCATAGGAAACCAGAAAAACATTTTTTTAATTCTTTGCCTGCTTTGAAATGCTTTATAAAGGAGAGTGGAGAACCAGAGTAGAATTTATTACATGGTCTTTTTAAAATTAGAAGTCAAGCTAAAACTGCTCATTTTATTGTTATTCTAGTTGTAGTTGCTGCTGTTGTTTGAATAGAGTGTAATTTTACTTCAACTTGGTCCATCAGAGAATTGCATTTGCAGAAAGTCCTTGTTACCTTTCAGAGCAATGATTTGGTGAGTTATGCTGCAAGTGGGTTTTGGGAGGAGTTTCTCAGCTTGCGTATATTCCCATTTTTAGAAACTGTGTGACTAAGGGTTTGCATAATTAAAAGTTGCACAAGAAGTGCTCACTGACCCCCAATCCTTCCTTGCTTCCATAACAGTTTTCTGCTTCAATTCTGTCCAAGTAATTCATCTATTACATTGTTCTTACCAGGACACAAAAACATTTGTCTTAATTTCTCCATGTCCATCTATTCTAGATAGATCTGTTCATCTCTTACTTTTAATTTTTTATGTTGTGTAATGTCTTCTTTAAGCTTTGCTTTATTTTTAACAGCACAAGGTAGACAGAACAGAGGTAATCTGTGTGTGTGCTAAAATATTCTATGTAATCTCTAATAGAGTCACCACATTTGGTCATAGGACTATTTCATTTTTTTCTCTCTCCAATGCTATTTTCTTCCAGATGATAATCTCGACACATGTCCTAATAATGCCTTACTGCTTACTGAAGAACTTCAAGAAGCATTAAGACCAAGGCTTTGTTTTCTGTGCAACATCACAGGGAAGAGATTATAATAATCTCCGTTTTATAGGAAAACCATTTGAGGTTTAAGTCACTTGGCCATTGCCCGGAAGTAAGTTAGACATGAGACCAGAGTAAAACTCATAGTTTGTGATTTTGATCTCAGATGAAAGTCTCTGTCTTTCGTCAGGTGAACTTGTTTTCTAGTTTTCTCCCGTGAAAGAACTAGGTTATTTGTTGCGACTTCTATCAGGAAAAAGCAGAACTGCACTCATGATGTTAGATCATTTCCTGACCCAGTTTTATTTCTCCTAAAACCACTGATATAATTAAAAGCTTCTCGTCCAGCTTGTACTTTATTTTTCTTATTAATAAAAAAAAGGAAAGAAAAAAAAAAACAGCTTAAATTTGATTTTTGCAAGGGCCAAATATACCATTGCCAAAAATTCTATCAGTGAAAATGTGCTGAGTATATATCTATTTTTTCTTGTTTAATTTAATATATGGATAATAAATAATACCCGCATTGCCATTCTCCTTAAAATTTAGCATGCGTAGTTTGTAATGTGCTTAAGATTTTTCTTAAGTGATGGTTTTAGGATTTCTAGACTAATAACATTAAGCACATTTTTCAAGATCTCAGGATCACTATGCTGAAATCTGACTCTAGCATACTAGAAATGTTTAGTTTTATAAACTAACTTTGCTATATTACAGTAATGGAATTTATAAGCCTGTGATATAAAATGTGATGTTTTTTATAATGGGGAAAAATCCATATAATTGAAAGAGTTGAAGAGTTAGGTTAAGCTTTTCACTAAAAAAAAAATAGCTCTGAAGCTCTGAAATTTTATAGGAAAATAGTCTGGGATTTCTGATGTAAGTTACAATAGTTTCCAAATCATAAAAATGGTTTCTTAAACAGATGACAAATTAATTTTAAAAAGTAGTAAAATTAAGTTAGTTCTGGAAAAAATAAAAGTACTTCATTTTAATACAACTTGAAAATTAAGGTTAGGATTTAAAAATGTAAGTACTGGCATTTCTATATGAGACTGAGGATGTGACATAGTTCACCTAAAGATCCTCATTTATAATTCTAAATGCTTGCAACCTTCTGAATAACTTTTCTTTCCGTCTAAAACTTTCCATCGTTAATCTCAGGCCAATAGTAACTTTTTTGTAGTTTAAAAAACATTTAAGGGAGAAATTAATAAAACAATTTTGGTGCTCCTTAAAGAGGAATTGACATATCATCTTACATTTAAAATATTATCCGAATAATTTAAAAATATATCCTCAAAATGTCAAAGTTCCCTAAGGTCTTTAATTCAACACAGAATTATTGCTCTTTGAAACTTTAGACTTATGACAAATGAATTTAGGTGCCGGACATGTTTTTAATACATAAGCTATGTAGTATTTCTACAAATCTCTAATCGGTTGATTTTAGAAATGTGCACTTATACACTGCATTTTATAATTCCATAGCACCAGAACAGAAGATGTTACAAATCTAGAAGACAGCATTGCCTAAAGGTAACATAGCTGGAGAAAATTTTAATTGTATTTTGCAAATTTGATTTTCTCTGATTAAAAAGAAAAAAAATTAAGTCGAAGCAGTAAACATTAAAGGCAGTGTTACATTGCTAGTCTTAAGTAAATAAAAATCAGAGTTGAAAAACAATATTTAGTAATTTAGGCACATATAATATTCTTCTTAATATTATTGTAAGGCAGCTAAATGAAAGACAGAAGGTAATAGTTGCTAATGCATTTGGGATTCAAATAAATCACATAGTTGCTGTATTCATATTCACATTTTATGCAAAACTAGTTTGAAACAATGCCTATTCTATTTAAATAAGGTTCAATCAAGCACCTTGATCACTACATAGAAATAAAGCAGAAGAAAAGAAATCGGTAATTAAAATGCAAGTTCCAAGGGAGAATACTTTCAGAAGAAAGCCACAGAAGCACCTGATCCTAAAAATGTCGGGCGGTTTCCATAACTGAGTGCCATTTGTTAGCAGGTGGAAGAACACATTTATAACAGCACCTGCCTGTCAATAGCTTCATTATAAAGCTGATAATTTAATTAAATATTCAAAAGAAAGCTATTAGAATAATTGCTCACTTACTCTGGTAGCCACTGTTTTAATCACAGCAAAATATAGCATTCTTTCATGATTCCTGCCCCCTCCAATTCTTCAACATTTTCAAAAATTAGTGGCTTTTCTAATATGTTTCTGTGAATGGCTGAAACTAATGGTCAGATGGAAGTCGTATATATTCCTTTTAGTGTCAAAAGACACTTCACATAAATGGCTGTTACAGAGCAATAGAAAAGGATTCATCACAATAGGAATATAACAAAATAGTTCAATTTGTATACAAAGTGGCCCTTTCTGTCGATCTAGTATATACGACAATAATTTAAGGTCTCCATGTGAAGGTGCAAAAAGGCAGAAATGTCTTCATTATTATTGTAAAACCATTTAAAAAAGATGAAATAAAATCTCTCCTTCCTTATTTAGTTAGTCCACATTTATCAAACATATTTTCTAAACAGGATAGCTTAAAATGTACTCTTCCCTAAAACTTCCTTTTATATTTAATCTTGCTTCTCTACATTAATGACTATTATTGGAAATCTCCTGTTCCATGTAAGTTTATCCTAACCCCAAAATAAACCTGGAGAGCCTTGCTCATTAGTTTCAACATTCCCTTGGTTTGTTCTAGGCAGGTTTGCATTTAACTTATCGTAGTAACTTCCCCAAAGCCTTCATCTTTCTCTTACATGAATTATTTTTATACCCTCCCCTTCCTAATGCTTCTAATTCTTTTTAGCATTTTGGGAACTTCTATAAAGGATCTGTAAGTACGAACTATCTAGTTAGTAACTGCCTATTGTTTATGAAGGCCAAGGGTAAGCATCTTCCCTCAAGTCTTTTTTTTAAAACAATTTTATTTTTATCATATATATTATTGATTTCAGAGAGGAAGGGGAAGGAGAGAGATAGAAACATCAGTGATGAGAGAGAATCATTGATTGGCTGCCTCCTGCACGCCCCCTACGAGCTCGTAACCCAGGCATGTGCCCTTGATGGGAATTGAACCTGGGACCCTTCAGTCAGCAGGCCGATGCTCTATCCACTGAGCCAAACCAGCCGACTAGGGCTTCCCTCAAGTCTTTATTGAACATTTACTATAAGGATTTAAACGTATAAACCTATTTGTAGTTTACATTCATGCTTCTGACCACAATCCTATTATACAGAAACGTGGACATTTTTATTGGGTGAAGAAATGAAGGAGTACATGTTAAATGTTATCTCTCACTAAGCCGTGCTTTTGATTCTCTATATACAGGGTCACATGGATTCCTCACACTAACCAGACTTTGCAGTTTTTCTTGAACCCTCTCTTTCTTTCCCATCTCATATCTGATCTCTTAGCAAATCTTGTCTCTTCTACTTTCAAAATATATCCAGAATATGACTGTTTCTTACCACCTCCACTGCTGCTATCTTGGTTCAAGCAACCATACTCTCACCTAGAATATTGCACTAGTTTCCTGAGGGACTTACCCTGCTCACATTTCCTCCACTGAAGTCCATTCTCACACAGCATTCAGAATGGTCTTGTAAAAACAAGGTCAGTCACACTTTCTTACTCCATTAGCTGTCCATTTCGCTCAGACACCACAGCTATTTCTCTGACTTAGCAGATCTTGCACTCTCACTCGTTTTAATGGCCTTCTCCAATACTCCAGGCCATGTCTCCATTCACAATCCTTGCCTCTCCTCTTTTCTTTTTCTTATAGATCTTCCCTCAGATGTCATCTTGTCGGTGATGCCTAATCTGGTCTCCCCACCTAAAATGCAATCACTTTCCCCTCCCTGAGTCTTCTTGTCACTCTTAATGCTTTAATTTTTTTCTCCTCGGCATCTAACACTACCTAACATACCCTATATGTTGCTATACATTTTAACATCTACAGGATGTCCCCCCAGCAATGTATACACACTTTAACAGCTGATAGCTCAATTTTGAGAAATTTTGGGGGACACCTTACATTAATCATGTCAAAAATCTGCCTATTCTAATAGAATATAAATTACACCAGGGCAGGGTTCAAATGAATGCTTCACTTTATAGGCAAGAGCAGTGTGTGGCACATACAAAACAATAAATATTTTTTGAATGAAGGAATAAACACCTGCATAAGATAAGCAACATTATTGTTGTCTACAATGTAGCAATAAGTAAATATGATGCCTAGAGTGATAAAAAATTTGAGGTCACAAAACCAGCCTTTTCTCACTCCACAGTGTGTCTTTAACCACAATTCTATTCAGCCTGTTAAAAAAGATCATTAATTGCATGGTTTCTTTACCATGCAATTTCCTGCATGACATGTCCCTGGTAAGATGTAAGTCCAGGCAAATAAAAAAGCGTAAGCATTCAGGCTTTGCTGAGAGCAAGCATATAGTGCATATTTGAAGGCATGAGATAATTTGAAGGATGAGACTTATCATATGGATATTTATTACTTATTTGAAATTTAAGAGGTATATCGGAGGTATGTATTTAAAGTAACTTTGTTTCTTACATGGTAGGTGACTTAGGGAAAGTTTCTTTGTGTTTCATTTTCCCATTTCTGAAATGTAGTAATAAGGAAGAGATGAAGTTTTGTGCCTAGCACATCTTAAGCACTCTGTGAGTTCCTTTCTGTTATCGGCACTATTATGGCTGTTACTGTTATTTTAGGTTGAATGAAATACAGACTCCCTACGGTGGATTAAGCATCTCTAAGTCATCTCACTCTGCCCAACACTCAAGATCATTTCTTCTCTCTTCCCACATATTCAGCTCCAGTCACCAGGCTTTCTTGCTCTTTCTTGAGCAGCTCATTTCCGGCTCAAGGCCCATCAACTGGTTGCTCTGTTCAAGATAAAAAACACCATCCCTGCCTCTTCACTCTTGAAGTATCAACAGATGTCACCTGCTTTGTGTGGCTTTCATGAACAACCCAAACTAAAGAAGGTCACATCTCCCTACCAGTCACTCTCTATTGGTTTCCTTTCCTGATTTTTTTTTCAATATTTGGAGTTACTTAATTCTTCTTCTTTTTTTTCCTTTTCATTTGTTGGTTGTCTGCCCATAAGAATAGAAAACACAGAGGACAATAACTTTATTTCTCTTTTTGACTACATCTCCATGTACCTAAAGCAGTGCCTACACCAGATATTGTAGGTGCTCAGTAAATATCTGTGCAATAAATTCATGAGGGAATAGGTAAATAAGTAAGTAAATAGATAAACACACAAATAAATAGAATGCCTGGTTCAGATTAGGACTCTCTGATGTAGTACTACATGAAAAATCTTCTCACAAAGAATAGTCTAAGAAGTAGAGATGAGGCCTTTAAAAGAGACAACCATTGGGCAGAAACATGCATTTTTTTTTAAATTTCAAGTACAAATATTGTATCAAACTCTTCAGATACGGCCCTAATATTTCCTCAAAGCATTTAAGTGTGGTATTCAAAAATAGTCCAATTGCCGAAAATTTTGAGGCTTGGTTCCCATCTGCCTTGAAGGGTATTATTTTGGTCCATGGCCTGCATTCATGGGGCTCTTTTCTCTAATACAGCTAGCATATCATTTGACCCCCTAATTACTGAAGAGAATCTGAATCCCCATGCTTTTGAAGTACTTACAGGTAATGTGAATCATTAGAAGCATATGTCATAAAACCTGAAGACATTTTTCAAATCACTTAAATTATAATAATTAATTTAATATGCTTCATATGGTTAAACTATCTTTAGTTTCAAGCCATATGCTTCCTTCCATGAAATGGAGTTCCAGATTTTTCTATTGCTTTTATTCTTTTAATTTTTAAAAAAATATATTTTTATTGATTTTAGAGAGGAAGGGAGAGGGAGAGCGAGAGCGAGATAGAACCATCAGTGATGAGAGAGAATCATTGATCAGCTGCCTCCCTTCCTGCCCCCTACTGGGGATCAAGCCCGCAACCCCAGCATGTGCCCAGACTGGGAATGGGACCTGGAACCCTTCAATCTGCAGGCCAACGCTCTAGCCCAGTGATGGCGAACCTTTTGAGCTCGGCGTGTCAGCATTTTGAAAAACCCTAACTTAACTCTGGTGCCGTGTCACATATAGAAATTTTTTGATATTTTCAACCCTAGTAAAACAAAGACTTATATTTTTGATATTTATTTTATATATTTAAATGCCATTTAACAAAGAAAAATCAACCAAAAAAATGACTTTGCGTGTCACCGCTGACACGTGTGTCATAGGTTCGCCATCACTGCCTAGCCACTGAGCCAAACCAGCTAGGATGGGATTTTTCTGTTGCTTTTAAAATACAGTCCCCAAACTGGAATTTGTTCAGCACATTAAGAGTTAACATGCCTCCCCTAGAAAAACATGTCTTAATGTCTGTAATAAGTATTAATAATTTTTTTAAAACTTGCTTTAAAAAAAGGTATGCTTATATACAAGGTGGGGCAAAAGTAGGTTTACAGTTGTGAGTAGGCAAAACATAGAGTTTATTCCTATATTGATGAATGCTTGCTGCATCCAGCCATCTGAGCTTTCCATTACAACCTCAGCAGCCAGCTCTGCTAAGGATATTGATGTCACAGCCCAAGATATATTTTGCTGTCACAGGCTCTTTGCTCTACTCTGCAGACACCATTTATTTCCTCCCAAAGAATCTGTTTTTCAAAATATTTTTGGATTTAATTTCTTTTCTGTCCTTAGATCTGTCTAGATTCTCCCCGTTCTTTCAGAGGCGGATTAGCTATTTTAAAGTTGATCATTACCTCTGTTTTATATTTTGCTTAGTTTACTTTTCAACTGTTTGCATCCCATGACCATGTTAACAGTTAAATCATACCATTGTGGCTTCAGTGATGAATCAACTACAAGGGAAAGTTTGCTGCGAATTTACACAGTGGCAAATAAAAGATTTTCTGACATAAATATAGCTTGAAGTGGAAATATTCATCAACCAGCACTGATTTTTTTTTCTTTTTAGACTTGAAATGCTTTTTTTATTTAAAGAGACTATTTAACTTGTGGCTTATCTGGCAAATGCCAAGAAGTAGATTCATTTTAATTTGTTCTCCCTACTGCTTTCAACAATTATTGGGTAACTGGGCTGCTGATGGGACGAAATGACGAAAGACTGCTACTTCTTGCAATGATAAGTCATGATTACAGGTGTTAGTAATTATTTAAATTCCACTGTGTAAGTTCTTTGACTTTCATAGACTTATATGTGGAGAAACAATGACATCATTTTAGGAAACAATTTTTGATAGAAATGTAATTTTTTTTCCACTCTGATGCAGGACTTCCAGCGATACTCTGGTTCATTTAAGAGAAACAGGCCTCTTTGTTTCAATTGGCATACTTTGGATTACTTCACTGATGTAACAACCTGTTCCACTGTCTATTGTCAAACAGTTGTGTGTAGAATCACCTTGATGTTAATCGAGGGAGACTCTGGCAGCCAGAATGCATCACCACCTACATAGCTAAATTTTCAAAGGTTCTTATTCCAAATACACGTGACTAATTGTGATTTTTTATACATATATACAGACGTTTTGCGAGATGTGCAAATCCCAGGGAATCTAGTTGACAACATATGATATTCCCTATTCAATGTAAACTCAAATTAGCTGCAGAAAGAGTGGTTTTCAGGCCAGTTGTGTAACGTTGCTAACCAGCTGCTGGATAGGCCTGGCTATCTGCTTCTGGACTTGCTTTAGCTAATGTCCACTGGAACATGAGAAGAAACAGAAATAATTTTTTCTTTTTGCATAGACTACTTCATTACAGGCCAGCTGTAACCCTAATGACCAACAGCTGTAAGTATGCATTGGCCAAAAGCTGAGAATTAAAGCATAATAGAAATTTAGGAAATAGATGAATTGACAGGTGTTGGAAAGATGAATTGTTGCTTAAAGTAATAGGTTCTTTAAAGCAGAATATTCTGGTAAGTGTCTATAGGAAGAAGTTCCTAGTATTTAAAAACTACTAGTAACCAGTACTTTAGTATTAAGAGTTGGTCCTTAGTCCTTAATGTTTTATTCACACTTCTAAGTCTCATGTGGTGCTTTTTTTTATAAATGCTATGCCAACCTGGTTGGAGACTGACAATACATGAGCATAGATTTTTATTTTTTTCTGTATGTTAATTTTAGGGAAAAATATACTACTAATTACCTTTGAATTACTAAGTATTTTTTGAAAAATAATTTCTGGTCACCTTTATTCTTAAAGTTTTATTTCTAATTGATTACCCATTTGTCTGCTCAGAAAATTGTGTTAGAACTGTGGTTGTAAAAACTCTGATTATTTTCAAATAACAGCCAAATCAATAATTTTGTGGCACCCCTCAAAATATTGAAGAGACCTGCTTCTGCAAATTTTGAATATTACAAAACACTTTTATTACACATTTAAATGTTTCTTGGGCATTTTTTACAGTGTACTAATTATTTAATTTAAAAAATTGGTTCCAGAATGTCAAGTAATTAGAGCATTGTTTCCAATAATTAATTTCAACTCTCAAATGATTCTTTCAAAATTTAAAACTGTGATCTACCCACAGGTTCTCCTATATATTGCATTTTTAAAAGATAATTGTTTATATGAACTTTCAGTATGAAAATTTGTGCCTCTCTAAATTATTGCTAGCCGATAAATATCAGGGAGTTATTTTCTGTATAGCCTCTTTAGGTTTGTGCCATAAGCAAATTACCTGGTATAATTTCAAATAGTTCTTTGAAAACAATTCTTTCAATGATAGCTTTAGGTATACAATATTAACATTTGGGGAGAGGTAGGAAGTAGGATGGGAGATAGCAAGGGAGAAGCCTTTGTTGATCAACTCACTATACATTTTTACTCTCAGAACTGCCCAGTGATGATTTATATGGATACTTTCTTGTAAAACCACAACTCGTTCGTTTCCCTGAGACTTGTAGCTCTGGAAATGTAAGTTACGTAAAGCTGCAGAATCTGCTTCAACTTCTGTAGTTTCTTTGCTGGTCTCTTGGTCTCCTTCTGCAGAACTCCTGCCAGTAGCAATGCCAATGCTGCCTTCTGGCACCGCAGTGATGCCATAACCCCTTTTTACAGCGTATGGAAAACACAGTATACACTCCACTCCCAAGGCAGCAATGTGAGCAGAGGGCAGGACTACTCACTGTACGTTGATGGTGCCAATTACAGCCTCCGACAGCACCCGAAATATCGCCTCCCCAAAATATCATTCTCTTCCTCGTGGAAACTCTGTCCTTTCATTGAAAACCTCGTTCTCATCCCTTATTTTTGCTAACCAAGCCTGACACTGAAAGAAATGAAAGGAGGCACGCTGGACATATATGGACATACGTTAAAAGCATATCCATTTACCTCCCCCACTCTGTCTTGTGTATAACAAGACATTATGAGGTGCATAATGTCTTCCTTGTTCTTGCTATTAAAAAAGAAAGTTTACAATTCATACTGCAGAAGATCTGGTAATGCCTCTCCGAATGCATACGGTAAATCAGCCCTGCCCTTGCCGAGGTTTTAATTTGCATGCTGCGTCTCTGGAAGCATTCCCTAGTCTTCTAAGAAAGCATTCCAGTGTCTGCCTCCCTAAGAGTCCATATGGCAAATGCCTCTGAGATCACAGGACTTTTCTTATTTAAGGCCAGACATATCCCCTTTATGTTTGGAGCTCTCAGTAGGAGCCTAACAAAGATTGTGGAAATTATGGGGAGAATAAAGGCAAAGTGGAGTCAAGAGGATGAAGAAAGTATATTGGACAACCAAGCCTCTATGTGCTGATGAAGCGGCACCCACATAATGCACATCTTGGAACAAGGCACTCTTCTCACTCTTTGCTCCAGGAAATGAGGATGGAGAGAGCAGATATCAGATGATGGAGTTGATTAGGTTAGCAGTTCAATTAAAAAATTTTAAGTGATCTCTCAGTTACATACTGATTTTGCATTTATTTTACTCAGGGGACACCTGCCATGAATGTTATTTTAAAGGAAAGAGCTAGGGATTTTAAGAGCATTTGAGTTTTTGTGTGTGTGTTTTTTTAAATGGGGCACTTTTAAATGTCATAAGTGGGCAAACAAAACTCTCAAGTGTGTGCTCACCCAGACAGTCCCTGAATGTATAAGGCAGTCAGTCATGCCTCTGGAAAAAATCACAACACCAGTTCTGCCTCTGAAATGCAAAATTACCACTTTGAAATCACATTCAGGACCTTGTGCTGACGATGAAGACATTTAAAGGGAATAATGAAAGGGAAGGTCTTTTTAAGTGAGTCTCTTCCCCTAAAGACTTTGGTAGGATCCATTCATTCCACAAACATTTACCCATTCCTTTCTCTGGCCGTGGCATTCTACTGGGTACTGGGGGGAAAGAGAATTACACCACAGTTTATCCATTTAAGAAACCCACAGTCCAGGGGGGTGGAAACCGGCATGTCGTAGATGATTGTAAAACCATGAGAGAAGTCCATGACAGAGATAGCTGTGGGTTAAATTCCTCTTCCCACCAAAACCACTAACCTGATGGGGTCAAGGGTCTTAGAAATTACAATCACTGAATCTTTTTTAAATTGAATTTATTGGGGTGACATTGGTTAATAAAATCATACAGGTTTCACGTATACAACTCTGCAATACATCATCTGTATATTATATTGCGTGTTCACCACCCCAATTCAGGCCTCCTTCCATCACCATTTCCCTCCCCCCCTTGCCTTATTCTACCTCCCCCCATTGCCCCTTTCCCTCTGGTAATCAAAATATTGTTGTCTATATAGATGAGTTTTGTTTTTTGTGTTGTTTTTTTGCTTAATCCCTTCATCCTTATCAGCCAGTCCCCTCCCCCAACACCTCTGATAGCTATCAGTCTGTTCTCTGTATCCATGAGTCTGTCTCCACTTTGTTTGTTAGTCTGTTTTGTTCATTAGATTTGACATATAACTGAAATCACTCGGTACTTGTCTTTCTCTGACTGGCTTATTTCATTTAGCATAACACTCTCCAGGTCCATCTGTGCTGTCACAAAAGAAGATTTCCTTCTTTTTCATGGCTGAGTAGTAGTCTGTTGTTATATGTACCGTAGCTTTCTTATGCACTCATCTGCTGATGGGCACTTGGGCTGCTTCCAAATCTTGACTATTGTAAATAATGCTGCAATGAACATAGGGGTGCATATATTCTTTTGAATTCCTGTTTTGGGTGTCTTTGGATATATTCCCAGAAGTAGAATCTGCATCATAAGGCAGTTCCATTTTTATTTTTTTTTAATGTAGTTCCATACTGCTTTCCACAGTGGCTTCTCCAGTCTACATTCCCACCAACAGTGCATGAGGATACCCTTTTCTCCACATCCTTGCCAATACTTGTCATTTGTGCATTTATTGATGGTAGCCATTCTGCCAGGTGTGAGGTGGTATCTCAATGTGGTTTTGATTTGCATTTCTCTGATTAGAGATGATGACTATCCTTTCATATGTCCATTGGCCATCTGTATGTCCTGTTTGGAGAAGTGTCTATTCAGGTTCTTTGCCCATTTCTTAATTGGATTGTTTACTTTTGTGTGTTGAGTTTTATAAGTTCCTTATAAATTTTCAATACTAACTCCTTATTAATTGGTCCAAAAGCTGTGGGGTATTGTTAGGCTGCACTGAGTCTTAAGGCTAGGAGTTGGCAAATATAATGGTCTGGGATGGCAAAGAAGAGAGAGTCTGAGCACAGCTTGAGGCAGGGTAAGAAAGATTTAACTGACGTGTAAAGGGTGAGGAATGGAGTGGTGAAGGGTGAGGTTTAAGAGGTGAACAGGTTCTAACCAAGTGATATAGGCTCTCCAAAGCTTACTAACAATCTTGAATTTTTTAATTATTACTATAAGTCTGGGTGTCCTAGACTTCACCATTTTCTGTCATAGCTCTGTCTCTCCTTAAATACATTAAATGTATCTCTTATCCTCTTTTTACATCAATAAATTTGTTGTTTTAATGTTTATGTATGCTGGTCTGGGAATCATAAATGTCAAGGGAAGTGACTAGATGTGTGCTGGTGACAGCGAAGATGAAGACCGGAGGTGGGACAGAACAGGGGAATGTAAGCATCAGAGGGAGGTGACTAAGCTCTCACTGTGGTGACGAGGACCCAGGACAGTGCGAAACCTCACCTCTGACCCGGGTCTGGCAGAAAGAGGAGCCTCAACTACACAAGCCACAGGGACCATATTTTCAAGGTGAAAGTAGCTAAGGGCAAAGGGAAAAGTCCTCTGCCAGCCTTCGGGAGGATACAGTAGAAACTGTTAAAAATAAATTAAGGGTTTCGGAGGAAGAGAAGCAAAGGAGGGAGGCCTACAGTAATGGGTTCCAGGTGAAGGATATATGACAAGAACAGCCTGGGGGACTAGAGAGGATGGGAGTCTTCATGGAGAGTTGGAGAGGAGTGGGGTGAGCGAGAGCCCTGAAGAGTGACTGAACTCAAATGGTCAAATTTTTGCTCAGTGGTTTCCAGGCCAGAACTGGTCGAGCCATTAGAGGCCCAGGCTGATATTGGAGTTGATTTGTGATGTCAGTTTTTGATGCCTTTATCAACATTTTCTGCAAAGCCACCTAGTTCTATTAACAGGTCTGCAATATTGACTTGGCTTCTTGCTTGCTGTGTGACCATGTGCCTCACTTTCCTCAGGAGAAAATGGGTATTTTCGTGCTGTCTTTATAGAGTTGAGGCAACTGTTAAATGAGTAAATGCATGTGAAGTATTGATCAGAGTAAGTGCCCCCCACATTTTAGCTAGTGTTGTTTTGAACTTGCATCCCCTGGAATAGAATGTTTCCTATCATTCTCACTATTGCTTAAAATTTTAATGGGATATCAATCTTTATAGAGAAATACTTAGGACAAATATTATTCTTAGGTCATATACAAAATGCTTAAAACATTCCAGCAACATTCTATTATTTTCAATGCAGACATATAATTTTGTCATTTAAAGATCAAAATTAATGGGACAAGTCATCTTCATGACAAATAATTTAGTCTAAGGCACAAGATAGGATATTTTATAGCCATGTATGCACACATGCCTGCTTGGTGAGAGCTCCTATTTGCTACATCAAATGCCCTTTTGCTACGGCTGCACTATGACTACCATTTCAACTCAAGGGAAGTGCTCAATTTTTCACTGTTCGCATGGCTTCCTATACAAAGTCCCACCCAAAATCTGTTCTCATATTACTTATATATATGAAATAAGTGTTTTCCATCACTTATTCCATACAGTCAAGCCCTCAAATATTTTTCCATTATCCAACTTCTAAAGACTTTGTAATGGGAACAAACTATTGAAAGGGAATGGGTATTACAGGTAGGCAGACAGGACAAAAATTAATGATGGCTGATCAAAAAGTTAATATTAGGGGGTTTATGAAACCAAAAATAGCAGGATGGATTCTCCTGCCCTCACAACCTACACTTCCTTGCCTCTCTCAAGTTTCTCTGCCACCCTTATTCTCATTATAAAGTTATCAGGCCAAATGCTAGTAAGCATTTTCTCAGAACCTCAAGAAGCAATGCCATTGACTCCCTGAGTGATCACCATGCTCTTAGCCCAATGAATCAAGTTCAAGGAGAGATAGAGGAGCTGGTGGAACAATTCATTTAACTCATTTATGTTTCACAAAATGCCACAAAACAACTTGGGTTTCCAGAAATTATAACTTCTGTGCTGTCTTTCTATTCTCTGAACTGGTCCCTAGGAAAATAGTAAACTTTGCTGTCTTTGTTTTCATCCCTTTCTTTTCAAACTTCTGATATCAAATACTTTCTGCCAGGACCTGACCAATTAATTAATATTGAAATAACTGTGACTAAATAGTTTATGGTCCCTGGGGATGTATGTACCGTGTTGTTCAAAACAAAATAATGAATCACTAATAAGAAAGCTTTAGAGAAATTTGATTGAAAGGGACATTTCAGCCATTCTTAATTTTCATTTTCTCTGCCTATCCGTAATATCTATTCATTTTTAATAGTTTGTTCCCACATGGTTCATCACCTATAAATGAATAATCCTAAAGGCAATATTAGGTTTGTTTGTTTTTTCTTTTTCATTTACTACTTGATGTATGTGAAAATTATACTTAAAAGCATTTTTTTCTCTCACAACTACCCTCTATTCCAAGCATCACCACCTTTCCTCGATGACTGCAATGGTCTCCTAACTTGTGTTCTCACCTCTTTTACTTAATTTTCAAAACAGCAGCCAGAGTGACACTGACATAACACAAATCAGACTCACATCACCCTGCACTCAACACATTCCAGAGGCTGCCCATCTTGCTCAGTGATGTCTTGAAGTCCACGCCGGAAGTGTGAGAAGCTGTGCATGCTCCGGCTCCTCCTTAGCTCTCTGTCTCAGTCTCCTACTTCCCTCCCCATTTTTACTCAGCAACAGCCACGCTGGCCTACTTGTCGCTTCTCCCATAGCTCTCTGCTTCTGAGGCTTTGTATTGGCTGTTCCTTCTAGCACACTGTCCACTAGAACTTTCTGCAGTGATGGAAATGTCCTACACCCGAGCCGTCTGCTTTTGGAGAACACAGGTTTAGAGTCATCATTCCTGAGATAGCTGTATTATTTTCCTCCTTTAGGGACTTTAATGTCATTGCACCTAAAAGTTCAGCAGTCCCCTTTTCAGCATTTTTTATCCCCTGTCATGATTTATTTTCTCTTTTTGGCATTTGTCACTATCTGCTATATCCCGTCCTATATAATAAAAGCATAATATGCAAATCGACCGAATGGCAGAACAACCGGTCGCCATGACGCACACTGACCACCAGGGGGGCAGACACTCAATGCAGGAGCTGCCCCCTGGTGGTCAGTGCGCTCCCACAGGGGGAGTGCCAATCATCCAGAAGTCAGGCTCACAGCTGGTGAGCGCAGTGGCAGTGGCGGGAGCCTCTCCCAACTCCACTGCAGACGGGCAGTAAGGAGCGAGGGGTCCTGGACTGCGAGAGCCCCAGACTGTGAGAGGGCGCAGGCTGGGCTGAGGGCCCCCAACCCCCCTGCATGAATCTTGTGCACTGGGCCTCTAGTGTGTAATAATTACATGTTTAGTTCCTGTCTGTCTCACAAAGGCAGGGAATTTTATTTATTTATTTATTTAGTTAGTTAGTTAGTTGTTGTTGTTTTATTTTGTTTTCCTCATTCATTGTTGAAATCCCAAGAACCCAGAATGGTGTCTAGCACAGAGTAGGTTGCCCCCAAAATATTTGCTAAATAAATGAGTAAATGACAATTAATATTTTATAAAACAGCATCATGGTATTTGTGTTGGTAGCATTCCTTGGCGGGGGGTGGGGAGGTATTGTAGGGAATAATAGAATAATTCAATTCTAATAATAAATAATCTAATTCTCATAATAATTCTAGAGTTCCCTACTCTTTTAAGTTTTGAAATACTTAAGCCAAGGAGGAACTATTACAATTCTGGCACTAGATATTCCTGATGCTGTAAGTTACTGCACAGGTCTGTGCATTGCTAGTTGATAAATTTTGTTCTAGCTGGGACTGCACTCTTTCTCCAGTTATTTACTTGATAGTAAAATAAAAGCAAAGCAATGTTCAGGTTGGGGTCAAAGAAATTCCCATTACTAAGCACAAAGAAACATTCAAAGACAAACTACTTCATGATTGCTTACTATCTTTTAAAATATCACTTACCCTAGCTGTGGCCACCTGGACGTTTGTTATCTAATAGTATTATGTTCCCTTATGTGGGGCTACATGAGAAGATAAAAATCTAATTGACAAAAGCATACTTCTCTTAAAAAGTGCATAGAATTTTACTATATTCAATAAAAGCTCTGAGTAGCTTCCAAAAAGCCTGATATAATATATAAATAAAATGTTCAAAAGAAATCCTTTGGCCATAACACCTTCTCAGATGGAGGGTCTAAGAGGAATGAAAAAATACCCGCAACAAAGTACAAATTTCATCTGAGGCTAGACGTTATCCTGATAAAGAAATACTAGGGATAACCTGGCTGGGGTGGCTCAGTTGGTTGACTGTTGTCCAATGCACCAAAAGGTCGCTGGTTCAATTCCGGGTCAGGGCACATACCCAGGTTGTGGGTTTGATCACTGGTCGGGATGTGTATGGGAGGTAATCGGTGTTTCTCTCTCCCCCCCTCTTCCTTCCTATCTCTCTAAAAGCAATTAAAAGTATATTTTGAAAAAGAAACACTAGGGGACAGAGCTTAAATTTAATTTTGTTTAACTGAATATTGAATGCAGTAACTTCTTTTCTGGTTGGTTTCGGGAGAAGGTGTTCAAAAATGTACAGAATGTGCCCATGATTCTAAATTGTATGTCTGTATTTTAACCACTCCTATACTACCCCACCCCCACCCATAAAAAAATAAAAAGTCTGACTCACATCATCAAGCTATTTCACCATGATTACCTGCAGGTTAAACCCTCCCCTTTGAAACAGATGGCCAATTGCCAGTTTAATAGAAGGAATTGTCAGCCTTCCTCTCATCCATCAAATATGCTTTTCATACTCCCCGTGCCAGCAAATTGCTATAGGTTCAAATAGTGCCCTGTGTACCACAGGGAAACTGAATAATTGAGACTGTCAGACAGCCTCTTTTACCCCCATCCTTTTTCTTTGTATAGGAAAATTGTTATACTTTCATATAATTAACATTCAGGAACACAGCACATGGGAATAGCATGATGGGATCTTACAACTTCATCAAAATTAAGAGCATAGCATTATGTAAGATAAAGAATTAGCAATAGATGTAGAATTCCCAGAGTAAATAATGTCTATTTTTACCACTGGGCATACTCTGGCATGTATCAGAATCCTTTTTTGTTAGCCAACAACAACAACAATAAAGGAAGTTAACTTTGATTTTTTGTTTAAACTGTCACAAATGTGCGCTGTCCACCACAGTTCTATCTCAGTGCTAGTTTGGGTTGTAACTTACCCTTGGGAAACTTGTACTTTCAAAGAATAGAGAATGCTTGTAGAGACGATGTCATTTATTTCCCGTATGGGATCTTAAATATTGCCAGATTAAATAGATGGGTGTAGGATGTGGAATGAGCATAGAGAAAGAAAACTGAGTTCACGTTCAGCTATGCCCCTTCTGTCATCTTCGGCAGATGTGAATTTCAGTGTCTTCATCTTCCTACTTAAGACAGTTAATTTAGGAATTAATTTAGGAATGTAAAGTACCTACGATATCTGGTACTTTATGGATGCTAATAACTTAATAGCATTATTATTATTGTCATTATCATCATTAAATTGTACAAGCAATTGTAGTGATCTAGAACAGGTCTCTCCAAAGGGGCCACCCCAGCATGCAAATGATTTTGACCTAAAAACAATTAAAACCCAACAAACTTCAGAAGAGTTTTTTGTTTGTTTGTTTCTGTTTTACCTCCCCCTTTACCTGCCTAAAGGAATTCAGATAGAAAAGGCTGCTTCTGGAAGGGAACCTTAGCATATCACCTTAGTATATTTGAATTAAGTGTAGCAGGCAGGGACGATCTGAGCAAGTCTTTTGTTAGGTCCTCTCTGTGTTCCAGGGTTTCTGGGTGGCCCTGCAAGAATCTGTTCACCCCATGCTTACTCTTTCTCATCTACCTGTGAATTGCCTACTTTCCCTTTGAAATCCTCCACACCTGCCTCCCTTCATGTAGTCCAGAATGACATATAAGCCTCAACTGCCTAATGTGTCTTTGGGTCTCCTGTTCTTATGCGAGCCTATCTATATAATAATTTTGGTCATTTTCTCCTGTTACTCTGCCTCATGTTAATTTATTAGTCCAGCTAGGAGAATTTAGAAGAATAAAAGGAAAAAATATTTTTTTGCCCCCACAAGTATAATTACAACTAAAAAAATTTTAGAAGAAGCCATTGTTTTGTTCCTTTAGTTTCCCATATTTTTTTCTGAAACTTTTAATAAGTGTAATTTCACTGTTAATTAAAAAAAAGTTATTTTGGTTTCATAGTAAAACTCCCTGCAATGCTTATCAGTGTATTCCATTAGGGAAAGATAATTTAAATCATGTATTGTTTTATATAAAATATGAGAATGCTTTTTAAACATGTCATATTACAGAAATGTCCAACTTAATTTATAGATAATGTCCCCCTTAGCACATTATATTATATATTATATATATCTTATCTAATAAAGAGGGGATATGCAAATTGACCATCATGCCATAACAGTCAAGATGGCTGCGCCCACAGCAGAGGCAGGGATTCTGTAACACAAGATGGCTGCGCCCACAGCGGAGGCCAAGTTCCTGTAATGAGCCTAAATGAGCAATCAGAAGGGACCTGAGGCTGTGTGGCACTGGGCCAGGCCAGGGGATCTGAGGCTGTGCCCCCTGCCTGGTGGGGCTTGACAGGGGACCTTGGGCCGCACCACCTGCCCCAGTGCCAGGCCAGGGGACCTCAGGCTGCACCCCCCACCTGGCAGGGTTTGACAGGGAACTTCGGGCCGCACCCCCCGCCCCAGCACCAGGCCAGGGGACCTCAGGCCGTGCCCCTGCCTCAGCACCAGGCTGGGGGACCTCAGACTGCGCCCCCCACCCCAGCACCAGGCCAGGCGATGTGAGGCCACGCCCCCCGACCCGGCAGGGCTTGGCAGGAGTGGGACTGGCCAGGTCTGAATCTAGCCCAATGGGGGTGTGGCTGGCCAGGTCTGGGTCTCGCGTGATTTTGAGGCATACATGGGTGGGCGGGGACTTGACTCTGGTTCCTGTGGCACGACCCAGACTCTGACAGGAGGAAGATTTTCATATACATTTTACTAATTTTCTTTCATCTCTGACACTTCTATTATAGAGAAAGGGCAAATAGCAATATGAAAATATTTCCTCTAATTAATTCCCTTTTAATGTCCACGAATTTCATGCACCGGGTCACTAGTGTGTGTGTGTGTGTGTGTGTGTGATATATATTGATTTCAGAGAGGAAGGGAGAAGGAGAGAGAGAGTTAGGAACATAAATGATGAGAGAGAATCATTGATCGGCTGCCTCCCACACATCCCCCACCAAGGGATGAAGCCCACAAGCTGGGCATGTACCCTGACCAGTAGTCAAACTGTGACCTCCTGATCCATAGGTCAGTGCTCAACCACTGAGCCACACCAGTTGGGCCCCATTAACACTTTTTAAAACCCTGTAAATCTGAAGGAAAACTAGTTTCAACTTCTCAATTAATGTCTTAGAAGAATTATTTGATAAAAAATGTTCTAAAATTTCTATAAACTTTTCTTCATTGAATGGGGAGCTTCTTTTTACCAAAACTACAGAAACTTATACCCTAAAAATCACAAGATTTGAATAGAAATTCTGGGCAAACTCTTCTTCCTAGCCTAGTTTCTGCCTCAAATCAGAGCAACTTGAACTTTTCAAAGCAGCAACGCCCTTTTTACTGAAATTGTATAGGTTTCCACACCTGGAACAACTTCAGCTAGCCTTTAAAGTCACTTCCTGTTTATGTGTTTAGGAAGCAGGAGTATTCATTTTTTAGCGAGAAACTGTCCATAGAGCATATATGTATTCTAAGGTGCATACTATCTCATAATGTAAGGCTCGCAGGAAAACTTCCTGCCTAGATTTCTTTTGACTCTTTTTTTTTGTCATTTTTCCCTTATTACTTCTCCATTTCTCATTAACCAGTGTTTTGTTTTTCCCTTGTGTAAGATGTTAGAGTGTCTTTGAGTTTCAAAGAAAAAGACATAGAAGGAAATGACAGAAGAAAGAAAGGCAGGAAAGGAAAAAAGAGGATTAAAAAAAAGAAAGCAAGAGAAACCCTTTTCCTCGTTCTTTCAGTCCATGTTTATCTCAGCCGTGAGCCAGCATAGGGTCATGAAAACCTTACTACAAGGATTCATTGAAAATGTGCCAGGAGGTGAGAAAAAAAATGACAACCCTCTTTTACCCACACAACAAAAAGACAAGCAGGCCTTCCTCAAATGTAAATCTCCCCAATTCCATCATGAATCTGAGGTAGCAGTCTCCTTTAAAAAGATTCCTCCCCCTTGAGGCCTCGTTCCTCTCTCTGTGGCTTTTAGCAATTGATGGCTTGTTTTGCCAATTTTTCAACCTTTGCATCAGGCTATAACACATCGGTATAGCCCATTCCCCAGAAGGTGGCAGGTCTCTCATTAAGCACACAGAAGGGGTTGTGTTTTTCCTTCACCACTCAATTTATCACATCTTTCCTTGGGAGAGAAATCCACATGTCCCTAGTCACCTTGAGTCTTCTACGAAATGGAAAGAGCTTTGCTAATATCCTCCACAGAACCCTCTGAGTTCATTCACAACGTGACATAAGAGCCCAGAGTTATACTTTATCTGTCACTAATCCTACCGCAACATATAGCAGTCATTAAGCTGGTTACTTACCGGCTCTCTCACTGATGAACATACAGAAAGGAGGAGACAGGAAAGTTGGCAGGGTCGAGGGCAAATGATAGACAAACGGGGAATAAAGACCCAGCTGTTCTGACTATTGGGGAACCACTTCCCCCATGTCAGCACAGAGCCCACAGGGCAGAGGGAATTTTACCATTTTATGATCTACTGTACTTGGCATCTGTCCTGGCACCGGAGACTGCATCTATTTTGGGGATCAGTTGTATATTCCCAGATTGCCATTTCCCCCTCTCTGCCTTTTGCTCTGTTAAATATTCTACAGTATATTATCACTTCATTTTGCTTCAGTTATTTTCTCTGACAGTGGTGCGGGGCAGTCTGGACTCAGAGTCACTTCCTCTCTCAAACTCAATCTGTCTAAATGTCAAAAAGAAAAAAAAAAGTAGAACTTTTAAAAATCCCAGCAATCTGTCTGGCATTTCTGAAGAAATATTTGATAGGTGTGGTGTTTCTAAGCTCTACTTGCTGCAAGTGGGGGCGATGAGGGGGGCACTTGGGATTAAAAGGCTGTTACATTCATGTTTAGCTTTGTCTGAGGAGTGATATTTTGTTCTTAAAAGCCCCAGGATAAAGCACTCATACTACTGAAGACCCCCAAAAACAAACAATTTAATTAAAAAAATGGGCAGAGGACCTGAATAGACACTTCTCCAAAGAGGACATACGGATGGCCAAAAGACATATCCGTTTGTGACAGCATGGATAGACAGCCCTAGGGAGTCTTGTGCTTAGTGAAATAAGTCAGACAGAGAAAGACAAATACCATAGCATTTTGGTTATATGTGAAATCTAGAGAATAAAATAAACAAAATTGAAAGAGACTCATAGACACAGGGAGGGAACTGGTGGTGGCCAGAGGAGAGGGAAGCTAGAAGACTGGATGAAAGAGATGAAGGGGCCCTGACTGGTTTGGCTCAGTGGATAGAGCGTCGGTCTGCGGACTGAAGGATCCTGGGTTCGATTCTGGTCAAGGGCGCGTACCTTGGTTGCAGGCGCATCCCCAGTAGGGAGTGTGCAGGAGGCAGCTGATTGATGTTTCTCTCTCATTGATGTTTCTAACTCTCTATCCCTCTCCCTCTCCCTTCCTTTCTGTAAAAAAATAATAAAATACTTTAAAATTTTTTTTAAAAAAGAGATGAAGGGATTAAGAAGTATAAATTGGTAACTACAGAATAATTACAGGGATGTAAGTAAAACATAAGGGATATATTCAATAATATTGTGATAACTATGTATGGTGCCAATTGGGGTATTGGAAATATTGAGGGGAACACTATGTAAAGTATACGACTGTCTCATCGCTAAGCTATATACTTGAAACCAGTACAAAATAAAATTGACAACAAAAGCCCTAGTCACAAAAATAGAGGCTATGTTGTCATAAAAAAAATTTTATGTGTGGGAAATTTAACTTCTCCCAACTTTTACTCAGCGATCTGAGAAATCTGGCGACAAATTTGGGCCAGTGATTTGGTCAACAATTTGATAACACTATCAAAGCTGTAATTTTCTATTATTCCCCCCTCTCCTCTCCGAGTCCTTTCTCCCTCTTCCTTTTTCCTTCCCCCTCTTTCTTTCCATGCTTAAGGATTGTCAAATCTAGTAATATAAAAGCACATATGTCAGAAAAAGCCTTATTAAAGGTTTTGCTACTTGTCTTTTGGGGCAAGTGTTAGCATTGACTATTTCTAGGCTCTTTTAGACTGTTCTAATTAAAAGCTATCAGGAATTAAATTAGAGATGACTTCACTAGGCCAACAGAATTCAGTGATAACATATTATACTCTGTGGTGAGAAGTCTGGGATTTACCACAAAAAAAAAAGTACTTCTGTTGAGTAACATTCAGGAACGCTCCTATACTGGGAAGAAGCAATGGATCTACTAGTAATGCTGAATAACTCCTGCTGCACAGAAACAGGATGTGTCTGTTGCACCACAGATTTCATAACTTTTACAAGTCAGAGTAGCCTTTCATTCCTTTAGTTGTTTCAGAAAAACAAAGTGGTGGGGGGAGGGGAGGTAAGTTAGTGTAGTCTGAAAGCAAGCATAGTGTGAAGGGAAGAAGGAGAGAGAAATAATGTTGGTTGACAGCCCACAAAGTGTGTCAGGCACAAAGCTAGGTTTTTAATGTACAATAGCTCATTCATTTTTAGGCCATCTCTGGGAGATGTTTTTCCCTGCATTTTAAAAATGGAGAAATTGAGGCTCAGCCAAAAACAACAATTTGCCTAAGATCACACACTAATAAATAGCAGAGCCAGAGTTTCTGTTTTATCATTGGTACTAAAGCACACGTACTTTCCATCATTCTAAAATGGAATATCAAATTTGTCTTCACTAGGCTTTTTCTTCTTTTTCTTTTTTGAGAGACTTGCCTTCTTTCTAAGACTTGAAGCAGATTGTCAACCTTCAAAATAATTGCCCAGTCATCTGGCTAGAATGCATGCAAGGCAAAAGAAAAATTTATTCTGGATTAGGAAAATCGTCACTAATTTCATTTTCTTTTTTTAAAAAAATTTAAGATATCTCTTTATCGATTTCAGAGAGGAAGGGAGAGGGAGAGAAAGAGAGAGAAACATCAATGATGAGAGAGAATCATTAATCAGCTGCCTCCTGCACATCCCCCACTGGGAACTGAGACCGAAACCCAGGCATGTGCCCTTGAACAGGAATCAAACCCGGAACCCTTGAGTCTGCCAATGCTCTATCCGCTGAGCCAAACCCGCTAAGGCTAATTTCATTTTCTATATCCCAAGGACAAAGGCAGGTTGGAAAAAAAATGTCAGTAGTCTATTAAATATTTTCAATTCACTTATAATTTAAAAATATATTAAATATTTAAAAACTTTAAGCTACTTTGTAATGAAGGACATCATTGTAGTTGTTTATTGCTGAGCATTGAAGAAGAGAGCAGCTGTGTGAAACTATCAGCCAACACTATGTATTATGTTTCAGAAGATCACAACCCTCCCTCTGGAACATCAAATTATTTCTTCTGTATTTGTTTGTAATCTGTTGCCATAAAAATACTCAGGATCACCTGAGTTCAATTTATGACAAGTGTGAACCTGATATTTAATGTTACTCAAATATGTTTTTATAATCAATGAACTCTCCCAGACAGGATTTCATATTTTTCAAGTTGGCAGAGTTTTGGTAAAGAATTTAGGGTCTCTTCCCACCCTTCCAATGTGGGATGATTTTCCAGAGGGACTGCCAGTAATTCAGTTATCTTCTTGGAAGTAACAGGGCTGTCTGAGACTCTGATTCCCGGCTTCCTTATGAGTTATTCCATAATTCGACAGGAACAAGCCTTTTCCATTAGACTCACATGGCAGAGGCTGGATATTTGAGCCTGATCTTTGGCTCTTCCATTGTGTTTTTCCTCTGTCAGCATGTCTATATTCATGGATGGTTCTTTTTGGGGGGTCATTCTCTGTCTACATGTTCATGAAGCCATATCTTAGATTAGAAATTGTAGGGACAATAATCATGGGGAGATCTGGCCCTCATATACCACACATTCTGTGACTCCAAAAAATAATTAAGAAAGTTTTTTTAGTTGATTTCAGAGAGGAAGGGAGAGGGAGAGAGAGAGATAGAAACATCAATAATGAGAGAGAATCATTGATAGGCTGTCACCTGCACGCCCCACACTGGGGATCGGGAATCAAACAGTGACCTTCTGGTTCCTAGGTGACACTCAACTACTGAGCCACACCAGCTGGGCATGAACATTTTGATAACAGACATTTAGTCCTGTTTGGTTACAACATACAGGATGAAGCAAGAGCAATTTTACTTCATATTTCTTTTTCCTTTCACTTTGATTAATGTTGGTCTCTTTGAACACTCTTAAGGGATAACTTTTAATAGCATACCTAAACATTTTTTTATTAAGAGAAAAAAATGTATGAAGGAACATAGAACTCCAAGACTTTTGAAAAAATAATTTTAGAAGGCAAATGATAGCTATAGACTCCACTCACTATCATAGAGTAAGACTGTACAAATAGAAAAAAGAAATGTGACTATAGAATGTTGAATTCTTCCTGGCAACATGGTGTGATGTATTTTGAATAAACTTGGAAGCAAGCCTGGGTTATAGTCATGGAAACTCATTGTATACATACAGACACACATACAGTCTTAGCTACCACCAACACATCCATAATTACCATATATGTGTGTGCATATTTTATACATGCAATGTACTGTTGTTAAAGCAAATCTATTTAGGAACCCAATAATGAGTTTATTAATGGAATATATTTACTCTGAAGACACATGGCTCTGTGTCAGATGTTAAGTTGGAATTGTTTTCCTAAAGTCACTAGTAGGAACAGTATAGTTGTTTTATCAAACCATCATCAAAGACGCTGCCTTCTTTATGTATGTGCTACTCAGCCAAAAAGTCGTAAAGAATTCCTTGTTTCAAGTTGTATCTCAGGAGTCTGGAAACAAACCAGAGGTACAGGGACACACCAACATTTCCATTTTAAACCATTATTTTTTTTTCAATTTGCTTGTTGAAAGGAGAGGACTTTATGAATAGAAATTTATGTTCCTAGTATAAATCTGAGAGATATCATTCCAGTGGTATTTATATATTATTCCCACTGACCCCTCAGAATTTTCTAGAAAAGTCACACTACATTTATTGAATAGCCTCTAGCAAGAAGAAGCAAAAACAAAAACAAAAACAAAAACATGGTTTTCTATTAGATTCATAGAGGAGAGTTTTTTGGTAGCTGGATTTTATTTTTTAGAGAAGAACCTTGAAGTATCTGCCAAGAATGTGAAATTCCTGTTGTATCTAGAGTTCAAGTATCTTGGTGGTTCTTGTGTAGGAGAAGAATTTGAAGTAGAGAGTGAAAGATTAAATAAAAACAAACAAAAAAGAGTATACTAGTATATTCTGAAGGCGCTAGCTGCTAGACTGAGAAACTGAACAGCCACAGTGATCTTTGGAAAACTTAGTGTTCTACCTAGGGATTATAATTCATCTCAAGTGTTTCTCACACCTGGATTAAACCATTCATAATTGAAATCAAATTGAGTTTCACCCACCTCATTTATTTGCCAGTATCTACTAACTGTCAACAGACTGTGGTGTGTGCTAAGGATACAGGAACACTGTTTCTTCTTACAAAGGTCATGCGGGAGAGGATAGCAATTGAACAAAACATTATTAGAAGACACAAGTCAGATGAAAACGCTAAGTCTAGTGGGGTTTGAAGGGGATGGTCAGAGAAAACTTCCTGAATAGCATGACACCAACACTGAATGTTCTAGGACAGTGGTCGGCAAACTCATTAGTCAACAGAAACAAATATCAACAGTACAACGATTGAAATTTCTTGTGAGAGCCAAATTTTTTAAACTTAAACTATAGAGGTAGGTACATTGTTATTAACTTAATTAGGGTATTCCTAAACTGGCCTTTGCTAAAAACATCCTCAATCTGATTGAGGTACGTTCGCTGAGGTCGACCCCTTCCAACTCTCCCATCCACACTCGTCTTGTATACTTGTTTCGTCTATCTTCTTTCATTCATCCTCTCTATATGTCCACCCTCCACTTCTTCTAACACCACTTCTTCAAAATAGACTCGCCCAGGCCGAAAACCGACTTCTGCGCATGGGCCATGGAGTTTCAATTGCACTGTACGTGCGCACCCGCACGTGGTATTTTGTGGAAGAGCCACACTTAAGGGGCCAAAGAGCCGCATGTGGCTTGCGAGACGTGGTTTGCCGACCACTGTTCTAGGATGAATGTAGAGGGAAAAGGTGTTCCAAACCCGACTAGAAGGAAAGGACAGAAAGCTTCAAGCTATTTATTAGCACGAAGGTATGAGATACTTGGGGGGAGGGGGAGAGTAAAAGTTGATTCTATGAAATAGAGATCAAATCTATTCCTTCTATACTCCAGTAATTTGATTTTGCCCTCAGAGCTTCAAGGGGAAGTGGCATAGTCAGATCTTTTTTCTTCCTTATGTAATTGGAGACAAGATACTATAATTATTGGGGATTGGACTTTGCAAGATGGCACTAATTCTTCATAAGGGGAACATACTACCATCATATCCATTGTTCAGAGCACATTCATAAAAGAGGTGGAGACTCATAGTGGTCATCATGTTGGCAGTATTTATATCAGACAGAAAAAAAAATTCTGCTCTGAAATTATTCATGGATGGCTGTGGAGGAATCACATTCATGCTACAGTTTTTCAGCATAGACTGTTGTTCAGCCTCATCGATCATTTATCTTTGACTTTTTCTTGGCAACAAAGACCAGTTCCGTTTCCTTGAGTCTTGTGTGACTCAGGACAGATATTTCATCTCTCATGATACCTGAGTAAATCCCAAAGTCAAAATGATTTTTCAGGAAAAATAAACTTTTAATTTAAGCTTCTTCTCTAATTAAATTTATCACTTCATTAGCAGAGTGAACATAATGACTCATCTTTATCTACTTCTTTTCCTGTTTTGGGAAGTGAAGGTGGGACATATCATACTTAAAACGGCCTCCAGGCAAAGATGTTTCCACCTTTGGCAGTTTGCCTGCTATGCCTTTAATAGAACACACTAACATTTATTTCCTCCTCACTGCCAGTCTAAGCAGCATTGGTTGCTAATACAAATTAATACTCTAAAATTTTTTCCATATATATTTATTTTCTAAATCTGAAAAGTGGGCTGTGCTGGTTCTTAGAATGGAAGCCTCAATATAATCATTTGCCAAAATAAACCAATGTTCTTTTAGTTCACTAGAAAGCTTTGTATCATTTAAAATTTGTAAATGAGTCCATGAGGTTGGAATAAAGTGTTCCTTTAATAAGAATATCACTTCTTTAGTTAAGTTTATTTTCTGTCCCAGAAAATATATTTTCTTTATTTTTAAGAAAACCTCATAAAAACTTTACAGACTGAGTCAGGACTTTTTGAAAGGACATGGGAGAAAGTAATTGAGAAGATGTGATTATATCTAAAAGTAAGAAGGTACCTTCCAAAAGGCGGATGTATCATACTTTTTAATTCGTTTTACAAGTCATCCTCATTTGTACCAGAATACCAAATATTGATATATTTGCTTCATGCACCAAATCTATTTCCTGATTCCTGTTGGTGTTTTTTTTCCTTTGATTCTCTCTTGTGTGTCTATACTACCCTTATCCTGTTGCAGGCTGCCTTCACTTCCCTATTTATTGTCTCTTCCCCTTTTCAACCAGCTGGTCATGTCCAGCTAGTAAAAATAGCTAGAATTTATAAGACTCCACTTTGGGTTCTTGGCTCATAGTATATCACTTAATCCTCACCTTGACCCTACGAGATGGTTGCTACATCTCCCTTTTTACAGAGAAAATGAAATTCAGAAAAGTTTAACCATTTTCCCATGTCAAACAGACAGTCTTACTGATTCCAAAGTTGAAGCACTGTCTGCTCCATCACTCAATCTCCCAAAGTGTGATTCTTTATTCCACAGCATTTTCGTGATTGAAGGATCCTCATCAGTTTATCATATCATATCTGAACTCCTCTGCTTGAGGTTGAAAACCCTTTTCTCCTTTGTTTCAGCACTTCAGGGTAGATTGTTGGCCAAGCACCATTCAGGGCACGAAGGATGAAAAGAAGTATAATGTGTATAGCCCACACATGAAAGTTCATTTGCCATCTGTTCCTAACCTCTTCCTTCACCTCTGTTTTTGTGAAATCAATATCCTTGTTCCTCACTCATGCCATGTTCTTTCTCACTCTGACACATTTATTCTCCATATCCTACAGTGAGTTTCCTTTGCTATTTTCAATTTATATATTTTTTCAAGGCCTACTTTAATCTCTACTTCTTTAATGAGTCTTGCCCATTTCTCAGTAAAATAGATAGCACCTTGTGGTTTAACTCTTAGTATCTTCTTGTTTCCTATCTGTTCTTTTGATCTCACCTGTGAGATCTAGAAGCTGTGCTGAACATAGGAACCAGGGCACTCCGTTTTTGCACTTCTCCCATAACACCAAGTCTGCAGTAATTGCTGAGCTAATCATTCTGCCTACACATTAGCGGTGGGGACTTGTTGGAATCTGACTCATTGCTTGAATTACAGGAACTTTCTCTCCACATTGCTGAGTAGAGAGCCTTGTCCAGTATCATGAATCACAGGATGTCACTAAATTAATTCTTCCTCAATATGAGAAAATAAAACTTTAAAAATATTAAAAAGTATTATAAATCACAAGACGAGGCGTCATGAAATATTGTCGCACTTCCAGACTTTGCACAAGCCAATAAACATTGTCTTTGCCTGAGAATAAAAATCATTATGTATAGCTATTGAAGTTGATACATGTAGGGCCAAGAATTAAATTTCTTAAGATTTAAATTACTGTTCCGATTTAAATTACTGTTCCTAAAAACAAAAACAAAACAAAACACACACACACACACACACACACACACCTTCCTGGAACCCTCACTATAAAACTGTTTTGAACCAGGCAGCTTTCTCTGTGAAATACACTAACAAGTTGGCTTCCCTGATAAAGTGTGTTGCAAGAAGATTCAAGTTAAATAAGCAATAAATGAGTGCCCACCATGCAAAGGCACATGCAAGGCCTGAGGGGATGGAGCTTGAACATGACAGTCTCCTGTCTCAGTGCCTCCTGTTGACATTAGGTATTTTATGAGGAATTGTATGGGGGGTAGAAAATGGTGTGGTGTTTGGACAACTGCCTGAAGAGAGGCGTCTCCACAATTATTCCCATATAAGAGATCTCATGGAGAGGTTTGCAAAGATTTAGGAATATTAAAATTTTATGAAACAACTACGTGTAAAAGTGTAAGACGGATAGTTGTGCTATAGATATAATTCTTTTCCTGTCCTCTCTCTTCAAACATGTTGAAACTCTGATGCTTTCAAAGTGAAAGGTTACTGGTTGATATACACTGCTGTGGGCAAAATCAATCAATCAATCAATCAAGTTTCCGGGTAGGTCAGGGAGCATGGTTTTCAGATATTCGGATAATGCTATCAACTGAAATCTCAGTTCTAAGTACCGAATCAAACATCATTCCAATATCCTGCCAGGGTTGTCTTTCATAGAATAAGAGAGACAGAAATCGCATAATTAAGCTTAGGTTGGGTAGAGCTAGGTCATATCCACCATCAGGTAGGATATGAGTAGACTGGCAAGATAAGCCCTTCCTCTTTTGGCAATAGAGTTCCTGATGTGCCCATGAAGTTCCCCATGTTAAACGCCAGGACTTTTCATTGTCACTAAAGTCACACAAGATGTCCATCCCTGTTTCTTTACATAGTACTTTAAACACAGGAGGTTTTCTTCTGGTTCTAGATTGTCAGGAGAAATGAATTTAATTGCCTCTAAAAGGGGCCAGACATAAGCCTTTCTGTGATTGTTTTACCTTTTTTTTTTCCTGGAAAGAGGGATTATACCCTTTCATGTGACTGCAAAGTAGGTATTGTGCTTGAGAAGAAGTTTCAACCATTTCAAAACATGTCTCCCCGCCCGCCTCCCCCAGGGACCCTTCTGCTCTCTCCTGTTAAGATTCTGAAATAAGGAAGTTAACAGGCCCACAGATCCCACTGTTTTCCTATTTCTATATCCAGTAATAGCTCTCAGGACTACTTTGTCACCAAGACCCACAGAATTGAATATGATTGCAGCCAAAGGTACTATGAGTAGAAAATGAATTCCTTATGTTGAAAACAGAAAAATGTGTGGGTGCTCTAGGAATGAGACTGCAGACAATGGTGGACTTTTCAACAACATATTACAAAGGGATGGCTAAGCTGACAGATGATTAGATGATTGACATAATGTTTGAGAATAATAAAGCTGAATTTTCTAATTTATTATGGCTTTCATGAATTTTCCTTTTAAACTGCTGGTTATAATGCTTACCAAAAGTTTATATGTGCAATCTATTTTGATGTGTTTTGTCAGCAAAATTCATAAAACAATATAAACTCTACTTACCTTGGAGTTTTCTTCAAGAAAATAAAAGTCTTTGACTCAAGTCTTGACAGATGATTCTTACAAACAAAAGGCACCCAGCTCTCCATGGCCACTCAATCAAAATGGAAATGGAGTTGTCATTTGAGATTTGGATACTCAGTGACCTAATAAATCGAGAAATAAAACTTTTGGGAATCTGGGCAGTTACCTATTATAGTGTGCCCTATATTTTATTCCATAGAATATATTTAAGGTACATTTTTTTCACCTTTCTGCCATAACCAATCTTTTCAAAACCTGAAAGAGTATATTCAGTAGACTTACATATCCTCCACTCCCCAGGCCTTCACCTCACTATTGTCTGTGTCCATGAGTTATACATATATGCATATAAGTTCTTTGGTTGATCTCTTCCCTCCCCCTCTACACCTTCCTTCTGATAATCCTCAGTCTGTTGAATGCTACCATGTCTCTAGATCTATTTTGTTTTTAGTTGATTTTGTTCATTAGATTCCACCTATAAGTGAGATCATGTGATATTTTTCTTTCTCTGACTAACTTATTTTACTTAGAATAATACTCTCCAGGCCCCTCCATGCTGTCTCAAAGGGTAATAGATCCTTCTTTGGATCAATGGAATACTGCAGAGTATTCCATTGTGTAAATGTACCACAGCTTTTTAATCCATCTACTGATGAGCACTTAGGCTGTTTCCAGATCTTAGCTATTGTAAATAGTGCTTCTATGAACATAGGGGTGTAAATATTCTTTCTGATTGGTGTTTCCAGTTTCTTAGGATTCCTACAAGTGGGAACACTGGGTGAAAAGGCAGTTCCATTTGAATTTTTTTGAGGAAACTCCACACTGTTCTCCACAGTGGCTGTACCAGTCTGCATTTCCACCAGCAGTATACTAGGGTTCCTTTTTCTCCACATCCTTACCAGCACTTATTTGTTGATTTATTTATTTATTGTGTGTGTGTGTGTGTGTGTTCCAACATAACTTTATTTATAAAACAGGCAGCTGGCTCTAGGTTAGCAGTGTCTGCCTCCTCCAAAACATGTCATGACTTCTGTTTATTCCTCCATTTGACTGTGCCCACTCCCTCTTGGACTAGTCAGTGACATTAATGATCAGCATCCTGGATGTTTGCTTTAGTGGCTGTTTTCTTCATTATCCTAGCTTCTTACTATTGTTGTCATGTTAACCCCCTTCTTTAACTTCCTTTTAAACATTTTTTTTTCAGCAAATATTTGAAACTCTGAAGGAGGAATAAAAAATGAATTAGGTTGGGAATATGCCCTTAGCCTGTGTAGTTCTTTTCCATCAGATAGTACTTTCATAATTTTTTTTCATGTAGATTTTGATCTTTAACTCTGAGAGATAGGAGGCTAAATGTTACAAAATTCCTGTTTTTTAAATCCTCCCCCAAGGATATTTTTCCACCTGCTTTTAGATAAAGTGGAAGGGAGGGAGGAAGGGGCCGGGGAAAGGGGGAGAGAGAGAAACCTCACAGTGAGAGAGACACCACTGTGAGAGAGACATATCGATTGGTTGCCTCCCGCACCCTCTGACCAGGTCCAGGATGAAATTGTAACCAGGTACATTCCCTTGACTGGGAATAGAACCCACAGCCCTTGAGTGCTAGGGCTGATGGCTAACCACTGAGCACTCCAAGGAGGGCCAAAATTCCTTTTCTTTTTATTTGAGTGGAAAGGAAGGTAGGAAAGGAAACTGAAACGTGGGGAGGCATAGTGATTTGACCCAGGCAAGATATAATAAGTGGCGGAATTCTTGAACTGACAAATAATATTTATTGGCCTACCCCTATTTGAATACTTAAATGACTTGGACCCTGGACAACCCTTCTAATTTGTAGACTAATGTTTAGGAAACTTTTCCTTATGGAGCTGCAGTTTGCCTCTCTGGCTGAGACTTTCCAGGGCCATATAGAAATCTATTAATATTCTATATTACAGTTCTTCACATGTTGGAGATTAACCATCATGTCTCTTCTTTTCCTAGGTCTTCTATTCCTCAGGCTAGATATTCCCACTTCCTTCAGATGTTTTTTTATTTTACAGTTTTAAATCCCCACACCAATTTCTTAGTCCTCTGCCCTCCATTTACTTTGTTAATACAGCATTCAATATACAATGTCACCTGAAAGAGTACAGAGTAGACAGCAACCTCAACTCCTTCAATTTTTTAAAAATATATTTTATTGATTTTTTTTTTTACAGAGGGGAAGGAAGAGGGATAGAGAGTTAGAAACATCGATGAGAGAGAAACATCGATCAGCTGCCTCCTGCACTCTCCCTACTGGGGATGTGCCCGTGCCCGCAACCAAGGTACATGCCCTTGACCGGAATCAAACCTGGGACCCTTGAGTCCACAGGCCGATGCTCTATCCACTGAGCCAAACTGGTTAGGGAAACTCCTTCATTTTTGACACTATACTTTGTTGTTGTTGTTTTTTTAAAAGAAAAAGGTGATAGTTTCTGTTCTAAGCAGTATCATATTCTTTATGATTTTATTTTTAAAAAATATTTATTATTGAAAGTATTACATACTTCCCCTCTTTTCCCCATTGACCCCTTCTAGCCCAACCCCGCCCCAGGCCTTCACCTCACTATTGTCAGTGTCCATGGGTTATGCATATGTGCATACAAGTTCTTTGGTTGATCTTTTCCCTCCCTCCCCCACCCCCTTTCCCTCTGATGATCCTCAGTCTGTTGCATTCTTCCATGTCTCTGGATCTATATTTTTTTTGTCAGTTTATTTTTTTTCATTAGATTCCACCTATAAGTGAGATCATGTGATATTTTTCTTTCTCTGACTAACTTATTTTACTTAGGATAATACTCTTCAGGCCCCTCCATGCTGCCTCAAGTAGTAAGAGATCCTTCTTTTTGACAGCTGCGGAGTATTCCATTGTGCAAATGTACCACAGCTTTTTTATTCATTCATCTACTGATGGACACTTGGGCTGTTTCCAGATCTTAGCTATTGTAAATAGTGCTTCTATGAACAAGAGGTGCATATATTCTTTCTGATTGATGTTTCAGGCCTCTTAGGATATATTCTGAAAAGTGGGAACACTGGGTCAAAAGGCAGTTTCATTTTGAAAATTTGGGGGGAAACTCCACACTATTTTCCATAATGGCTGCACCAGTCTGCATTTCCACCAGCAGGGTATGAGGGTTCCCTTTTCTCCACACCGTTGCCAGCACTTTTTTGTTGATTTACTGATGGTAGCCATTCTGGCAGATGTGTGTAGTACCTCATTGTCATTTTAATGTGCATCTCTCTGATGATTAGTGACATTGAGCATTTTTCATATCTCTTGGCCATTTGTGTCCTCTTTGGAGAAGTTATCTATTTAGATCCTCTGCCCATTTTTTTCACTGGATTGTTTGCTTGTCTTCCTTTTGTTGAGTTGAATGAGTACTTTATATATTTTGGAAATGAACCCCTTATCAGATATATAATTGGCAAATATGTTCTCACATGCAGTAGGTTCCCTTTTCATTTTGATGCCAGTTTCTTTTGCTGTGCAGAAGCTTTTTATTTGAAGTAGTCCCATTTGTTTATTTTTTCCTTTGTTTCTCTTTCCCTAGGCATAGTATCAGTGAAAAAGTTGCTGCATGATATGTCTGATATTTTGCTGCCTACATTTTCTTCAAGGATTTTTATGGTTTCGCAACTTACATTTAAACCTTTTATCCATTTTGAGTGTATTCTTGTGTATGGTGTAAGTTGGTGGTCTAGTTTCATTTTTTTACATGTACCTGCCCAATTATCCCAACACTGTTTATTGAAGAGACTATCTTTGCTCTACTGCATGCTCTTGCCTCCTTTATCAAATATTAATTGAGCATAATGAATTGGGTCAATTTCTGGGTTCTCTGTTCTGTTCCATTTATCTATATGCCTATTCTTGTGCTAGTACCAGGCTGTTTTGATTTCAGTGGCTTTGTAGTATAGCTTGATATCTGGAATTTTGATCCCTCCAACTTTGTTCTTCTTTCTCAAGATTGCTGCAGCTATTTAGAGTCTTTTTTGGTCCCAAAAATATTTTTGGAGTGTTTGTTCTATCTAGATCTGTGAAATCTTCCATTGGTATCTATTGATTGCGTTGGGTAATATGAACATTTTAATGATGCTTATTCTACCAATCTATGAACATGGTATATTCTCCCATTTGTGTATGTCTTCTTCTGTCTCTTTTTTCTATGTCCTATAGTTTTCCAAGTATGGATCTTTTACCTCTTTGGTTAAGTTTATTCCTAAGTATCTTAATTTTTTGTTGCAATGATAAGTGGGATTGTTTGTGTGTTTGTTTAGTTTCTCCTTCTGAGAGTTCATAATTGGTGTATAAATATGCCACAGATTTCTGGGGGTTAATTTTGTATCCTGCTATATTGCCCAATTCATTTACTAAATCTACAGCAGATTAGTCTGTAGCCAATGCTGCAGCCGCAGGTGCTGCTGTGGTTTCCTGGCTGTGTCCTACTCACCTGTATCTGGCCCCAACTTGTCTGTTCACATGTTTCTTCTGCCCACCTTGCCTCTGCTCTCCCTGTTTCTGCACCCCCTAGAGCAGTGCTTGCGAACCCTGCCCTCATCCATCCTGAGCACGTGTCACAAGTCATGGGGACCTGTTGCAGCAGGCACTGTGGGAGCTGGGCTCTGTTCCAGAAACTGGTTGTAAGGGCTCTTCTTACTGTTTAAGATTAAATGAGACTCGGGAGGATGCTGGTAAGATTGTTTAGAGAGCTGGATGTGGTGCCTCTGTAGCAGGTTTAGATTCTGCCATCATTAGAAGGATTGGAGGGACTTGCCTTTCAAGTCTGGGCGGATGTGCCTTTGCAGGAATGCCCTGAGGATTTCTACTTTAAACTCATGCAGGGCAAATCCCGTTTTGAAAACTCCAAGAGGTTGTTTGTTTTGCCAACACTGTGGAGGTTCTTCACTGATGCACAGACAGATATTTTTAACCACAGGGAAGTCATACAAGTTTTTTTTTTCATACTTTCCTCTATCATATACTTGAAACACTTCACCATGCATCCCTCTCTTTATTCAACACACAGTTCTTGAGCACTTAGCATATGCATAGAGGTAGGGAATAGAAAGCAAAGCACCATGGGGAGTAGATTATATGCTTTTGAGTCAGACATGCTTACGTTGCATCCCAGTTCTGTCACTCACTAATGGAACCCAGGGCAAGTGTCCTAAACCCATTTGTACTCATTTACCTCATTTGTAAAATGTTGAAAGTGATAGTAGTACTCTTTATAAGGCAGCCTTACACAGCAAGGATTATCTGATGAATGTGAATGTGAACTGCTGAGCACAATGGCTGGTACAGAATAGAAATTCAATGAATATTTGAAATTGTACTGTTGCTATTACTCTCCAATTTATAGTTAGGATATAAGGTTTTCACCCTCAAGTAATGCACCAGCTAGTATGAAGACAAGCATGTAATCAATTACAAGCCAAAATAAGCACACTATAAGGAAGATGGTGAGATAGAAGCTCTAAGGGAAGGAGGGGGGCTCTAATCTGCCTGGAAACAGGGAGTATCTTGTGCAGAGCATCTAAAGAAGATTTTACTTGGACTGGAATCTGACAAACAAAAACGATCTCGCTAAATCATTTAATGTTATAACATTTCTTGGTGTTTAATGTTTTTCTCAAGTTGACCCTGCAGCCTATAATAGTTTTTCTCCTTTCTAGTCCAAAGTACAATTTTTATCAGTCTTCTAATCCTTTAAGACCCTGCTCAAATGTCAACTCTTTCTTGATTCCTTCCCTGATGGGTGAATAAATGTGAATAAATTAAATGTTACTTGAAAGTACACTTGTATGCTGAGACCTGAAAGTAATTTTTCTTATATAGAAATTTATTTTGGCAAGAGAACTGCTGTAACGAAATATAACCTGTATTAACATGAGTGCCATCAATCATTCTCTGAGATGCGTATGATAAACATTTCCATTTTGATCCAATTAAAGCTGGTGGAGCTAGAAAAAACCATATGGACTCCTTTTCGTTATTTTAAGTGGTGTAAATTTTCATGGCATAACTACCCAGCTGATTCAGAGACAATAATATGCCAGTGGAGTGTGGATACAATCTGCTGATGTAACATAAAGGTTTTAGAATAATAAACAAAACCCATAATATATGGAACTGATGGCATCAAGATAATTAGATCCATCAGTATATTTACTGGTAGTAGCATAAAATGAAGGAAAGCTACATCCCAGCAATCTAGAGGCCTATTGCTTGTCCCATTTTGCTAAATAGCTCCAACTAGATAATAGTCAGTGATAACGAAAATAATCAGTAAAGTTTATTGTGTAAATAATCAAGGCATATTATACCTACAATAATTCCAGAAAAGTAAAATCCAGGAGGTAGTATACCACAAACACCCTTGTTTCTCCCACAAAATATTGCCCAAGTCCTAGTATTGAGAATCTAAATGTCAGCTACAACTGTGACAGGATCATCATTTAGAAATGCAATCATAAACATGCACCATAAGGATTCTAGCAAAAAGCTATGAGAATCTGCTGTATCTAATGTTCAATGGCAAAGAGGAATGGAAAGAAGGTTATTGGGATGAAAGTGGTCATACAATGCAGAATTGACATTTTTGCATTGAAAAATAATATTAAATGGATGACAAGTTGGACTTTACAGAAGTCTCAAACAGACTACCTGACATATAAATGTGGTCTATTGATGTCTAGTGGTCTATCTAATGTTTGAAATAATTTTTAATGAAAAGATTTTACCTGATAAATCAAGATTTATTTTTATTAGAACCCAGGGCACTCCACGTGCAGATATGTAGAATGATCTTGCCCTCACTTCCTTTAAGTCTTCACTCCACAAGTCTTTACAGTTTACCTTGTTTATACTCTTCTCCTGATTATCCATTCAAACATTGTACTCGGCAAGCTCCCTATCACCCTTCTCTGTTTTGTTTTTCTCTATGGCACCTAAGAACTTTAGTATGGAACTCACTTATGAAAGCCAATGGGTGGGGAGCATGGATTTTGTAAGTTTTGTTCATTGTCTAAAATGTAAACATAGTACCTTCTCAATAGATATCTATTACATAAATCTAGCAACACTGGGCCTATATTTCTACATATAATAACTGGACCAATCTAAATAGCAACTGCCTTCGTTGGATGCGTCCCACACTCTCCAACTTACTATCAGTTCCCCAATCCTCACACCTGAGTCCTCTCTTTCTCAGCATATAGTTTAAAAATACCAGCCTCATTCTAACCACACAGAATCCTACAAGAGTAGATGAACATAAAACATAAGTTTTAAAATATAATATGCACCCCCCTGTGTTTTATGCTTTTATATACATCAATGTTTATCTTACAAAAGAGAATTCTGAGGTTCTGGTAGTTCAAGTCAGTTGCCTACAAAGGAGCCCTGACATTTCAAACATGAATAATCTGATCTCAAAGCTGCATTCTTAACTCCTATGGCTCATAGAATTTATTAAGACACAACATGAATATATCTTCTCTAAGAAAGAAAAAATAGTATTTCAGAAGATTACTCAAATATCTCTTAGTAAAAGTAGAAATAATGTTTGAGGTGAGGGGTGGAACAAAGACACCGATCTTGTTCTCTAGGGGAATATGCAGTCAGTGGAAACAGATTCTTCTCCGAGTAAATTATGAAGCTTCTGACCAGCATCAGTTTGAGGTAGTGTGATGGCAGGGGTTTTATCTTGACCCCACCATGGGAAGAGACTCCAGGTGGGTGATTTGACTGCCAGGAATGATAGGTGCTCTCACCTGACAGAGAAAATGTCAAATGTTGTATCCTTGTTTACTCTTCATAAGTTATGTGACGTTGGGCACATCTCTTTTTGTTGTTGTTGTTGTTGTTATTTTTTTAAGAGAGGAAGAGACAGAGAGGAACATCGAACTGATGTTCCACTTACGTATGCATTCTTTAGTTGATTTTTGTATGAGCCCTGACAGGAAATCGAACCTGCAACCTTGGCATTTAGATGCTCTAACCATCTGAGCTAACCAGCCAGGGCCTTGCGTCTCATTTTTTTCTCCTATTTGACCTAAGGTTGGCTGTGGGAACATAGCATTTTCCCTAGGGGCCTCATCAGTTGTGAAGAAAGAGAGGGGGACGATAACACTTCCTGGGGTCGTTGACTCTAAATCCGGAGTACAACCCCCCCATCCCACAACCCTGCAGTGGTACTTGCAGCTTCTGTTCACATTTGCTTTCCAAAGTCCAACCCCAGGTCACACAGCTCTGTTCATACAAAGGAAGCTGTCGAGCCATCTCTCCTTTCATTCAAGAATGGCCTCGGTGATCACAGACCAAAACACAAAGACTGTGAACATCCCCAATATTATTTTGCAGCCATCATTAAAAAACTTAGCTTCAGTACATTCAAATATAATAAGCTGATATTCAGAGAAAACAGCCACTCCTCAGGGCTCCTCAGTTTTCTTCATTTCCCTCCTCATCATGGCCCAACATCAGGGCTATTTCCTCCCTATCACCTTCTTGCTTGACTATTGGGTCTCACAATCCCATCTCACTTGCTTCTCCTCTTGTCTGAGAGAAATAGTCAGATCTCTGCATCCCCCTTTATATGCATGATGTTTGTACGAAACAAAACAAAGCAACCACCTTGCTGGTAACTCATCAAGACCTTTTATGTTGTTTTCTGTTTGGTGATTGGGAAGGAGTCATTTTATTTTTTTAATTCTCTTTTCTGATGATATTTTTCTAAGGTCTCTTAAGAACCATAATGGGATATATGTTTATGGCTTAAAGACTGACACGTCTGGTGAGATACACAGAATTTGGAGGAAGCCCCTTTGTTGTTAAGCAGTTCAGGCCCCGGCATGAAATGCCCCGGGCCTGAGCCAGAGGAAGCTGGCATGACGGAGCCTGTGATGCCTGTCGGCACTAGAGAGGATGTCCACGCTGTGGTGCTTTGTGCAAACTTCAGATGTTACTAACAGGCACACTTCAGATGTTACTAACACGCGAAGCCACTTGAGAATGGAGTTTTAGAAAACTTGTACTTCTTTCTGAGGAGATGCAAATCTAGGCAGAGCCTGTATGAGCCCACATATCCTGATTTCACCACGAAAACTAAAAAGGGAGGAGGAGGTCATTTACTATGATTTGGTTGGATGGCACCCCAAACTGTCAAATTTAGGTAAAATGCCCTGATCTACTGAGAGCATTAAACTGTGATACTAGCAATTCAGAGGCTCAGTGAGAGATCAAGTGAGCGTCCACAGCGTAACAGCAGACAGACTTCCAGATGTTTCTCATGCTCAGTGGCATGGAATGTTCATTAGGTCCTTAATTGCTGAAGGAGTGAATTGATTTTGATATGCGCCTTTTTCTAGTGATGAAGAGAGAAAATGATGGCTTTCCAACAGAAATATTTTTGTACGTCGTCTAAGTAGGTCTCCTCATGAAAATTTTCCTAAATTCTGTAGTGTCTGTGCCCACACTGTGTTTGAAGATTGCCGCCGAGTGTGGAATTTGTTTTTGCCCCTCTCTCAGCTGCCCTGCTCCTGAGATCATGAGGCACACTGCTCTTTGGAAAGGAAAAGTAAATATTGGGTTGCTCTAACTGAGGTCATAGTTTCTCCATGTCTAGACACCACGAGTAACCGGTGCCTTCTGGACCGGTTGAGCTTTCCATGGATTTATAAATGTATGAATTGCTTTGTATTTGGTTGCATAAAATGTACTCCACTTCCAGACAAGTTTCAAAACTGAACTTTAGATCTTTCCGATAAGTCTCTGCTCGAGCTATTTTTTCCCTACAGAAAGCAAACTCAACCTAATGAATTAGTGGACGATATGATGGCCACTTTCCGCATTTTCAAACTCACCAGGCAAATGGTTTTTACTTTTTGTAAACTAGCTATATTTTTATGACACCGGTGCTGTATCTTTCTTCAACCACTTTGAGTGTAAATGCAAAGGAGAGAGAAGAAAAAGAAATATCTACTAAAAAATAATTGCTTGCTGTAGAAAGAAATGAATAAAAATATTATTTCTTTTAAATTTTTTTTCTTCTTATACATAGACCATTTTGCTTTGGTTCTTTTATTGCCTCTTACTATGTCACAGTATATAAGAAAAATGAAGTATGAGAAAAGACACACTCATACACATGTGTTTTTAAAGATAGTCCAGGGAAATAAGTCTTTATGAATAGGCCTGAACAATTCTACAAACTGCATGACTTTCAAATTCTATATAGTTACTTTCTTAAATTCACCAAATAATCATGAGTGCAGATCTATGCATATACTTCTGAAAACGAAAAATAATTTATTACTTGTTATGCCAATGGTCGCATAAAATGTGGGCTCTGTGTGTATGCCTGCTAGAGAAAAATGTGTGTTCTAAAAAATATCCTATGGGCCTCTGTGAATATTTCAGGATGTGATGTGTGTGTGTGTGTGTGTGTGTGTGTGTGTTTCAGCTTTTTTTTTTCTATTCTGAACATAGAATATGCCATAATTTCTAAGTCTTCAGTTGATCCTCATTATGCTATTTAGACAAACACCATAATATAATCTTTGAAATATAATTTCTAGTAAGTTTAGTTATTTATGTTTTTAAATTGAAAATAATACAGTAGTAGTCTACAGTAAAACCATAAAAAGTCTATTCCTTATAGTTACTATCAAAAAGTTTTAAGTTACATTGATTTGCCTAAAGCTAGTTGTTTTCTGTAGAAATTCTGCTTTATTGGTTTTGCTTTGAGGGAAAAGTGAAACTATCTCCGTGCCACCAGCATCATCATCAGAATAGTAGTCATATCAAATGTTCATATTTTCATTAACCCAACAATAATAGAGTATTATCCTTGCCTACATTTCAGGAGAGCCAAGTCTTATTCGTGAAAATACTTTTAGGTTGGCTTTCTTCTTGATGCGTGCAGGGATATTTGCTTCTTGAAAGAACAAGGAGTTAAACTGAAAATTCATGTGTTGTTTCACTTACTCTTTTCGCATTTCCTCTTTTCCATCTTGCTTAAAGTCCATCCCACTTTCTCTTCTTCTCCCACTTCTACTTGCCCTTCAGTCTGTCACCTTATGAAGCCATCCCCTATCCTTCGATTTCTGTTAACCTCACGTTTCCTATAACATGTTATACGTATTGCTGTTACAGTACTGGCCATATTTGATTATAGTGAGTTCTATGTCTCTTTTTTCCCCTGTGAGTTTTCCAAAAGCAGAGATCTTCAGCAGCTTGCCCAAATTCAATAAATTTGAATTAACTAATTTGAATATGTATTTAATATATGTGTTTACCTAGCTAGCATTTTAAAATATAGTTAATTTTGCTCCATAATTTATACAAAAATAAATTACAGTTGGAAGAAAGGATTAAGTAATAAAAAAACAATATTGTAATGCAATATCAATAAAAGGGTCAGTAAAAATATTGTGGTTTTCTTAGAAGCTGAATTTGCTCCTAAGAAATAAGCATTTTTCGTTGATTCGCTGCATGGGGTGGGATGTAAAAGTCTAGAAGCAAGGTTGAGCAATAACGCAGAGTTTTAAGAAATCAAGTTCATTTACATGTAGAGCTTTTTTTGTCATTGTAACTGAGATTAGGCAGGCAGAATTGGAGCAAACACTGAATTGTTTGAGAAAATATTTAACATTTCAGAGAGTATGAGAAAAAAAACAGAAGGATAGAAGAAGAAAGAAGAAGGGTTTTTTTATTTTTGCATATACGAAGGGAATTTGGGGTTGGGATGGAATACCTATTAGAAATACTTACTAACTTTTGCCATGCAAAACTTATGAATGTTGCACTACCTCTTCTTTTTTCCCTATGAAATTGTTAGCAGTTTACATTATTCATGAGCATATTGTGGACTCGAGTCTATATTTTGAGAAATAAAATGGAATCACGAATATAGTTCCAAGATTGGTATAGGACAAGACCACATCATATCTGTTTACACTGGTCAACCTAAAAAAAAAGCATGTTTGGTGATTGTGTGAAATATGGCAGTGCTTTAAAATGTAAAAGAATAGGAAAAATGGCGATAATATTAGCAGATTAAATTGTAAGAAGTTTACATTCGTATATCATAGAAAAAAACAAGTAAAAGTACACCAAGAAAATATTTGTAAGACAGGGTTAATTCTTCTGCAGGAGCTCATGAAAATTCATAAGAAAACATCAAGGTAAAAATGATGAGGAGACAGTTGATAATTAGTAAACAAACATATGGGAAAATGCTCAAACTCACTGGTTATTGCAAGAATGTAAATTGAAAAAAATGTTACTCTCTGATATTATTAAATTAGTAACATTTTAAAGTGACATTATAACCTCATGTGAATGTATGTTTGCAAGAATTATTAATTAATTCTCAGCTATCTGAAGTTTAACTGAACAACTCAGGGAAAATAGTTGCTATAAATATGTTTATATTCTTTAAGCTAGTATTTCTGGAACTTAGCCCAAGGAAATAATCGAGAGGTAGAAAAAGTCATATAGATAAAGTTGTACAAAATAGAGCAAATTAAAACTATTCATATTTAATGGCAATAATATTTCAAATGCCTTTACAATTTTCCTTTATGTTATTCTAGTGTTGCATTTGAATTTTAAAAAGAATCAGCTCTTCTAAGGACTTAAGTTTTTTAAACAAGATTATTTATTTTCTTCTGTCAAAAATAATCAAGATCATCATTTTTTATGGTGCAAATTTTGCTCAAAAATAGAGTGAATGGATACTATGCAATTAAAATTTAGCTTATAATAATGCTTTGGCTTCAGAATTGTCGTGATGTTGAAAAATACCTTAATTGCTAATTCTTGAGCATAATTCATATATATTTTTTCTGCTTTTAAATGAAACAAGATTGATTTTACAATTCAATACTCAGACATTTCAGATTTCCTATAATATTAAGGTTAGCAAGCTTTATTTTTAATAATCTCTTTTTTAGGATCAAAGAACGAGACATATTCACTGTACTAATTTTAGAAAAATAGAGAAACACATGAAGAAAAAAATAAAATCCTTAGCCTCTCACCTCCCAAAGATAACCGTTATTAAAATTTGGCCTCTATTCATTGTATATCCACAAACAAAATGGAATCATAATGTGCAAAAGTGATTTATAAATTTATTTTACTTTATGTAACATGATGAATTTGTGCATTTCAATAAGTATTTTGCAACATCACAATTTTTAACTCCTGTGTTGCATCTAAACTTGCCTTATTTAATTCGATATTAAGTGGCAAATTAGATCTGTTCTACAATAAGGAAAATTCATGCAAATGCATCATAAGGAATGAGAAATAATAGTATTGAAAAGCGTTTTCATAAAGAATACTTCTGTCCACCCAGTTCCCCATAAGTCTGCTCTATGAAGCAGATGTCAAATGTTTTTTGTTTTATTGTGATTTTTCGCCATAGCTCCAAAGTCAATATTGTGCTGTCAGATGTGAGCTTACATGTGAAGAATAGGAAAGGAACTTAACTAGGAAGCATTGGCATTGGGATCAGGGAATTGAATTTGCATCTAATTCACTAAGCATACATGTTTCCATGACCTTTAGAAAAAGGAATTAAACCAGTTTTTCACGAGCTCAAGGCAAACCTTGTTAAAGAGGCGATGAAATCAAGAATCTAAAATACTCCTTACAAGACAGCCAGGCTAACAGAAGATCATTTTGATTAAAATTTATCTCACTATTAAATTCATGGTGATATTAATATGGCATGATGATCCTAGAAAGAAACTAAAAGTGTGAGTTTCAGTTCTAGTAGAGTTGTTAAATGAACCATACTCTATTTTACTAAGCACCAAAGTAATCTTAACCTTTCCCCCCAAATTCAAATACAATATTTTAAAATCTCATTTTAAAACATCAAGATTTCTTCAGGCAATTTCCTGAATAAATTCCAGATCTGTGATCAATGATAATGTCCAGTATAAAATTGATATAAAATAAGGAAGCATGGGTTAGGGACTAGCTCCATCCTTAAATAACTATATGATCATAAGCAAGTAACTTACTCTCTCTAGAGCTTACTTTTATCACAAGTAAAGAAAAATATCGGCTTATATAAGGGTCACATAATCTATGAGAGTCCATGTAGTTCTAATGCTTTTGTTTTCTAGTCCATATTACCCATCCTTTTTGGAAAGATTCAAAGTGCTACCAGTATATTGCAAGGGACCTGCTGTATAGCAGCCTCAAGGATAGAATAAAAAAGCCAAATCTCATCTGGTTTTCAGGCTTCCATACTAAACCCAAGAAACATATGACTGAATATTTATTAAATATAAGGAATGAATATATGAGTAAACTTCTACAAATACATATGTAGGGCAAGAAAAGAATTGGACTAGCATGCCAATACAGTATTATCTATTGCCAGGGTGTGTAAAGCACCGTATATTGAGCTGGCATACAGTTCTACCTTCTTTGTTATATATTTAAACTTCAGGTTGTGTGTACAAAAGAGTCTAACTTTAAAGGAAAGGTAACAAAAAGAGAAAGTATCAGAGTCCAAACAAATGAGAGGGGAATAAATATTCCAGGTTTTAAAAATTATTCTAGTAATTGTCTTTTTAAAAAAAAAAAATCCTATTTGAATTTCCTTTAGACATACAGGGATTGGCAAAAGTAGGTTTACAGTTGTCAGTACGCGAAATAGTTTATTCTTGTTTTATTATTATTTATTGTATCATTTTCCATACAAATAACTGTAAATGTACTTTTGCTCCATGCTTGTTTAACTAAGTATTCATTTTTCTTGGGAATAGGAAGAAGACCTGAGAGCCATGATGAGTAGAAAGGGAGGGATCACCAATTTGGGGGAGAATTCAGAAAAGAAAAATAAAAGCAATTTAAAAGCTTTAGAAATTTCATAAGAAACGGTTAAAGAAGTATATACATAGCCTGAGTGAGCAGAGATGGTGGAGAGCAGCAGTATTCATCCAACACTACCTGTGGATTTAATGACATTTTTGTTACATAGGAGTTAGTTCAGTGCACTACAGTGAGTCAATATTAGGCAAGACTTAGCTAAGGAAGTGGAATACCTTACGGAAAACAAACCAAATATGAACAAGTTTTTTATAATTATGAGTTCATTTACATGCTCACAGAAAGAGTAGACTGAGAGTGAGTAGAGTCTTTTTTGGATCATGGGAAATATTTAAATGAAGACAGGAAATTCAATAGAATTTTCCTTTAGTATTTTTGGAAAAAGCCAACTTTGACTAGTTGTTCAATAAATATTTTAACAATTATTTATGAACTACCAAAATGTGCAGGTACTACTCCAGGCTCTTGGGATACTTTGACTCCTGCTTTTATGATACTCGTATTCTAAGCGGGGGAGAGGAAGAGAGGTACAATAAACTGATAGTTGTACCATATGCCAGGTAATGAAAAATGCATGGAGAAAAGTAAAATAGGGTAAGGGAGAGAGTGACTGGGGTGGGCATTATTTTACATTGGGGTTCAATTAAATTATTTTTTTATAAGGGGACATTTGAACAGAGACCAGAGTGAAATGAGAGAGCAAAAAATATGAGCATTTTTTAAAAGTTATAAAAGCAAGTGCAAAGACCTTGGGACAGGAACATTTTAGAATATTCAAGGATGAGCAAAGAGATCAGTGTGGAGAAAATAAATGTTCCAGGGTGATAAAAGGGGGAGACAAATCCATAAAGATAGCAGAGAGCAGATCACATTGAGCATGTAGGTCAAGTTAAGAATTTAGAATTTGCTCTGAGTGAGACAAAAAGCTATTGGAGGGATTTGAATAGCAGAGTATTATTTGTTAACTTCTATTTCAAAGAATCTGTCTTATTGCTGTAGGGAAATGACATTGTAGGTATGCAAGGGTCAAAGCAAGGGAACCACTTATATCCTGATTGGTTCACATTGGAAATGGTAGCTTGGACTACATAGGTAGGAATGGGATTAAGAGAAGTGATTGAAATATGTATAACATTTGAAAGGAAAAAGCCAAGATTTGCTGATGGATTTGGATATAAGAGAAAAGAGAAAGGTATGTATTTAAGCTTATGATTACTACTAAAATGTAAGTACAGTAGAAGAGATCTTCAATTGTTTTGTTCACTGATGTGTTCAAGCACATAGAACAGTCTTTGACACATAGTAAGCGCTCCATAAATGTGTATCAAATGGAGAATGTGTGGTCTGAGATAGTTGGAAAAATGGATTTGCCACTTACTGAGATGGAGAACACCAGGGTGGGCAAGTTGTAATGAGAATCAAGAACTTTGGTTTTGTACATATTAAATAGAGATCTCAATTAGATATCCAAGTAAAAATATAGAAGAAGTAGTTGGACACACAAGTCAGGGCTATAGAAATTAATCTGAGAGTTCTTGTATTTGAATCCATAGAACTGGATGAAATCACTTACTGGTTGAAGGTAGAGGATAAAATACACCTAAGAATTAAACACTGACATACTTCAACATTTAGGGATTGAAAGATAAGAATCATTCAGTGAAGAATCCAAGAAGGATAAAGATAAAGGAAAGTTGAAAATGCTAGAACTAAAGTGAAGAAGATGTCTCAAGAAGACAGGATCAATTAACTGTGTCAATTATTGCTGAGAGAACAGTTAGGATAGGGACTGAGAAACACTGAATTTATCATTAGTAACCCTGAGAAAAACTATTTAAGTTAGAACAAAAGTTTCATTGGAGTAAATTCAATCAAACATGACAGAATAGAAAGTGAAGTGACAGTAAATTTAGACAATTTTTAAGTAGGTTTACTTTAAAAAACAAAACTTCAAAGAGGTAAAGAATTATGGGACAATTTTTACAAGATGCATGTTATATCATTTTTATATGTATGTTGTAGCAAGTAAGGAAAGAGCAATGAAGCTATAAATTTAGATAATTTCAGGCACAAACTCCTTGTCACAAATGGATGAAGTTCAAGGCAAAAGAGAAATTGGCCTTAGAAGGACTGAGAATTGAGAAGGAAAGCAAAATATATGGGTAAAAATAGGTATATTTGAATTTTTTTCCCTTGGTGAACTATGTAGATGCTTGAAATAATTCTTCATGAAATAAGAATTCATCAGCTAATAATGAAAAATTCTTATCAGCTAGTAATAAACAGTGGGGAGAAGTTATAGGGAGTTTGAAGAGAGAGAATGAGTGAAATAGCCTTGTGAACAGAAGTTATTAGATTAGAGAAATAAATATTGGGGTTGTAGGTAACACTAGGAATCTCTTAAACAATATCATAAGGCTAAATAATTCTACAACCTAGAGTAATAAATGTACATTGTGAATAATCAGTATGATTGTGTTTTCCCAGCCATGTTCTGCAGCTTGGGTGCAAGAACTGAGTAGGGGCAGTTAGTTTTAATCAGGTTTGAGGGTTTTGCCAAAAGTTTTGACAGAAAGAGAGAAGGTCAAGAAATTGAGAATATAACAAGGGAATAATTGTAATACTGGGTCAGATTTGACCCATTAAAGAAGGAAAGTAAGGTCATTGGAGAAGGATGAATGACAATGAACAAAGCGTAGAGTCAATGGGTCAGAAAGTTCCTGTGAGGTTACTGGGTTCAAGGTTGAACTAAAATTTAAAAAGGGTGGTGGTCAGAGAGCCATATACTTGAACATGAGATGATGGGGTTCAGCTATTGTAATGACCATTCAAATATGTAATTTACCTGGAATGAAGAATAAGAACATTAGAGACTCAGAAAGGTCTAGTGGTGAAAGAATACCCAGATTGATGCTGAAATCACAATGGCACAACTAAAAGTGTACAGAGAGTAAGATGAGTGGTAAAATAATCAAGTAATAAGGTAGAGAAAGAAAGAGTGATTTAATGGGAAGACGCTGATGGGGGCTCACTAATTGAAGGAAGAGCTAGATAGCCCAGATTTGAGAAGGGCAGGATTTGAACAACAGGCATCTGTGGACCTTCCTTCTAAGATGTTGCCATCATTTCTGGTTATCTCTGCTAAATATGAAAATACTAGAGAGCTTCTGATTCACCAGTTTGATTAAGGAGTCCAAACCTTAGATCAATAACAATGTAGTAGGCCCTCTCGTTGGCCATAAATGCGGGGATCTGATGTCAAAAGAAATGTAGGAGTAGATGTAAGGTGACATTAGAAATAGTCACTGTGAAGAATATCAGCCAGTTAAACACAAATTAGAGATGGAAAAATGTCCCCCTTGAGGCACAAGAATTCTTAAGTGTTAGATAAAGGTACAGAAGTTGCTGGCAGTTTTGAAAGTATCAAACTTCTAAAATAAAATTGAAAGACAAAAATCTATGTTTCAAACTATGATCTTATCAAAGAAGTCTTGAATCAATATTGTTGGGATATTTAAAAGGTTTCTTATTCATATCTATTTGTATACAGTGTTTACCAGTAGAAGAGAATTATTAAAACCACTTTTAGCTTAAAAAACAAAAAATAAGCATTTATTGATTACTCTTTATGTTCCTGGTACTGAGCACCAAATAAAGTGGGAAAATGGGTAGCTGGCCTCTCACTTTACAAGTAACCTTGGAGGGAAGAGAATACCAATGGCAACAATTGCTGGCAAAGATGACATAGTTATAAATAGATATAGACGATATAGATATAGACCTGTCACCATCAATTTTTGCCTTTGGTTATTTTTTTAAAATATAATAAACTAGCCGAGACCGGTTTGGCTCAGTGGATAGAGCGTCGGCTTGCGGACTGAAAGGTCCCCGGTTCGATTCCGGTCAAGGGCGTGTACCTGGGTTGTGGGCGCATCCCCAGTGGGAGATGTGCAGGAGGCAGCTGATTGATGTTTCTCTCTCATCGATGTTTCTAGCTCTCTATCTCTCTCCCTTCCTCTCTGTAAAAAATCAATAAAATATATTTAAAAAAATAAAATAAAATATAATAAACTAGAGGCCTGGTGCATGGATTCATTTAAAAAGGGTGGTGGTCAGAGAGCCATATACCCCAGGCACCAGTGGGGTCCCTTGGCCTGGCCTCTGGGAATTGGGCTGAAACCAGCTCTCCAACATCCCCTGAGGGGTCTCAGATTTCGAGAGGACACAGGCCAGGCCAAGAGACCCCACTGGTGCACAATCGGGCCAGGGAAGGACTGTGGGAGGGCTCCAGGGCATGTGCGGCCCATCTCGCCCAGTCCCAATTGGCCAGACCCCAGCAGCAAGCTAACCTACTGGTTGAAGCGTCTGCCCCCTGGTGGTCAGTGCACATCATAGGGACTGGTTGAATGGTCAAACGGCGAACGATTGGACACTTAGCATATTAGGCTTTTATTATATAGGATGCTTATTGTAAAAAAATACAGATGTTTATGGGTTAACAAGTAAAAAAAAAACATTATTCACCACCTCCAACTGAGTTCAACATCTAACTCTCCTCATCACTTCACCCTGCAAATCCTTCAACCTTATTGTTTTATTGAATTAAAAATGTTTACCAATTTAAATGTGTCACTTTCTTCCTGTGTAGCTTTTTTTGTCACTTAATTAGTAAGGCCTTTCACACTTCAATATCACACAAGCATTCTCTAATGTATTCTGTCAAATTTTCAGCATTGTTTTGTCATTATTGTTAATATTGTTTTACTATTTACATACTTAAATATATTTTTATGTGTGATATAGGGTATGGACTAAACTTCTTTTTTAAAAAAAACATTCAATTGTTTTTAAAATGTTGTAACCCATCTTTTCCATTACTAATTTGAGTATTTCTATATGATTGTGTTGAATAGCTGCTCTTTTACCTCTTAACATCATATCTAACCATTTTCTACTAACAATACCTCCACCTTCTTTGGGGAAGTACTGTCAATCCTTTCTTCCATGGAGTTTGTATGGGGTTGTCAATAATATAATTCAATCTGCTGAAGCAAGAGTGATGGTCAAATCATCTCATCCAGGTCAGTCTGAATGTGCCTATCTGGAATTTTAATCATAAGAGCTGACACAACATGACAAAAGACAATAACTAGAACCAATGATCTATATTTTGCTAAAGTCAATGACCATTTCTCACTTGATCTCTTTTTCTCACTTGAACTCTCAGTGGCATGTGACACAGTTGAGCATTCTCTCCTTAAATCCTTTTCTCTAGTCTTTCACATCACCACAACCATTTAGATTGCCACCTGTCTCAGTGGCAGCCGTTTCTCAGTCTCTTATGTTCACTTCCCAACCTCTTTTTTTATTTCATGTTTGTATTGGTTTTATAGAGAGAGAGGAAGGGAGGGAGATAGATAGAAACATGGATGAGAGAGAAACATCATTGATCGGCTGCCTCTTGCACACACACACCCCCTCACAGGAGATCAAGCCCCCAACCCTGGCATGTGCCCTGACCAGGAATCAAACCTGTGGCCTCTTGGTTCCTGAGTTGAAGCTCAACCGATGAGCTACACAGGCCAGGCCCAATCTCTTTTATTCTTCTACATTTTACCTGAGACTCTGAACTTGGTCCTCATCCCTGATCTATGTCCTCTTTTGGAAATTATTTTACTAATCCAATTGTTCAGGTATTTATGGTTTGCTCTCACTAGAATATGACATATTGAAAGGCAGGATTTTGTCTGTCTTGTTCACTGCTCTATCCACAGCACCTAATATAATGTCTGACGTGTGGTATCGATAAATGTTTGCTGAATACCTGGAAAAAATATAGCTTGTTAAAAAACTATATTTCTAAGTATACATTATTCTACATACATTCCTTGCATGCTTTTTGAGAACCAGGTATGGTATTAGACACTGGAGCTATAAAGTGGTATACTGGAAGAACGTATGGGCTAGTCCATGGATTCCATAGAGAGAGAGAGAGAGAAAGTTGCCTTGGATATTATGAGAAAACCTCAGAATCAGATGGGAAACAGATAGGTGTGAAACTTTTCAGTAAAACCTGGCCAAGTTAGCCCCAGAGATTAATGAAAAAGGCAATAAAATTAAGTCTTTGCACCAAGAAAAAAGGTAATATTGGGGAGAAAGCATCTGGTAGATAGCCATGGATGGAAGCCTCTGATGCTGAGTTCAGTGACTATAATCTCACATGACCCCATTTTGGCAGCCATTAGCTAGAACGCTCCAAATGACCTAACTGGGAGGGAGAAAAAGCATTTCTAAAAACACCCAAATCACATAACACTTCATTATTCAAAGATAACATCTTCAGTCATACTTTGAGTAGTAAGTCAGCAAAATTATAGCAATGGGCTTGCAGTATATTCAGGAACTACAGTATAATCTGTCTTGACTAAAGTTTCATTGTAGACTTCGACATTTAATATCTGACAATATTTATGTATAGAAGTGTGGACTCCTGGTCCTTATAAGTGACTTTAGGGGCAATGAGAAGAGAATATAAACTGCAGCACACCAGATGCTAGCAAACTATTTTATTAGGTCCTTCCACCACTCAGCTTTAGGTCTCTTTTTCAGGTCCAGGCTAGTTCCCACTTTCATTCGTATCTTCTCTTCAACCCAAGAGTCTCCAGCAACTCAGCCAACTTCTCTCTAATTTTCAAAACAGTTCCCATTGTATGCTAAGTTGTATGCCAATGGGAATATTATTTTGGAACTTGAAATTTTAAGTTTATTTGAAAGACTATGTAAAAATTCTTCCAAATAATACAAAGAGATACAAAGAGAGAGAATTATATAGCCAACTATTTGCAAGGCTCCTGTTTGTGAAGAGTTCCATAGAAGTCAGATAGTAGCCAAAGATGCTTTAGGAAGAAAAATTTTTTTAAGCATAAAGAGGGAAATTTTGCTTTCTAGCAAACAAAAAAATAAATATTATAAATTTGTAAAATTGGTTTTGGAGTATATAAATGGAACCAAGGATTAGACTAAAGAATACAAAATCTGACCCATATATGTAGGAATTAGCATATGATTTCACAGAGTTCACTGATTGCAAGCAACAGACATGAACAGTGATTAATTCAGAGATTTTCTGAGTAACTTACAGTTTAGAGGGCATCCTATATAATAAAAACCTAATATGCAAATTTTTTGACCTGGAGTTCAACCAGGAGTTTGACAGCTCGCTATGATGTGCGCTGACCACCAGGGGGCGGCGTGGAACATGGTGGGCGGCAGCGGGTGGCAGTGGAGGCACTGCTGGTCCCAATAGGCCCCAATGAGAGTGGGACCATGGTGAGATGGTGAAGCAGGTGAGCAGGTGGTGCCAGGCCAAAGCGGGTGCAAGCAGGGGCCCGATTGCCCCGCAGTCAGCGACCAGCAGCTGGCAAGCCCTGACCACCCAATCAGGGGCCGGGCCCCGGGCTGGGACGGGAAACTGGGGGTGGGTGGCGCCAACCAACCTCCCTCGGCACCCGGGCAGGGTGGCTGCAACCTCTCGCTGGCTACCTGGGGGGTGGGAGTGATGGGGACAGAAGTGCAGTGAGAATGCAGGGTGTCCGCTGAGCTCGCTCTCACTCCCCCTGCTACCCTCCCCCAGGATGCCATGGCTCAGGTGCCGGGTGCCTGCAAGGAGCCCGCCCCGCACCTGCTCAGCCTCTTCCAGGTATGCTGAGCCACAGCTGCTGGGATCGTGGGGGCCTGTCGGGCTCTCTGTGGGTTTGTGCAGGAGCCAGTCTATGAGGCCAGTGGGGAGAAAACACGTTGCCCACCAAGCTTCCATTCGGCACTGCTGGGCAACCCAGAGGCCCATGCTGCACCCTGGCCTGCAACATCCAGCTGCGCTCACCGCATCTCCTCATGGGCACTCAGGTGGAAGGGGGCGGGTGGGGGCCCAGAGACCCAGGTGCTGCCCAGGGCCCAGAGGTCAGCTGGGACCTGCCCTTCCACGCCAGACGCTTGCGCTTCAATCGCCAGCCAGGCCTAGGGACCGCACCCATGCACAAATTTTGTGCACCGGGCCTTTAGTTTTAAATAAATAGGTCCCAAGAAATGTAGGGATAAAGGAAACTCTGGGTGTTGCAATATTAAAACTAAACAAATAAAAACAACAACAACCAACATCTTGTGGTTTATCTACAGGTGGTGCCAATATAGGTCATTAGTTACCACAATTAGGTAGGTGAAGTGGTGGGAAAAAAATGGGAGGTTGGTATTTGTTAAAGAGAAAATGGAAGGAAATACAAAGAGAGAGAATTATATAGCCAACTATTTGCAGGGCTCCTGTTTGTGAAGAGTTACATAGAAGTCAGATAGAAGCCAAAAAAGACTTTGGGTTAAGGCAGGTTTTTGTTTCTGTTTTAGATGTATGTTAAGTCATGTTTGTAGGCCAATTAGAATGAGTCAGTTCATAAGGAGAAATTGGTAATGCAGAGAGAAAGTGTACCATTGTTGGAACAAATTAGGAAGGCAAGATGGAAGTCAAGATTTTTAATAATACAAAGGACATTTATTTTAATAAGAAGAATATAGAATGTATGGAATTCAATGTAAAAGGATGATGAAATCAATAGTGGAAAGATATGGTAGTTCTATTTTCTTCTGTGAAATCTTCAATGAAGTTATCACCTGAGATCATCAGGAATGGGAGATTAGAGATTGTAACAAAAAAGAGAAGGATGAGCTAGACGGTTTGGCTCAGTGGATAGAGCATCAGCCCATGGACTGAAGGGTCCCAGCTTAGATTCTGGACAAGAGCAAGTACCTCAATATTTCAGGTTCCCAGGCCCTGGTCAGGGTGTGTACAGGAAGCAACCAATGTATGTGTCTCACATCAATGTTTCTCTCTGTCTCTCTCTCTGCCTTCCACTCTCTCTAAAAATCAATGAAAAAATATCCTTGGGTGAGGATTAATCAAGAGCGAGAGCGAGAGAGAAAGAGAGAGAGAGAGAGAGAAAGAGAGATGAAATAATCATCCCAGATGGGAAACATGAAACCAAGTAAAGGCAGTTAAATGCAATAAGATCTCCAGATAGTAGAGTAATGTGCAAAGTGAGCCCACTCAGTATAGATATGTGATTTCCCCCCTCACACTATTTAACTTCTCTGGTACAGAAATGAGAACATGGATAGTTAGATTTAACACATAAATAGTTAGTCTTGGATGCTTTCCAAACAAGATGAGAGAAGAGCGTTTAAAGGAAATCAAGGTTATTTGCAACGGGATGTTAAATGCTGAATCACAGAATTTAGGCCGAGTTAAGTGGGGAATGAGAACATGAGGAAAATGACACCGAGTAAAAACATAGTCCACAGATTGGAGGTATCAGTGAGGTTCAAGACTTGCTGGGGGAGGAAGAATAGAGAAAGTGAGGTGGAAAGCATAGTAATAAAAGCCAAAGGGTAGGATGTTTTACTCAGCGATTTTGGATTTGCTCCCATTTTTGGTGTTGTTAGGAAACGGGCAGGGCAACTTGAGTGGGTGGCTGAGGTCATTGAAACTAAAAGATCACTAATTAAAGAGGTCAGAGAGATGGGTGTGTCAGGAACTGTGAACATTCAAATCACCAATTATATTAATAGTGGCCATAGTGCTGAGGGAATCAGTGGGCTCGATCTAATAATACTAATCAATGAACGAAGATGACACAAGAGGAGTAAACAGTGACACACTTCAAAATGCTTCTAAGAGGAGAATTGGGGAGCGATATGGAGGAAGGAGGACACTCATGTACATGACATAAAATATGGGACAATAATCAAGTTCTACTTAACAGGGAAGTAGTGAAAATAAGATTTTCAATGCACAACTAAGTTTCAGTTAATGCAACAGGATGAAAGGGATGTTCATAAAATAAGTAGAAGATTGAAGTAGTTTGTTGATGGCGGACCATGATACAGTGGGCCAGGCAGTAGAACATTGGCCAGAGAGAGAGATTCCAATTATTAGCCTACAGAGAGGGTTGAGGACGGATAAGTGTCCGCACCAGGATACAGCATGGAGGATGAGATGAATGGCAATGGCCTAAAGCACTGGGCAGCGCTCATCTCAGAGGGGCCTGCCACTCTGGAGGTGAAGAATTGAAGCAGAGTGGAGCATATTGAGACATTTTCCTTTTGTGTTTCATTAGAAATTAAATTCAATTTGGGCTCTGTAGATTCCTGCGTTGAAAGAATTTACTATAAACAGCCTTTACTAATCTGTTTCAAATTGTGGTTTTTATTGTAAAAATGTTCATGGTTATGATTAAAAGAATCCAGATAGTGTGGAAGGTTGTAAGTTGAAATGTAAATGCCCCCTTTTATTCCAGCTTTCCTTCAGGTATACTCTTTTAGAGTAACTATTGCGAGCAATTTCTTATGTGTCACTTCAGAAATATTAAATCTAGAAGCACAAATATAATATTATGTACATTATTCTATACTTGCTTTTTCTCCTTTAATTTAATAAGATCGGGGGTAATTTTCTGTGAGAGTATGCATACATCTACATGCCTCATTTATTTAAAAGCTACATGGTGCTCCATTATGAGATATACCCTATATAAGGATACATTTAATATTACCAAACTGGTCTCCATTATTCCTGAAGACTTAGAAGCAGCAAGGCTAATCCTGATTAAGAGTGTCAATCAAGGATCTTAGCAAAGATCAATACATAATCAACTCAGAGTCCAAAAAAAATGAATGATGACACCAGAAGTATTACCTTTCAGCAAGCATCTAACCTGGATCAGTGCTTTGTCACTATCCCCTATGAAACAAGTAGTGGGTAAAGCCTTGACCCGGACAGTGGCCCTGCCGCTCTAAAAGAAACACTTGAACTGAGGTTAATGAAATCATTTTTAATTGAGTTACCTGAGAATGGGAATGATGAAGCATTTGTGAACTGTGATTATCCATTGATCTCGTAGTGCCCTAGAAACCAAATAAACATTTGGTATTATCTTCTCCCTAAGAATGATTTCTATTTGCCTTATTTAGCTAAATTAATTTTATTTACATTGCATTGAAAAGCAATAACAAAAATAGTTGTTTCACAGTGAAAAGCTCCCCATCTGGTACATTCAAGAACCAATGTTTCTACAATTTATAGAATAGGTGGGCTCCTGAAAATTTTATTTCCATTCCCATTGAATTTCATACAACAGGGAAAATATGTTGCCTATAAATTCCATAAATCCATTGAATTTTTAAAGGACTTTTTAAGAGCAGTTTTAGGTTCACAGCAAAATTATGAGGGAAGTGCAGAGATTGTCCATAAGCCCCTATCCCCCAACTCCCATCGCCTCCCCCATTGTCACCATCTCTCACCAGAGTAGTACATTTGTTACAGTTGATGAACCTACATTGCCACATCGTAATCCCAGTGTTGACAGTTTAAGGTTCACTCTTGATGTTTTACATTCTAAGGGTTGGGACAAATGTATAATGGTGTGCATCCGTCCTTATACTATCATACAGAGTATTTAGTTTCATTGTCCTAACAATCTTCTGTGTTCCATCTATTCTTCCCTTCCCTCCCTACCCCCCCTAAGCACAAGCAATGCTGATTTTTTTAAATCAGTTTTGCTCTTTCCAGAGTGTCATATAGTTGGAATCATGGCTTGATAGCTCATTCTTTTGGGGGATAAGTAGAATTCTATTGTCTGGGTGTACTGGAGTTTATCTGCTCACCTAGTGGAGACATCTTGGTTGTTTCCACATGTTGGCATATATGAATAAAGCTGCTATAAACATCCATGTGCAGGTTTATTTGTGACCAGACTTTTCAACTCTTATGGGGAAATAGCAAGGAGCATGATTGCTGGATCATTTGGTACCAATATGTCTAATTTTGTAAGAACCCGGCGAACTGTTTTCCAAAGTGGCTGAACTATTTTGCATTCACACCAGCAATGAATGAGAGTTCCAGTTGCTCCACATCCTCACCAACATTTGATGAATTTTTATAAAAGTCTTAAAAGTAAATAATTGTTGGTAATAGTGGAAACTATTTTGCTAAGTCTTATAGCAGAGCGGCTATTTCCCAACTCTAAGATATCCCGCCATTTTCCCTTTGGGTCCTCTTGGATATTATTATCATTTTGTAAGAATTCTTTTTTAGTTAGAAATCTTCAAACTCCATATTGAGTTTCTATGGTTTGGCTTCTCTCTTTCCTATAATAGAATATTCTTTCTTCATTGTGACTTATCAATAGTTAATCATTGTTGGTGTTTTGGTTGTGTTGGGTTTTTTTTAAAGATTCTTAAATATCTCCTTTGAAGTCTACCATGAATTTGAATAGGTCTCCTGTATGGACATCTTTCAGTGCGAAGTATGTGATTCTGTCCTGGCCAATCAGCACTCTGAGATTCCCCCTAACAATATTCATGTGTTTTGCCAACACATAAAAAATGATAACAGGGCCAACATAAAGTAAGAGAAGCCCAGGAGCTAGATAGAAAGAGACCAGGTTATGATGATATCATTTTATTCTTTGAACTGCACCTATCTTCACCCATTTGGGCAGCTATAAGAAAATACCACAGACTGGGTAGCTTATGAATAACGGAAATTTATTTCTCACAGTTGGGAGACGAGGAGTCCAAGTTCAGGGGGCCGGCATAGTCTCCTAGGTTGAAGGGGCTTTGTGAGTTCCCTTCTAAAAGGATGTTAATTTTGTTCATGAGGACTCCACCCTCATGACTTAACTACCTCCCAAAAGTCCGACCTTCTATCATTTCATTGGGCATTAGGATTTTGACAAATGAATTTGATGGAGATAGAAGCATTTAAACATGCAGAACCCCTCCTGAATAGAAATGCTTTTTTATCATCATCACCATTAAAATTAGTCTTAAGCCACTCTGAGTAGGGCTTTCTGTCACTTGTAACTTAAGCGTTCATAACTGATAAAAGGAAGACATGGGGAAATTCAGTCTTCCTTAGCACATACCTATACCAATGAGAAAAACAAACAAACAAACAAACAAACATCATGGTGAGGCAGACTGAAGCCAGGTTTGCAGGGTCTCACAGGCCACATTATGTGTTTAGAGTTATATTATTGGTATAGTAGGAATTTGTTGAAGAGTTAAAAATTGGGAAGTGATGTGATTGGTACAGAGGAAAGTGGGTAGAGACACGTGTGGCTACAGGGAGACCAGGCTGTAAATAATCCATGTTATGGATGACAAAGACTTGAACCAAAGTGGTGGCGGTGGGTATGGGAAGAAGTATATGGACTTGAAATATTTTGTAGAAAGATTTATGGGCCATAAATCATAGGCTTCTCCAGCTCTAACATTCTACCATTTATTTGACCCAAAGGCACAATTACTAGTATCAATCCCAAATGCTTCCTTGATGTTTTGAAGGTTTTTTTTTCCCAATTCAATTTTTATCAGGCTCTGGACATAGCACTGTAATATCATAGATCATTCTGCTTTTCCTCTCATTATCATCCTCCACTCCTTCCTCATGCTTCCTTTCTCCAAAGCAATGAGTTACAGAAAATAATAATCAATAATATTTGTATTCATTCTCCTCAGCAATATTATTTAATGATTGCAGTGGTTTTGGTTTTGGTTTTTATATTTTAAATTCAGCAATGTGTTTAAAAAGATAAGTTAATCCAGGTGCCCAGATGACAAGAAGGGAAACAAAATTTACTGCTTTGGATGCTGCTTCAGGCAACCCTCTTTCATTTTTCTTTACTGTCTCCTATCTGTCAAAAAGGGGAAAACTATCTTTGCTGTTCACCGATCTCTTGCACTGTCATACACAACTAACCAAAAAAATAGTATTGTTCTAGGTATACAGAACAACAACAACAACAAAATAATATTGTTTTAGGTAAAGTACTTCCATGTTTGATTTGCTGGAATTTCAGGAAGACATGGTTTTGAAGTTGTCTATAAAGATCAAGTGGCTTTTGCATTTACTGAACTTTGCCTTTCAAAATACATTTTTTTCACCATCGCCCCCCAAAATATCTGCAATTGCATTTATCATTTTACTTCTCCCAAACCTAAATAGGCCAACAGAATAAAATTGAGCAGATTGGTAAGTTGTAAAGTGTGGGAATATACTCTAAAGATTTGCCTAACTTTATAGAAAGATGTGTTCCTAAAAGTTAATTGCTTTTAAAATCCAACCCTATTACTTGTATGCATGCATATGAGCATAACCAATGGACACAGATGGGGGCAGGGGGAGGGGGTGGTGAGGGCATGTGCTGGGGGGTGGGGGTGGCTGGGGAGAGGTCAGTGGGGGAAAAAGGAGACTTATGTAATACTTTAAACAATAAAGAATTTAAATTTAAAAAATAAATAAAATTAGGAAAAATAAATAAAAATAAAAATAAAAATTATAATAAGCAAAAAAAAAAAATCTAACCCTATTTTTAAAACTTTGGAAAGTGGACTATTTAAGGGAACTCAGCAGCTAATCATTTTTGTGGGTGAAGTTGTATCCTTTTGTAATGCAAATATTCATGACTGTGTTTATCTGTTTTATTATCTAAAAGATTTGTATTTGATTGTCATGAATGGCACATTTATATCATCACTTTTTAATGACCAGTAATTATAATGACAAGAATCTGTTTCTCAATCAGGCACATAAACTTAGTATCAAGGTATAATATTTAATTCCCAAGAAAGGAGCATTTCATATATATTTGTGTTCCTTTAAAAAGAATATCTCTACACCAAATTATCCATGATGGTAAAAAATACCAATCATAAGAATTAACAGAAAATTAGGATCCTAGTCACATGACTATTATCAAATGAAACCACTTGTTTTTAACTCTTGTGGTTCTCTGTATTTAAGCCATTGCTACCCCTAAACAAACAAAACAGTTTTTTTAAATTTAAGTTTGTGTTGTTGCTTTTTCCCCTTAATTTCATGTGCTCTATATTTGAGAACAGGAATCCAGACTCTTGACAACATACCCATGTATATACACCCCACTCAATGCATCATGTCACTATTTAGATAACAAATGTCTAAAAATGAAAGAAAACAGACATATGGAAAAATGTCTTGTGCAGTTACATGTTACAGAAATATGTTTGTCATATCAAAGGTTTTCAGGCATTTCATAATGAGCAGGTACCAAGGAAGGCTGGTTGCCTGTATTCAAAGGAGCCCCGGAGAAAACGTCTTTACTATGCACATCACGTCCCCTCCCTCCAAGTAAAGGATGAAGCCTGGTCTCCATGGGCCAGGGAAAGAAAATGTGTGAGCAAGGGAACATGGTGTGAGCTTGTCATTTTGGAATTACTTATATACAGAAGAATGTGTTGAATAACACGGGTCTTACAAGAAAAGTAAATGAAGAACTAGAGAAACACCTACATGAGCAGGCTGCTACCATAACAAAAGTTTGCCAATATTTTCACAGGGGTGCGGGGATGGGCATTCTGAAGGGCTAAACAAAACTTCAGAACATTAAAGGGTTGATTATTTTCAATATCTCTATGAATAATATTTCTTTCAAGACTAGAATTCAGCTAATAAAGACAAATTAAGGTATAATAAAATCATTGCAGTGATGCATATGTAATAGTCTACTAATAATGAGTCTAGTACTCACACTTACAAAATCATCATGTTTTCCTAACACAAACAATGTGGATTTTCTCTCTAATGAGAAGGCACTGAGGAGAGTTCACGTGTTCTCACCCAGAATCCCCTCCATCTTCTGATATATTATCAGCTTCCTGGGTTGTGCTTCAGGAGCCCAGGAACGATTCCCTTTCCTTCCACTGAGCCTTCCCTCACCCCTCTGGCTCTTAGTTGGCTTCATCTCACTAAGTCTACCAAAGCCTTATAGAAATTTAACATTTCATGAATTGGAATTTAAACCAAGAATGATTATCTCTTTTCTAAAAACTTGTATTAGACTATGTACAGTTCCTCCCCTCTGTTAACTTATGGGATACACTCCAACAGTGTCAGCTGTCTATAAAGTGCTTCTGTTCATTCCCTTGAGCAACATTGTTTGCTCCACATAAGTCGGTGCAGTTATGAAAACTTTGTTATATCATATTCTTTGATGACATTATTTTAGAGCTTAAATAATCATTCAATATCTATTTATTCGGAGACACTGCTGATGCAGGCAGTGGACACTGAAGTACGAAGATTAATAGAACATAGTTTTTGCTTAAAGGAACTATGGGCTAGTAGGAAAATAAGAAAGCAAAGCAAACAAAGGGCAACAACATAGACAACATAATGGAGTAAGTGCTGCGATGGCTGTCAGTACAGGGCACGGACAATCCTCAAAAGGAGCAGCACGTAGCCCTTTTCCGTGGAAATTACTTTGAGATTTGAGAAGACCATAAGGTATATCATTGCATATTGAACAGCAATAATGTTCAACTATTAATATATTTCCATTTGAAGCACACACAAAAGTAAAATTAAAAGAAAGAAGATGGATAAATTTAACAGGTGTATCTGTTCAAAAAACTTCCCCTCATTCTTCTAATTCTTGCCAGTCCCTTCAATACTCAACAAGATTATGTGTAGAAATTGTGATACTCAGTGACCGCTAAGAAGTAGTACACAATATCTGGGGTTGTTTCTAAAGGATCACATTGACATAAGAACATAATACATAATGAACTTTGGCAGGAATAAAGGTCTGACTTTCATGTTTAATGAAGGAGAAAAGTTATAACATGGAGCAAATAGAGACTAGGTAGAATCCTTGCTACATCCATGTTCTTATTTTTTGTGTTTGCACTATGCCTCATTATACAAATGCTTAAAATGGCTTTTGGAATCTCATAAACAGAATGAAATATTATGCTAATGCAGGGGTCCTCAAACTACGGCCCGCGGGCCACATGCAAATACAAATATTGTATTTGTTCCCATTTTGTTTTGTTTTTTTACTTCAAAATAAGATATGTGCAGTGTGCATAGGAATTTGTTCATAGTTTTTTTTTAAACTATAGTCCGGCCCTCCAACTGTCTGAGGGACAGTGAACTGGCCCCCTGTTTAAAAAGTTTGAGGACCCCTGTAATGGGATGAAAGTGGTGTGGTTTGGGATTAGAGATATTTAAGTAGATTCCATGTTTGAGTATGACAGGAAAATAATAGATTATGGAATAGTAGATATAGTGCAAGTCACCTTTATTTTATAAATATAGTAATATGAGAATATTGACTTAACTGCATTATACACAAAGGAAGATGATTTTCACATTATTGTTCTCATTAACCTAAACATTCAGCAAATTAAATCCAGTTAAATATAAAATATGTATAAAATATTCATTCTGGGAGGGGGGAAAAAGCCTCTTAGTTGTTAACTAGTAATATAAACTTCAGTCAGATTGTGAACTTTCTATTAAGAAAGCTCTAGAGAAACTTTTTTAGCCATCCTAGAAAAAAGAGAATGCTTGTAAACCAAATATTTGCTCTGCACTGTTCCTGACATTCATTCTATCACAGGTCATGTAGGATGTGATGTAAATTTTGTTAATTAACTTATCTTCAGCTTTACTACTTACATTATCTGAATATGTCATTATTTTTCTCTGGTGTGAACCACCTTTTATGACAGCAGAATGAGCCAGTGGAACCCAGCTTTGGGTATGGTTTGACTTGTTTTAGAATAATCCACTTACTTGATTTGCCACTGCTGGTGTCCTATGATCCTTGCAGAATCAACCCACGGATTTACTAGCCATATAAAGGAGCGGCTGTTCCCTGGGTAGAAGGATCCCCTAAAGGATGTCTGCAGCTTGGCACCCCTCCCCATGGAATGCTGTAATGTTAACTCACACTTCCCTCCGAGAGAAAGCAATTCGAAGGTAAACAATCAGCTACCTCTCCCAGACATCTGACGCGTCATGTACAAAGTGCCCTCAGTCCTGGAGGCTATTTTGTCAGCCTCGGTCTTTAAAGTGTACAGCATAACGATTTAAAAGAGCCCCCCAACAAGGGCAGGGACATGCCTCAGCCTTCCCTTGGCTACATTTCAAAGAAACCGCGCTGGCCATCTGAGCAGCTCTGCTCTCTATTCTACAGAAAAGACAAATCTTCTGATCAAGGGGAAAATCTACCAGACTAGAAACCCTGGCTAGCACGGCTGTGTAGCACACGCACACCCAAGCAGCAATGAGCCTCATTCGCAGGACGTGTGAGTGTGGTGGTGTTCCTGGTTTTGTTTTGTTTGTTTTTTTAACCAGGTGTTTGCAGCTGTAGGAGTAGAGTCTGGTTGTAATCTATGTGGAAGCATATGGTGGTAGGCCCTCAAGCAATGTATCTTTGGATGATTTGATAAAGACCGGTCCTGAATAGTCTGATTTACCTATTTTCCTTCATTGAAATACATTCTGTATTTTAAAATCGTCCTGACTTGTGACAATTATATTGCGAGGGTTTTTGTTGATTTGTGCCAATTTACACAACTCCCAAGAAACTGCTTAAAATTCTAGAATAAGCCTGTCAAGCTCGAAGCCTGAGGGCCGCGGCCCACAACAAATATTTTTTGCAGCCCAGCCAATATAACAGTATGTAAGAAAACATTCGTTTTATCATTGCTCTTGTTCTAGTTTATACTATATTTTTCAAAATCTATGTTTCTATGAAAATTGAAGCTTGTGTTTCTTTGTGGCCCACATAAACTTAAACCTTGTTGATTTGGCCCCTGCTAGCCTTTGAGTTTGACAAGCTTGTTCTAGAAGATGGTTTCTTCAGCATTAAACTTTTTTTTTTAGTGAACTCCTCTATCTATCTATCTATCTATCTATCTATCTATCTATCATCTATCTAAAAGCCTAATATTCTAAGTGTCCGACCATTCAACTGTTTGACCAGTCACTATGACGTGCACTGACCACCTGGGGCAGACGCTCTGATAGGTAGGTTAGCTTGCTGCTGGGGTCTGGCTGATCAGGACTGGGCAATATGGGCTGAACACTCCCTGGAGCCCTGCCGTGGTCCCTCCCCAGCCTCTAAAATATTTCTTCTAATTAATTTCCTTTCAATGTACACAAATCCATGCACTGGGACTCTAGTGTAATTATAAATAAGTACTGTATTTCCCATCTGAGTCTATTTTTTCCACATGGCATTAATAATCTCTCATAAATTTTTATCTGAGGAGAAATTGTTGAGAGTAAATTTTGCTTGAATAAGAAGAGGCACATGAACTATACAACTTCCTGGCATTAGTTTCTAGCTCTTCAATAAATGGGGCCCTGACTTTCGACCTCCCTGTGGTCCTCTTGTGTGTGTCCTATTTAGTCCTCTTGTGTGTGTCCCATGCTGTTGGTCTGAGTTAAAATGATTCCTTCTTACTTCAAGGCCTTAATTATTCCTTTTGGTTCTAACACATGCACTTGCTTTAAAAACGTCTTCAGCTATAAAGTCTCCAGCAGTTGATGTCAGTAGACAGCTTAGTGCTCGGCAGCATTCTGCGAAGCATCGTGAAAACAAGCCATTTGATGAGTTGAGTGCTTGCTTCCTTCTGTCTGGGAGATTAGAGATCCCTTCCTCCACTGCTGTGCAGTAATCCTCTAAAGTGTAGGCAAGGAATAGATGCTCTCAACAACTTTTGCCCCAATGGTCATTTCTTATTTAATGTCTACATTAAAATGAGCCCTCAATAGGCTCAATCTCCCCACTCCAGGCCCACAAACCTAGCAGAAAGGCCATCATTAAAATAAAGGATAACACAACGTCTCCATAGAGTCAGAGAAGCGCATTGGAAAAGATACAGATTTTGTAGGCTTAAACTTGGCTTAAATTGCAGTTCCTCACTTACTGTCTGTGATGTGTTAGGTACTGCGTGCTTTGGTTTTCTGGGCTCCTGTTGAATAGGGATTGTGAGAGACAGTGCAGGCCAAAGTACATGGCACATTAAGCAATTTTGAAATGCATGGCATTTGTGGTAGTGACTTGAGAATTACAAAAACTGCACTAAGTACAACATAAACTCTAACTACCCAGGAATGAACGATAATGTGGAAACCCTGCCCAGGTTTGCTGTATAGCTAGGCGGCCTCACAAGAAAGCACGTATCCTAGATAAGTGCCGTCACTCAGGGGTGTTGGTTCTCAAATTCCTAAGGTCGGGTTGGAAGTAGCTGCAATTCCTGACATGCATGATTGTGTTTGGCCTTTGCAGTTCACATAGCAATTCTGTCTGTAGCTCGTGGACTCAAGTAGGATATGCGGGGGAGAGAGGGAGCAGGGAAATGGAGAAGTGGGTATAGTTTATATTGTATGCACCTTCACACAAGCATTCCTTTGCTTCTGCCCAATCCCTTGGCATGCCTCTCTACCTTTTCCTTACCTCCCTCTTTAACATTTCCTATTCTAACACTACTTTGTTTTGTGAGTCTTCATTTTTGAATTAAAGAAACATTTAGTTGCAAAAGGAGGATTATTAACTCTAGTTCATTAGTTCTTGACCTCATTCCCAATTCCCTCACACATTATTTCCTATGACTGTACTTTCTTCACAATGTTTTTCTCCACTTTCAATTTCCATTGTTAAACTTTTGTTGAATAGGGTTGTATGTCAATTGCTAAGGCATACAGAACAAAATCAGACCAGTTCCCTGCTCTCAAGGAGCTTGTGTTAAATGTAACAGCATAAGTTGAAATCCATTTATTCATATTATAATGTATTTGTTTATTGGAAAAACATATTGAATGACTGCTAGATGTCAGTCTCTCATATTAGCAGTGGTAAGAAAAATGATTGTTTTCCATTATGGATTTACAATAGAGTGTGGGGCATGGTTGGGGATGTGTGTGTGAAAAAAATAATTTTATAAAAGCTTAATATGCTAATTAGACTGGACATCCTTCTGGACGACCTTCAGGACGAAGCCGTGGTGACAGGGGGAAGAGGCTGCTGCTGCTGCGGTCAGGGGCCAAGCCCCTTGCATGAATTTTGTGCATCGGGCCTCAAGTAAATATATAATAGCAAACTTTGATTAACTGATATAAAGAAGTCATAAAAAGCTAGTTTTGTGTATGTTAAAAATAAATTTTAAACAATGATTTTATATCTAGAAAAACTTTCAAAAAATAAAAGTGAAATAGACAGTTTCAGATAAAATAAATTGAGACCAGCCAACCAACCTTGTAAGAAATAAATTCTAAAGGAAGTTCTTCATGCTGAAAGCAAGGAACCGCAAACAGTAATTGAAATGCATGGAGAGAGAGAGAGAGAGAGAGAGAGAGGGAGGAGAGAATTGGCAAAGGAAATTATGTCATTATAAAAGACAAGATAAATATTTCTTCTTTCTTAAGTGATTAAAAGGCAGTTTTATAAAATAATATTTTTATGATGCTAATGTGGTTCTATAACATATAGAAATGTAATATATTTGACAATAATAGCACAAAAGTGGGGGCTGTATTGAAGAAGATCATTAGCAACAAATGGTAATTCAAATCCACAAGAATAAATTAAGCAAACTATAAACCATAAATAAGAGGAATTATAAAATTCTATAAATTTATCTTTGTCCTTTTTCTCTCAGCTTCTTTTAAATTCATAAAGGCATATAAAGTAATCATTATTATAAGGTCTCATTCGATTTGTCATCTATAATAATAAAAGTGCAATATGCTAATTAGACCGGACATCCTTCTGGACATCCTTCTGGACATCCTTCCAGGCGACCTTCCAGATGAAGCCGGGGTTGCAGCCGTGGGATAGAGGCAGCCACCTCGGCTGCGAGAGAGGGATTCGGGCAGCCGCCAGAGGTTGGGAAGGAGGGATCGAGGCAGCGGGCGCGGCTGCGAAGGCCTACTCTTGCATGAATTTCATGCATCTGGCCTCTAGTATGTATAATAATAATAGTACAAAAAGAGGGAAGAGAAACCTGGAATAACATTTCTTTATCTCACTGGAATTAAGCTAGTATAAGTCTGAAGTAGATTTTGATAATTTATGTTGTATATTATAAAGCCTAGAGCAACTACTATGAAAATAACTTAAAATAATAAAAAAAATCATTAAAAGAATTTAAATAGTAAAGTGTAAAATAATCAGTTAATTTTACTGCAATCAACCTTCAAGTAATAGACACTATTTTATGTAATCTAAGAAACATATAGCATTATATTTATATTCCTCCCTCTAATCATTTGTGTTATTATTATAGATTATAATTCCAAATTATAAACACACAATGCATTCATATTATTTTGCTTAAATAATTGATTATTTTTAATAAAAATAGCAATTAAGTGAGAAAAATATATTTTGCCATCTTTACTATTCCTATTTTCCATTCCTTCATATACTTACAAGTTTTTATTTGATACTAGAGGCCCAATGCATGAAATCCTTGCAAGAGTAGGCCTTCCTTCCCCTGGCTGCTGGCACCAGCTTCCCTCTGGCACCCAAGACCCAGGCTTCCCTCCAGCACCCGGGACCCGGGCTTCCTTCTGGCCACTGGCAGGCACCTGGGACCCCTCCCCTTGCAGCCCCGGCTTCATCTGGTAGGTCTCTGGAAGGATGTACATAAGGACGTCCGGTCTAATTAGCATATTATGCTTTTATTATTATAGATTTTTTTCCTTCTGCTTTTAGAATTACCTTTAACACTTTTTGTACTTCAGCTATATCAGCATTGAATTGTATTAGTTTTTAAATCTGAAAAAAGTATTTCCCCTTTATTTTGACACTAGTAGCCCATCGTGCGATATCACGTGCAGTAGGCCACCCGCCACTTCCGCGGGAGGCTGGCCCGCCGCTGGAAGCTGCGCTGCTTCCATGGGAGCCCTGTGGCTTCCGCAGGAGGCAGAAGCAAGCTGCCTGCGCCCATGGGAGCTGGGAGAGAGCCACGCTGCTTCCGTGGGAGGCGGGCCCGCCGTCTCCTCTCCAGGCCTGCGCTCTGCAGCCTGGCCCCCCTGTCCGTGTCCGTGTCCGCTCCGGCTCCAGGGGACTGGCCTGAGCTGGGCGCGGCTGCTCGACGGCCCCCGTCTTTGTCTCTGTCTCTGCTCCAGGCCTCACCTTCCTGCACAACCTCCTCCTGTTCAGTCGTGACTCATTATGGTGTCCCAGCCTGATTTGCATATTTCTTCTTTTTTTATATATATATGTATATATATAGATGTACTTTTATTATCATTCAAGCTGAAGTATTTTGTAAACTGATGTCTCCTTTGACACATGGGTCTTTTGGAAGTGTGTTATCTAATTTCCAAATAATGGGATTTTTCCTAGATATTTTCCTAAATATTTTATTCGTTTTTATTTCTAATTTAATTCTCTTATGCTCAGAGAATGTCCTTTGCATTATATTTCTCTTCCAACTTATTGAGAATTTTTTACTACCCGTCATATGATTTATCTTGGTGACCATATGCTATAGCCCTGATATAATTTGTTTTTCTAGTTGTTATGGGTTACTGTAGTATAAATATTAATTAGATCAAGATGGCTGATGCTTATTTTTTATATCATCTATAAACTTTTAATTTAGATGGTCAGTTGGTAAGGGGGACATGTTAAAATTTGTTATTCAGATTTTGGAACTAATTTTTTATTTAATTCTGTCAATTTGTGTTTCTTGTATTAAGCTTTGTATTTAAGCACATTCATAGTTTCCTTTATCTCTGTAAAAAAAACCTTTTCTTAAAATATATCTCTCTGGATATTAAAAAAAGCCATACCAGCTCTCTAATGCTTAATGATTGTCTAAGTACATTTTTTTCCATTTACATACTTTCAAACTATCAATATCTTTTCATTTAACTACATCCCAAATAGTTCATTCTGCTTTTTTTTAATCTATTCTGATTATCTCTGCTTTAAAATGTAATAATTATACTCTTAACATTTAATATAATTATTGATATAGCCAGATTTTGGTCAACTATTTTGTTAATAGTGTTCTATTTGTTCCTCTTGTTCTGTTATACTGTTTCCCCTCTTATGCCTTATTTGAGGTGATTTAAATATTTTTTTGAAACTTCATTCTAATTTATACATATCCTTTTTAGCTATATCTCTGCATCTTTTTAGTAGTTTCTCCAGGGATTATAATATGTATTCTTTGTTTATTTTTCAATTACAGTTGACATTCAATATCATTTTATATTAATTACAGGAATACAGCATACTGGTTAGACATTTATATAATTTACAAAGTGATCCCCCTGATAAATCTAGAAACCATCTGGCACTATACATAGTCATTACAATAGTATTGGCTATATATACTATGCTGTACTTTACATCCCCATGACTATTCTATATTTGTAGTTCTTAATCCCTTCTCTTTTTCACTCGATCCTCCAACCTGCCTCCCATCTGACAACCATCAGTTTATTCTCTGTATCTATGAGTCTATTTCTGTTTTGTTAGTTCATTTATTTTGTTCTCTAAAGTACACATATAAGGGAAATGTATCCATAGATAGACATTTAGATAAAGAAGATACGGAACATGTGCATGATGGGATATTTCTTGGACATAAAATGAATGAAATCTTACCATTTGTAACAACATGGATGGACATGGAGGGTATTATGCTAAATAAAAACAGTCAGAGAAAGAAAAATATAATATATATTATTTTCATAGTCCAACTACAATAAATATTGTACCACCCCCACATAAAGTATAAAAAACTTATTTATTCCCTCCACTTTAACATTTTATTTGATGGTTATCATATGTAATAAATTTAATATATTACAATCCCCAAAAGAAAATATAAATTTTGCTTTAAGTAATTTTATTAAATTTAAATAAATTCAGGCTAAGCATGTACTTTTATGTTTACACAGATATTTGCCACAACCAACAATTTTTGTTCTTCTTTGAAGATCAAATGGTCCCTCTTTTTTTAAAATATATTTTTATTGATTTCAGAGAGGAGGAAAGGGGAGGGAGAGAGAGATAGAAACATCCATGATGAGAGTCATTGATAGGCTGCCTCCTGCATGCCCCACTCTGGGAATAGAGCCAGCAAATCAGGCATGTGCCCTGAGAATTGAACCATGACCTCCTGGTTCATAAGTAGATGCTCAACCACTGAGCCACGCCGGCCAGGCCAAATGGTCCCTCTTATTAAATTTTTCTTCAAGCTGAAGATCTTTTATCATCTCTTCTTCTGTCAATTTGCTATAGACAGATTGTTTTGTTTTCTATTATTTGAAAATGTGTTTATTTTGCCTTAACTATTGAGGGATATTTTTCAAGGCTATAGATTTCTGGGTTGATATATTTCTTTTCCATTTAACACTTTAAAAATACTGCCCCCCCCCCCCCCCCGACCTCTGATTTATATACATAACTTCAAATGAGAAGTCTTCAGCCATTTGACTCATTTTGTCTCTGCATATGTTTGGATTTCTTCTGAATACTTTTAAGAATTTCTCTTTAGTTTTTACTAAAGGTTGAATATGATATGCTTCAGTTTGACATTTTCTTATTGCTGTTTGGGGTATGCCAACTTTCTTGATATTGCAAATTTATGTCTGCTACCAAATTTTGGAAGTTTTTCCATTACATATTTAACTATTTTTTCCTGCTTCTTGATTTCTCTTCTCATTCTAGGATTTCAATTACATATATGTTATAACTTTTGATATTGTTCCACGGGCGCTTGAGGTTCTGTTTATTTTTTTTTAAATAGTTTTCCTCCATTTATTTCAAATTATGTAACTTCTATTAACCTTCATCAAGTTCACAGACTCTTTCGTTTGCCATTTCCATTCTCTTATTAAGGCCATCCTATGACTTTTTAATTTACAGATGGAGTATATTTCATTTCTAAAATTTTAATTTGGCTCTTTTCATATATTTTATTTCTTTGCACAGAGTTCCTAGTATGTCATTCATTATAAACACTTTTCTTCATCTAATTGATATTTAAATTAGCCACGTTAAAGTCCTATCTGATAATTCCAACATCTGGTTTACCTTGTATGTGGCCTCTGTTGCTTGTCTCTTCCTTATGATATACTTCACATTTTCTTTTTTCAATAATTTTGGCTTGTTTCCCAGGCACTGTGAATGTTGTGTTGTAGAGACTCAGAATTTGTATTTTATTCTATTCCTCTGAAGAGGGTTGGCTTTTTGGTTTTAGCAGACAGTTCACTTGCTTACACTTAAACTGCAAACATACAGTGTGGCCACTTACATTTTAGTTATTTCTGTTGTCCTGATTCGAAGTTTTTGAAGTCTGCCCTGCACAGTATGTTTCCAGGTATAGCCAGAGACATAGACACATACCCTTCCTGCGATCTCTCCTCAGAGTTCCATCTTTACATTTCTGGTGCCCTGACAAGACTGGGATTTTTTGTTTCTCAGACAGAGAATTTTCTATCAGGTCTTCAGTCACACCTCACACACTGAGACTGTAGTGCACCCTCAGGCCAAAGAAATAAATGCGTTGAAATCCCCTTGTGACAGTCACTTCTTCCAAGTTTTTACTCCCCTCTAAAATACATAATGTGTTTTTTCCACTTGACTTCTTATAACATTTTCTCTTTATCATTCATTTTCAGCAATTTAATTATGATATTATTGGCGTGGTTTTCTTTATACTTATCTTGGTTGAGATCATTGAGTTGCTTTAATCTGTAGATTTATATTTTCATTAAATCTTGAAAAATCCAGCCATTTATTTTTCAAATTTTTTTTCTGCCCCTCCTTTCTATGGGACTCTAATTATTTATTTAGACTACTTTATGTCATCTCACAGGTAACTGATACTCAGTTCTTTTTTTTCAGTTGTGTTTGTTTCTGAGTTTCATTTTGGATAATTTCTACTCATAATTTTTTAATTATAAATGTTGTATCTACAGAATAATCTGATATTCAACCTATTGAATAAAGTGCTCATTTGAAGTGTTGTAATTTTTATTCTTAGACGTTCCATTTCGTTCTTTTTATATTCTCCATTTCTCTATTTACTATTTTTTTTCTTTTAAATACTACAATACTATATAATAAAAGGCTAATATGCGAATTGACCAAATGTCAGAACCACCGGTCACTATGACTCACAGTGACCACCAGGGGGCAGACACTCAATGCAGAAGCTGCCCTCTGGTGGTCAGTGAGCTCCCACATGGGGAGCACCTCTCAGCCAGGAGCCAGACTCATGGCTGGTGAGTGCAGCAGTGGTGGCGGGAGCCTCTCCAGCCAACTCGGCAGTGCTAAATATGTACGATTGCCGGCTTAGGCCCACTCCCCTAAGCTGGCAATTGGACAACCCCCAAGGGCTCCCAGACTGCGAGAGGGCACAGGCCAGGCTGAGGGACCCTCCCACTGAGTGCACCAATTTCATGCACCGGGCCTCCAGTATGAATATAATAGCTTTTTCATGTTTTGTCTACCAATTCTTTGCTGTTATTTTTTATGTTTCCAATGACTGATTTTTTTGTCACCTAGTTATGGGTTACATTTTTCTGCTTCTTTGAATGGCTGGTAATCTTTCATAGAGTGCTGAGCATTATGAATTTTTAATGTTATCTTTCTGGATTTTGTTGTCTTCTTTAATGGTTGCTGGCTTTGTTCTGGTAGACAAATAGTTACAGATTAATTTTATCTTTTCAGGCTAATTTCTAAGCTCTGTTTGTATGGGTCTCAAGTAGCCTTTGCTTTAGGTATATTTTAGTATCACAACAAGATCCAGCCCTTCTATAGATTCTACTAAATTTTCCAGTTGACTATCAAGAAATTTCCATTCTGACTGATGGCAAACTGACTGATTACCACTCCTGTGTGAGCACTGAGAACAGTTCAAGTTGCATAAGACTAGTCATTCTGTTGCACAATCTTATGGATTTCTACCATACATATGTGCATGTTTGTATTCAGGAGACTTATGGAACTTTTTTTCATCATTTCCTCTTTGCCAGACTTGTGACACGCAATTTCCCACCAGTTCAGACTTGCTGATTACTCAATTTCCAGACTTCTCAACTCAGCAAGACTTCTACTTTCTACTTGGGATGCTGCCTCTCTGATCCACAGCCTTGAAAGTGTCCCCATTCAGAAGGCTTGCATACTCTTGTTTTTCCTCAGTTATTTCCTTTCATTCAGGGACCCAAATCCAGCACTGCCTATATGTGTCAAAGTCTGAAAATAGTTGTTTCATGTATTTTGTCCAAGTTTCCAGTTTCACAAAATGGGAGGTTAAATGTGGGAGGTTACTCCATTATCGCTTTAGAGTTTTTAACTGGTATATACTGCAGATGACAAGATGTATAGTAAACATGATGACATAAAGGAACAATGTTTGTTGGAAAATATTGTGCGCCAAACCCTCTATTTATCACATCTTATTCAATTAAATTGCAAAGCAGAAAGATGATTGTTCTAATACATTTGTTGGCTTATTGACTAGTATCTTCTACTTATAAGATCATTATGAAAGAACACAAACGTTAAGGATCTTCATGTTTGCCTAGGAGTCCAGTTTTGCAGCCATATGATGTTGGAAGCAGAAACTTCAAAATTTCAGTCATCACACATAATAAATAAGGTAGATGATATTCAATAAATATCCTTGATTATCTGAAATGATTGAACTAAATAATTAATTAATTTTATCTTCTGCCTTAGTAGCTTATAGTAGCTCCAGATATTGAAATTAATTTGATCAAGAAAAAAATCAAATCTCTACCTAATATCCAAATAAAAGACTCCAGCTCCATTGTGCGCATAAAAAAACAAACAACAACAGACTTCTTTCAGGACTCTTTTAAGAGCCTTAACAAGTTTTGTAAAATACACATGAACAAATGTGAACAGTGTCAGTCACACCTACCAATACAGGGTTGGGCAAAGTAGGTTTACAATTGTGAGTAGGTGAAACACAGAGTTTAGTCTTATACTATTATTTTTTAACTATTATTTTCCATACAAACAAGTATAACCCTACTTTTGCCCCACCCTCTATAAAGGTAACAATAAATAACATGTAATAGTACTTTTGTTCATCACAAAAGATCATAATATAAATTTATTGGAAAATCATTTGCCTACATTGAATTTAAAATGTGTGACTTTACAGTGTTATTAAAATGTTTTGATCTTCAGATTTCATGTGAACTTTGAAATCATTACCAGGTACTTTTATTTTTTAGGATCAACTTATGTCAGGGGTTGGCAAACTATGGCTCACACACTAAATATGGTCCACTTCCTATCTTTGTACATAAAGTCTTATTGGAACATAGTCATTTCCATTTATTTATGTATGTTTGGATGCTTTCCTGCTACAACAGCAGAGATGAGTGTTTGTGGCAGAATCTGGGGGCCTAAAAGCCTAAAGTATTTATTATCTATCTCTTAAGAGAGAAAAAAAGATTGTCAAGCCCTGTCTTATATGTATGTGGTGTTAGAAGAAAAAGATTAGGAAATGGGAAGGAAATGGTGGGGAATAAGCAGTCCAAATTGTCATTTTGGTGCCCATTAAAAGAGATGGAAGAGCAAGTATGAAGAGAATTATGTCCACATGGTTCCTATACATATTACTCTTTGATCCTGTGCCTCACTTAAAATTAGTAATTTTAAGATAATTTTTAGCATCTGGAAGAGAGTCTAGAGATCATTTAGACTTTTAATAAACTACCCATACCCTGCTGAGTTCTACTTCACTCATGCAAAATAA